>NC_064287.1:56146167-56463844 GCF_019186545.1 Solanum stenotomum
TTATTATTTTTATTATTTTATTATTATCATTATTATTATTATTATTATTATTCCTCTTATAAATAATTTGTGGTGGTAAAGAAATATGTGAATGATAGGAAAATATTATTACTTATGGATAAATATAAATTAATTTTGTTTTAATTTTTTTTAAAGTATAAAAACCTTAAATTAATCAACTTTTCATCATGTTAACAACTTAAAGGGTATTTCAGACATTTTGATAAAAAAAAGTGTTTACCAGCACTTATTTACCAAACACATCAACAACTTTTTTTTCAACTGCAACACTTTTATCCAAACACATAACTACTTATTTTAAAAATAAGTTCCAACACTTTGAAAAGTTACTTTTTTTAAGTCAATCCAAACGGGCTCTTAGTATAACCTTCTACTTCCCCCGTTTCAAAAATAATGGTCTCATTTTTTTTTTAATTTATTTAAAAGAGAATGATCTATTTCCTTTTTTGATAACATTTTAATTTCAACTTTTTACGTGACATATTTATAGCCACGAGATTGAAGGGCAATTTAGTACATTTGTTATAACTTTAATTTAGGATCACAAGATTCAAAAGTCTTCTTTATTTTCTAAAACTTCATACCAAGTCAAATCAGATCACTCTTTTTAAAATGGAGGGAGTATTTAATTATGACAAAGACAAGACAATAAATGTTGTTTCCTCAATTTATCGGATGAATCTTCTAGAATTTGAACAATTATGTCTAAAACAAAAGTGGTTCATATAGAAATTTATGGTTATACCCGATAGTTCATGGGTATGATTATATGAGGATAGTTTCTTATCGATTAAACAAAAAATTGAATTGTTAAGAACCAAAAATCGATAATAAATATTGTATAGATTTAGTTATTGGTTTAAGGTTTCGACATTAAAAGTTAAAGAATTCTTTGCTTAATTTTAATTCTTTTTTTTGGAAGATTCGCTATAATAATGAAAAAAAATCTGCATATACGCACAAATCGATCAATCATACCAGAATTTATTAAATCAGACCAAATCGATTTACTAATGGGATGCCCTAATATGGTACAAAAATGTGTTTTAGCTAATGATCCAATCAAAGGAATAATTGGAACAAGGATATCGATCTTAATTGAATTATTGATTAAAAATGAATTTTCTAACATTGACTTCGTGCCATTGAATGATTTAGTGGCACACTTGAAAGATAGTCCATAAACTGAACCATTAATTAGGGGTAGACATAATACCAAAAATTGAACTGAACTAATTCAATTTTTTGATGTCGATTTTTCGTTTCAGCGTCGATTCTTTTCCTTGGATAATTTGATTCTTCGATGCAAGGATCATGATTCCACGGTGCACCGAATAATTGAAGTTTCATTAAATAAAATCAAAATATTATTTTATTTTTTAAATTATATTAATTATATTTTTTGAGTTTTGATCCAACACAAATTAATTTGGGCAATTTGCATAAATAATATATTATATAACTTTATTTACAAATTATAACATATCTTTTACTCTTACACAGATCAGCCTTACTTTCTTACCACAAATAACATGGTCACTATCACTGCTTTTTTATTCAATTTTAATACAACTTTAATATAGATTTTACAGAGTTTCACCTCTTCTTTTTCAGTAAATCACCACCACCATCAGACCACCGACTGTTTACATTTAATACAATTTTGATATAACCTTAATACAATTTTTTAGAACTTCACCTAATATATAACAAAAACATTTTTAATACAAATATATTATAAGTATTAAATGTGAATTTCAAACGTTTCGGTACTATTTAAATTAGTTTACATTGTTAGAAATGTATTATATTTGTTCTGGAATAATAACTATCGAATTTATAATATATATAATATTGAAATCGAATTGCATTATAACTATCGTTTATATTTATACAATTTTAGTACTACTTTGATAATAATTTCAGAGCTTCATCTCTCTTTTTTTCGTTATCACCACCATCGAACCACCGATTGTTTATATTTAATACAGTTTTGATATAACTTCATACAATTTTTCAGAACTTTACCTAATATACAACTTTAATATATATTTATATCAAATGATTATTAAAGCTAAAATCTATATATTAATATAAAGCAGGAACATAAGCCCGCTGATGTGGCGCCCTTCATAGGCCAGAAATCACATTTATCTTTTTTGCTGTTTTTTTGGACTTTTTTCCTCTAATTTTTTCAATTATATTTAATTTATTTTAAATTAAATCTTTAACTGCTCATACAACCATTAAAGAAAAAAAGTAATTGTCAATTAACACAACCCTTCACCCTTCCCAGATGAAGTAACTGTTTTCTATCAATATATAAATTTAAATTAAATCTTTAACAGCTCATACAATCATTAAAAGAATGTAACTGTCAATTAATACACCCTTTCACCCCTTCTAAAGGAAGTCCAAACGACATCCTATTAATTTCATTTATGTCCAATTATGATATAAATAATAGTAGGGATCCCAACTATGGCATATCATCCACTAAGCTATCTGCAAAATTTAGATAAAAAAAATTTCCCTGCATGCTTCTGATTAGCCATTGATCCAAAATCACAAAAGCAATGGAAATATCTACTAGAGTCTACTAGAGATATTTCTTTGTGGACAGTTAATAGGGATTAATTTGAATTACATGGAGGAAATTTTTTTCATTTTTCTTTAGATTGTTGATTTATTTTTATTTTTTATATTAAAGCAAGATACACGTTGATGAAAAAATGAAGAAGTAAAATGTTGTCATATTAAGTTTAAAGGGAAGGAAGATGTCAAGAAAAGAAGTAAATGTTGCCAAATGTCGCATATTTTGAAAAATTGATGGCTGAGACAGGATGGAAAGGAAAAAGGATAGGAAATATTCAAAGACAAAAATTTGCTAAAGATTCGAATTGCTGCGATCATGTTATCGACTAAGTGCGAAGTTACGAGGGTGAAAATTTTCCAACTTTCAAGTAATTTATATATTAGTTCTTTTTTTTTTTTTTTATTTGCCTTACATTTTAACATACATATTTTCATCAATCTCTTTTATTATCAAATTTTGCCAATAAAATTTGTTACACTTTCATTTTTGATTGCTAACTGTTAATATTAAGTAGGAATAATATTGATCTTTTTTAACATTTAATTATATACTTCTGATACATAGAAAGATAACTTGACTTTTCTCTTAAGCAGGATGTTTATTTTTGTGTGTGAGTATTTTTTTAATTTTGGCTTTTTTGTATTGTCTAATCTCTCTCATAAGTGTGATTTTTTTTCTTTGAGTATATATATATATATATAAAAAATGATGTGATACTTACATATATATTTCATTTAATATCTAAGAAACTAGATGAAAATTCCATCCATATATGTAATGCTACTTAGAAGATTCTTTTAACAAGATTATTGAGTTTCTTTTGAGGGACAAATAAGTCTAAACATATAATTGAGAATAATAATTTATATTTAATAGGTTAAAAGAAGTGTTACAATAAAATTAAAATAAGAAAAGTTAGTATTCAAAAAAAAAAAGTGTAATATCATAAATTTTAAGAGGTGATTGCTATAAATTTAAATCCGAACCATTTTAGAAAAGTCAAATTCAAAGAAGGTCTATGAAATTATTTCTTTTTTCCTTCATAGATCTACTATATTTATGCTAATTAATTTGCATGTTAGTTCTACATTTTATGCATTTATATTAGAAATAACATATTTTTTAGTGGAAGCAAACTTTAAACAAATCCTAGCACAAATGTCTTAAATATGTATATATTCCTTCATTTTTCTGTTAAATCTATTATTTTTATTTTTATTACCATGTTATAATTATGTAAAAGAATGCACTTAAATGGATACTAAATTCATAAATTTTAAATTATAACAACTCTAACATTAAAGAATAAGTATTAGATTGTGCTAATTAAGGATTCGTTTTTTTATATATATAAAATCAATCTCTAATGAATCTAAGTCAAAATTACAATTATAAGTGTTAGAATTTGTAATATAATTTATTTGGATTTGAATATCGAAAAAATCGTTAAAAACATTAGTTATATTATAATTTTATAAAACAAAAAAGTTGTAAATTTAATATTTTCTTATACCGCGCGTAGCGCGGTCAAGTTTCCTAGTAGAACAAATAAAGTTAAATAATGAAAGTAATATTTTTTATGTTCTAAAGGGTCATTATCAACAAAGAAAGAAGTTTAAATCATGTTATTTTCAGCTCTTAATCAAACAGTTACTAACTTGTATCTAACAAGTTGAACAGAAAAAAAAATCTTTAGACAACAAACATCAAGTGGGACACAATAGTAGGAGACAGGAGAAAAAAATGATGAAATTAATAAAGAGAAAAATAAAAATTGAATTAGGTCAATTCTCGTTGGAAGGGAAAAGTAAAACAATCATAAAACGATGCAGTGCGATGAATAAGATTTCTTTATCATTAATCAAAGTTCAATTTATAGGAAAAAGAGAAGTTTGTGATAAAGTTTCTTTCATATTTTTATCTTACTTTATATATCATGAATTTAGATTAATCAACCGTTGAACTTTTAATGTTAGATTGTTTTTAAAAGGAGAAAAAGGTAAAAGAGTTTTTGGATTGATGATTTTGTGCTTTGTGGGCTGTACACAAGAGGCAGCAGGTGCAGCATAAAGAGCAAAAGAGGTGGCAGTAATATTGATGAGGTCACAAAGGCTTTTAATCTAGCAGTGGGGCATCAAGGGCTCTTACCTTTAATAAGTATGTGTGAGAATTTTTTTTGGGTTCAATACTCGTGTTGAAGTTTTGTTGATTTGAATTTATACCATGTAAAGTTTTATTTGGATAAAAACGTTTCTTGTCAAAAAAAAAAAATCATATCTAAGATTTAAGTTTGAAATCTCTAATTAGGTACGAGCAGCATTATCCATTACATCACATTTTTTGATGTTGACTATGTATGAGATTTGAGAATGAGGAAAGTAACACAATGTACAATAATTTTTTATTCGAAGCGTATAATAAGAACACTTTATCATGTATTAAAGTGTTGAAGAACTGATACATATTGTTATTCAAATATTTAAATAAAATTTAGTGATGAAATTAAGGGCTATTGATATATTGTATCTATTTTAACTTTTTATTTGGTCATATTTGTTGTGATGTTATATTTCTAAAAACATAGTACATTTACTTCTCGTGAGAAACTTTTAAAAAAAAATATTACTTGAACTCTTATCTTCAAAATTTAATACGCATTATCCAAAGTTAAATGAGCATCTACGTTTCTAACTTCTTAATTAGAGATTCCAAATCTGAATACTATAAAAATATTTTTCCTTTTCTTAGGAAGACATAAATTCAAATTAATCGGATCAATAAATTTTCAAATATCAATAACCAAAACAAACATCAAGGTCTCTTATATACATCAACAACAAAGAAGGCACCCTTCCTTATTCATTCTTGTCTTGTCCCTGTCTCTGTCTCTGTCTCTGTCTCTTAAGCTTTCTTCATTATTTTCAAAGTTAACTTTTGTTTATTAGTAGCAAAAAAATTGTATTTCTCATTATAGTTATGCTGTTTTAACTAAGTACAAATTACAGAAATTCATAGAAAGTTGACATCAAAAATTCTGTTAAAAAGAAAAACAGAATGGGTTAGGCTACTATTCTTGTTTTTTCTTGATTTTTTTTTTTGTTTTACCAACACAAAGCTGGAATATAATAAGGTTTTGAGTCTGGATCCTCATAAGAAGAATCATCATTATCAAAATGTAGAAGAAGATGAAGAAGAAAAAGAAAAAAATCAAGAACAAGTTTTTCAATTTCAACAACCTTTTTCTCATCCTGATCATTTTATGTATCAAGATTTAGATAACATCAAACAACAAGCTCAATCCAAGAAACGTTCTTATGTTCCTCCTCTTCCTCGTCCTCGTCCTCGTCCTCCTCCTTCTTCTTGCTCGAAGCAAAAAGTGGGAACATCGTCAAGATTTGGTGGTGGAGAGATTGTTGAAGTACAAGGTGGTCATATCATAAGGTCAATTGGTCGAAAAGACAGACATAGCAAGGTGTGTACAGCTAAAGGTCCAAGGGATCGGCGTGTGCGCCTTGCTGCTCATACAGCTATTCAATTTTATGATGTTCAAGATCGACTTGGCTATGACAGGCCAAGTAAAGCTGTGGATTGGCTTATTAAAAAGGCTAAAGCTTCTATAGATGAGCTAGCTGAATTGCCTCCTTGGAAACCAACCACTGGTGTTACAAGCTTTGATCAAGAAAAGGATGTTGAAGACGATGACAATAATGGTCATTTTGTTGGGACAACTAGTAAAAGTGGAATGATAATGTTAGGCAAGAATAATAGTGCTAGCTCAAGTGGTGAAAATGCAAATGCAAATGGAAGTTTTTTGCCTCATTCATTAGATTCTGATGCCATTTCTGATACTATTAAGTCTTTTTTCCCAATGGGTGGTGGTTCAACTGAAGGTAATTCTTCAGCTATGCAGTTCCAGAGTTTTCAAGAACACAATTTGATGTCAAGCACAAGTAGCCAGAGCCAAGATTTGAAGCTCTCTTTACAATCTTTTCAAGATCCTGTTTTGCTTCATAACCACCAAATAGAGCAATCACAAGCTCAGTTTGAAGCATCAAATTTCTTTACTGGAAGCACCCCGCTTATCGGATTTGATACTTCAGTCTGGCCTCAGCCTCAGCACCAGCAGCAATCAGTGGAACTCGGTCGATTGGCTGCTGCTCGTGGATACACCGGCATGGCTTTTGGTGGCGGGGCAATTGCTGGAGCAAATAGTTATTTGTTTAACTCTCAGCCTTCCCCGCCACTACTACAACAATTGTTCAGCCAAAATCAGTTTTTGTCTCAGAGGGGACCCCTTCAGTCCAGTTACTCACCTTCGATTCGTGCATGGATAGATCCATCAGCGATTGCTATTGCCACAGCTGATCCAATTCAACACCAACACCATGTGTTGCCTATGTATTCAACATCAGTTTCTGGTATTGGATTCGCCTCAGAAGTAGGCGGATTCTCTGGCTTTCGCATTCCTACACGAATCCAAGGTGAAATAGAGGAGCATGATGGTATTTCCGACAAACCATCCTCTGCTTCCTCTGATTCTCGCCATTGAATTACCTCGAAAACACACTCTCCCTTTATCACCTGACAGGTAAATCACTTCACCATTTCAAATTCCATTGTATTCTACCAGCATTCTTGAAACGTCGTTAACTGTTACACTGAGCTTCATTTTCAGGAAAAAGTACTATACATCAAGATGGAAATGGGAAAGGACAAGTCAGAGAAAGGGCGATAATTCATTTATCAAGTCTGATTCAGTGGCAATGCATTGCGGAAGAAGAATCCTGAGCATAGTTTCAGGTTTTTTTTAAAGATTAAATCGCGGTGTAGTATTCATGTATAAGTGTGATTTCTCTACCTCAACTGCTAATTTAGGATTTCTTATGTAATTCTGTTGCCAAGTTGTTGTTGTTGTTGTTTGCTTATTATCTTCAGCTCATTAGAACAAATAATTTTCTCTTGAATGCCAATTCTTGTCAACCTGATTGCTTTGGTATACATTTAAGTTGATTGTGCCCTATTAAGTTTCAAAATATGAGATACTTATGGATGAATGGAACGGCTATGTTGCTCAGACTCTTCGTGCTTTCTTTCTTTTGATTGATTGATTGTTGTTTTACAACATTCTTACTGAAATAGTTCATGTTTCAATGACTTATTTAAGTCCTCTAAAAGGAACTGAAAGTTACCTTAATCTTTTAACATCCCTATCACTGCATTGCATGGAGTTTTGTGAGAGCATTAAAAGTGTAAAGTCATTTTCTATGAACAGTTAAAAGTAATTAAGGTGTGGTTTTACAAGACTTGTCTTATAGCTAGCTTCTTCTTTAAATTTCTTATTTAAGTAGCTTATTCTCTTTAACCATAAACTGAAATGTTTTCCCACCTCATACTTGCAAAGTCTACATATTTGTTGTGCCCTCTAATTTGGCATCATCTGACATTTACATCCTCTAATTTTGAGGCGTAAGTTAAATAAGTAGACACATACCTTCTATGTGATGTTCTAGTAAAATGTTTGTGCGTAATTATTAAACTTTATACGAGTTGGAGAGTATAAATATCAGTTAAGAGTAATGGCAAAATATGTGGAATGAGAATTCTCTAGTTGTCAATTGGAAAACCTTATGATGTGATGGAAAATAGAGGGTCTTATTTTGCATCAATTTGTAACAGAGCAACATGTCCTCCAATTCTTCAATAGTGGGGTCAGCCACTGCACGTGGATAGAAGGTTGTAGTAGATCAGCTAAGTGTGTGGCCTAGTGTCAGTTAATATCTAGTAGAGACAAAAATAAAATATAGGCAATTAATTCCTTCTTATTTACTTTTAAAAAATTGGTAGATAGAGATATTTAATATTTGTAGTGTTGAGAGATAACAAGTATCACGTAAAATATTCGAGGTTATTAATTAAAAAATAAAAGGTATCACATAAATTAATCAAGGTTAGTACAAATTGTATGAATAAAATACAATTTGCAGAGTTACACACTTTGTGTATTTTTGAGGAGTACTGAGAGGTATTAGATAAATTAATTTAGGTCAGTGTAAGTTGATTCAGAATAAAGTTATATATATTATTTGTGTTATTAGGAGATATATTAGCATATATGAGATAAATTAGTTGAGGTCATCAATAAACAAAGTTATTCGATATTTGCGTTATTAAGAGGTTGCATGTATGAGATAAATTAGTCAAGGTTATTAAGAGGTTGCATGTATGGAGTTATTCGGTATATGTGATATTGAGACATATCAATATTAATAAATAGAGTTACTCGGTATTTGTGTTAATTGGTGGTAGAATTAAGTGGGGCTAGCTAGAATTGAAAGAGAATGAGAGAGTGAAGGAATGCAATCAATTTCTTTTAAAAAAGATGAAACATAAGTTTTTATAGTGAAGAAACTAGAGAGGCAGATACCACCAAAAGCATGGTACTTTGCAATGAATTTTTTTTTTTTGTGGCCCTTTATTATACTGCACAGCTCATTAGTGTCATAAAAAATCTGTCTAGCTGTATGTCATTCCTCTTCTTTTTTTTTATTTGTTATTGTTTGTCTCTTTACAGGAAAAATTAAATTCACTTAGAACTCATGACTTCTATCAAGATAGTGACCATTGCTAATGGTTGTTGTCTCTTATTTATGATGATTGATGAGTTACTCCGTCCGTTTCATATTAGTTGATCACTTTTTATTTTGTATGGTGTTTAAGTAATCATAATTAAAATATTTCTTGAAAATTCTATAAATAGATATGAACACTTTCAAAAAGAATTAATTGCAAAAGTGATATAAGAAAATTTTAATTAATGTTTTATTAATTTAGTAACATAGACAACTAATATGGAACAATTTATTTTTAGTATAATGATCAACTAGCAAGTATGGGACGGAGGCAATACTATTCATAAGGCAAGAATGATGCTTATAATTATACTACTATCTAGAAACGTGCGTCGCACGTTTATCCCAAACAATAATAAATTGATTACATCTTTTGCATAATCAACAAATTTTAAAAGTTCATAAACTGATATTGTTTAACATAAGAGATTTGGCATGAAGAAATAAGAGATTCTTATCGATCAAATATAATGAATCATCCAATTTATCACATACAATTTTTACCATGTGATTATGATGCCACTAAAATTGAGAGAGGAAACAAATGACAAACATAAATATAATTACATATGATAATATATAGATGAAGAGGGAATCAAATAAAAGAAGAGCCCTTCTTTGAAATCAACAATTGAACACTACAATTTTCTATGATTTATCTAATATTGTCCAATGTCTTAATTTATAATTTACAAGACCAATTTTTCCCTTCATTCAATATGAGAAAATGAAAAGACAATAGTTTTATTTTGATTTTTAGGAATAAAGGATCTTGAAGTCATGATCTTTTTTCTCATTTAATTGCATTTAAAAGTTGATTCAACTTTCAGCTTAAGCCTTAACACCTTCCAATTTTTTGTATTCAGTATAATATTATTTAATAATGTAATTAATTAAATATTTTATTTAGTATAGGGATAAAATGGTAATCCAACTTTGCAAGTTGAAACTTTCCACTTTTAATAATATATATATATATATGATATGATATGATATGATGATATGATATATTCTTGAGAATTGAAATTTGTATCGTTTTAGTGTTAAATCTTGAGCATGATTAACTTAGATTTCTAATATAGTTATGAGAAATGTATACCAATAGTTCCACACCTAATTACGAAGCATAGTGATAATTTATGTATTTATAAACTATACGTATAACTACATTGTAATTGTGCGTAAGTGAAATACATTGTATGTGTGCACATAATAATAGTAAAATGTATTGTATTAATGTGTATACAATATTTCTATCGCAGAATGCATTGTATATGCATGTGTAACAATAAATAAATACATTATCCGCCTATGTATTATCTATGTCTAATTGTATTTGTGTGTATTTGCTATAAAGTCTCAAACTATCGTTATATTATGAAAAAAATTTGAACTGCCAATTTGGATAAATATAGGGACTTAGTTTGATATGTCATGTAATTTTTCATATTGATTGAATATTTGTTGTTGAACCATTCAACATCTAAAGTCCACTAGTCTGACTAATTTAGATTTGTGTTGAGTAGACTCACTATCGAGAATAAAGACCAAATCTAGAATTTTAATTTGATGTGTTCAACCTTTTATTTTATTTTTATAACTAGACCATTATAATTCTGAGACTACGAGTTCAAAAGGTAATAGAGTAGTATTGTATAAAATTTAGTGATTCTGCACATATGTCTGCATTTTGTATTGAAAATGTTGGGTTCGATTGAATATGCTAGCTATGTTCTCCATCTCACTTGAAAACGCTCTTATTAAAAGGTTATTTTTATGACTCTGATTCAAGATCTATAATTAAGAATAGTTGGATCATAACTATTACATACCCCGATGTTTGAAACTGAGGGGAGAAAGGAAAGGATTCGATTAAACATATATGTCGTGTGATAGTTGTCCATGACTAGACACTCAAATCCTCAAATTCAATTAACTCAATGGGCATAAGGTCTTTATTGCCTCCTTATATATAAATGACGGTCGTGCTCGTCTTAAATTTGATCATGTCTTTTTAGGCTAGTCAAGTCCATGTAATGCCAACCCCAGTGAAAAATGCTACTTGATTGATCCTGTCAGTAATCATATGCTTCAAGTAGCTAGTGAAATAGTTTTTCAACGCGCATGAAAGCAACACAAATATTATATACTCAAAAGTATTGTCTTTGGGAGGACAATTTTTCTCTTCATATAGCAATAAAATATAATTAAAGTACTAAGATTATTATAGTGCAAGTGCTTGGGATGTCATATATTTGTTGGTATCAAAATGGACAATTGAGAAATTGTAATGCTTGTATAATGGAGTCATCACCAATATGAATAGTCACATAAAAACAGCATAAACCAAAAATTACATAAAACAAAGTTTCCATCACCACACTAAAATATACAAAGCCAAATTAATAATAAACATGTCAATCAACCAAAAAAGTATAGATATTCAAGTAGTAATAAGTAAGTTGAGTTTGCCAATCAAATATTAGTCTCTTGAGAAACTTGATTTTCATTAGTAGTGATGGACAACTTTCTTCCTTTTGTAGATTCTTTTCCATTGGAAATGGATGGATTTTTAATTGATACAACTAGTTTCATAGGTCCCAAGTTTGTAGCTTTACTAGTTATCTTGGCAACTTGTTGAGAGTGAGAGATTTTTGGAACAATAGGGTTTGTTTGAACTCTAGTCTCCCATGGTCGAACCGCGATCCAACGTTCCATCCAACTCCAACCCCAACTCTCCTTGCCAAGATCATAATATGCTTGTCCAAAATATTGATTCGAATTGGCTCTCCACTGAAACATGTATAATGTTGGAATCAAAATGATCAGATATCATGCAGAAACAACTCAAATATTAGATAATGATGATAGATCATGAGAGAAATATACTAAAGGAGAAAGACAAATTTAACGTGTTTCAGTCAATTAATCTACAACCAGAAGATGATCAGTTATCCACTATATATCTTTTAAATAATATGAAAGACAATATAAAATTTAGAGAATACCCTCATAAAATTCATTCTCAAAGAGTTCACAAAGCATAAATATATTTCTAGAAATCATTATACATTTTGATTGAATGATAAATAAACATTTGTCACTTATTCAAACATGTATAGAAGTTGATATTTGTTATATTATGATAACCTTCAGATAAAACAGAACAATAGCATTTTAAATAAACTGAATTAAATGAAAAATACAAAAAAAAAGTTATAATCTAATTTAAAATATTTTTTTTATTTAATAATCTCCGCGCAACGCGCGAACGCGAATACTAGTTCTCTATATTTGAAAGTCTACATAGTGGACGCTACCAAGTGAAAAAGAAAAAGTCTTACCAAGAAAGAAAAAAGATGAATACAATAGATTTTTATATTCCTTGACTTAGAAAGATAAAAATCAATTTTGATAAACATATTATTTTTCTTTAATAAAAATATATATTAAATATGATAAGAAAATCAGGATAGACAAATTAAAAAGGGGGTCATAGCTAACTTGCCTGATGAGAAAATGCATATGCCATTGCCCTCTCCCTCTTAATTGCAGCTTCTTCTCTTTGTTGTAATTTCTGTAGTATTTCTTCTATGGTTTCAGCACTACTACTCCATTCCACCTATTTATCAAATCAAAATTGAGTGACCATCTAAGTGACGTTGGCGTAGTCATAAACAGTTAAGGATGATCAGTTAAGCACTCTTTATTAGGAAATTTATTGTATACACGTGTCAAAGTAAAATTTACATATATTATACATTGAAAATTCTTTAACGGAATTTTTGACTGTCACTAACTATCTCCAAAGCAACTACTTAACTCCTTAATGAGACATCATATGAGTCAATGCTCTACCGTTGATCTGAATTGAATTTTTAGTCTGTTTGGCCAAATTTTTAAAATCTGCTTATACAAATACTTTTGGTGAGAAACAATTTGTGTTTGAGTAATAAATTTAAAAAAAGTTTTTATGAGCAATAATTAGTGTTTGGTTAAGTTTTTTTTAAAAAAATTTAAGTGTATTTCTCTCGAAAGTGTTTTTCAATAATATACAAAAAATTATAGAAGTTCACCAATCAACAGTAACATTTAAAATAACTTCTAAAATATACATAATTTTAAAATCATGACTCTATAACTTCGGGAAAAATCATGTGTATATATGTATATCTATCTTGAAAAATTAACAGAAATTGGAATATAATTAACAGTGTATCCATGAGAAGCATAAGAGTGCAAGTGTATTGCTGGTACAAGCCAAAGGAACTACCTGCATGACTTGGGTCCGAATTCAGCTAGAGCCTTACTTCATTATTATTATTTTAAATTTATCTTAAAACTCATATTTAAACTAAGATAATACCAATGCATTCGAGGTCTTTAAATTCCAAATTCGTCTCATATTAGACGCAAACTTAACTTGCAATCCACATGATGACACCCTAAGAATGTGATAAGTTATTGGTTGTTGTAATAAATGGGACAGGCCAGGGGGGTATGGTTGTGTTGTGAACAAGACAATATGTAGGAGTGGGAAGTGAAAGGGAGGTTATTATAACAAGACAAATTTTGATCAATTGATGGGATGTGTGGAAGATGACAGAAAATTCAATAGCATAATTGAGAAACATAGCTTCATCATTATTTATTAGAAATAACTATTGGGTCAGGTCTATTCATAAGTGATGATACTCAATGTATTAGTCTCATTAGTTTGTCTTTCTCTTAAATCCTATCGATAAATTATAAATACATCGTTATAGATAGTGAGAAATATAATTTTTCCATCGTAATATGATGACTAGGGTTTGTATAACTTAAATAATATTTAGATTATGGACACATGAAATTTATCTGAAAAAATTTGACAATTGATTATTTAAGTTATGATTGTTGCAGATTCTCTCTAATCCCTAGAAAAAATTACTCTAAAAAAAGGATTAACTTTGAATGGAATGAATTGAAGTTGGGTTGTTATTTGATGTATTATTTAACAGTTGAAATTTTTGCATCTTTAATTAAATATTTTCAGATTTGAACAATGAAAACAAAAAAAATTCTGATAATAACCCCTTGATGGGATGTAAACTAAAATTAATCAAACCAATGAATTTCAACTATTGCTTAATTAAAGATATGTGCCTCTTGAAAAAACAAAATAGCTTAACAAATATCTTCCTAATTAACAATGATAATATGAAAAAGGAAAAAGAAGTAGGCCAAAAAGAAACAAGAGAAACCAGGTAAGCTTAATATAAACAGACACATAATTCAAAAAAAAAGAAAGTGATTGATATAGCCTATAGGAATATCCATTATTGTAAGGGTGTTAATTATTTTGTTGGTTGTTGTCTTTTCATGCCTTAAATGGGCAATTATTTAAGTTGAAATTTTGAACATTCTTTTGCAAAAGGTGGCAAGACAAAATTGAAGTTGAACAAGTCTTTAATATTATAAGGTGTTTTTTCATGAAACAATTAAGTTTAATATAACTCACAAGTCACAAATCTTCTAAAAAAGATATAAAACACATTATAGTTTTTTCCCCCACAAAATGAAGGTGGTATATAATTATTTGTTAAGTACAAGAATGATTAATAAAGGAACAAATAAGCTTTACGCGAAATATGCTTTAAAAAATATATTATTCTCTATACTTCAATAATATTATATTCCGTATGATCTTATAAGTGGAGTATGAGAAGGATTGGTGTATACAAATCTTATCTTTTTAAATGTAAAGAGGTTGTTTTCGATCGACCAGTGATTTAATAAAAATGATTTCAAAAACAAATTTAACAAATACAAAAGTAAAATATTACGCTCTATACTTTATTTAGGAAAAAATATGTGCAAAATACCCGGCAGGTAAGCAAATTGTATACCTTCAGTGTATATAAACAATATGATTTAGTTATTTTTATTGTTGAAGTATACAAAATGTGAATTGTATACCCCACGTCACATGAAAACTTTTAAGGTGGAGTTAAGCCCAAGATTTATATCTTCATATGGTATCATAGTAGAATGGGATCCAGCCCAATTAATGTTTAACAATGATGGGGGCCTTAGTTTAAATTGTTCAGGCACCAGATGTTCAGTCTTAGGCGTGAGATTAGGTGTTGAAGAGTCACACGTTAGATGAAAAAGGGATGGATGGTATTTTTATAAGGACTTGAACAATTCTTAGGTCTTGAACTAGCTTTTTGGAATTTTTTGTTTGTTTGTTTGTTGCATGTAGATTGATTCCTCAGTTTGGATCTATAAACTCTTGATCATACGATAATAACTTTAACTATTACCTCAAGCTCGTGAAGCTTAGCCTCAAGTTTTTGTTGATTTTGAATTTTCTTCTGTTTATTGTGGCCTTGAGTCACCATATTGAGTCTTCTTGCTCTAATCTCTGATTGTATTTTGCTCCAACAATGTATTTGCTTCAAAGTCCCTGCTATTTGGTTATTTACACTTAGCCCTTCAATCACACCTTGAAATCTCACTGCACCCCTAACGCGCCGTAGAGCTTTTCTTGCCTACACAATTAATAGCACTTTACATTAAATTTAAATATTCAAAAACTATACGAAAAATACTATGCTAAGCCAGCACCCAACGACATAGTCTATTGGCCTAGACGTGCAGTCGTGGGATGACGACATTGCACTATGTGGGATGGAAGTATGTCATAAAGGCTATTTTTGGCAATGTCATAAAACAACATGGGCATATTATGAAAGACGCACCTATACATCTAGTTTGACTTTCAAAAAATGAAACGTGATAATTATTTTGGAACTTATGAATTATATAAAGAATAGTTACCAAATGAGCTCTGTAGGCAGTCTGAATTTTAGTGGCAGCAGTGTTGTGAGTAAATTTAGTCTTACGAGTAATCATTTTTGAAGATGAAGTTCCATTTGAATAATGAGCACTAGGAACTTGAACATCTCCCTTTGGCTCATCAGATGCACTAGAACTTGTAAGCTGCAAATTAAATGTCAAATATATCAATCTAACTTTTATATTTATGAATTTTTTGTTCCATATGTATATATAGTAAATCGGTAAGTCCTAAACATTGAGGGTAAAGCATTCCTTAACAAGTAACAAAGACAATTTCGTACTCAGGGGAATTTGAACCTGAGATCTCTGATTAAGAATGAAAAAATATTTATCACTCCATCACAACTCTTGTTAGCTAATTTCTTTGTATGTTTATTTATTCATACAAAGAAATAACTCTTGTTATCACTCCATCACAACTCTTAGTGAAAAATCTTGGTTCTTTAACATAATAACGATAGGCAGATAATGATAGATCGACATTCTTTTTTTTTTTTTTGGAGGAGGGTGGGGGAATATTTCTGAACTATTCAAAATAGGTCAATTTTAACCTTCTATTATGTTTTGGCTCAAAAAAACACCAACTAGTTTTAAAATGTCATCCAACTAGCAAAGTAGTTCAAAAATACTTTCTCTACCAGCGATTATTCCAAAATAAGGAGAACTATGTCAATTTTGCCCTTGAACTACTCGAAATCGAGACAATATTGCTAGTTTTTTTTAAGAGTGCAGGGAAGTGAGTAGAGAGAAATGTAGGTACCTTGAGCTGTTTGGATTTTCTTCTTTTGTTCCTCTTTAGCCCAATAATTGTTTTCAAGCAAAAACCCATAGTATATAATATTGAATGATCAAAATTCAGAATATAACATATAGTTTCATACCTCAGAACTTATAATAAGCATATCATAAAGATCTTTGGTTGTGTTTAAGTTTTTAAATTCTCAATTTTTTGTGGTAAAATTGAAATAAATTAGAAAGGAGGTAGGTGATCTTTTCTTTTCTTCAATTTATTTTTATATATATATTTTTTAAAAAGATATGGAGTAGAAAGAAATGTAAATGTACTACTTTTGTCACTCAAAAACTACATGCCAACTAGAAAGTTGAGTAGTCAATTTTTTAGGAGGTTGCTTCATTTTATTCACAATGTAGGTGGATTTGCTCTATTCAATTTCAATAAAAAAATCAATGTCTTACCCTCACACCACTAAATAAATTAAAAGAAACTTCACTCAACTATTACTCCTTCCATCTTAGTTTATGTAACGGTGTTTGAATATGTCGATAATACAAAATTTAAGTATGGATGCAAATTCATGATTTGAACTTTTCAAGTTCTGAACTTTAATATAGCGATCTCAAATGCTAGAACTAAGTTTAAAATTTAATGAAAACTTTAATAATATATATATATATATATATATATATTAAACCCAATAGACCAAAACTATTGGGTTCGGGAAAGGTTACCTTAATCCAGAAAGATTGTATGTCAATGTTCCAGGCTACGGTTCAGGACTTTGAATCCTAGCTCATTTCATGCCCCCTCCGGTTATCCTTTTCTTCCCCTTCATATTCGAGCAAGCGGGTGAACCAAAGAAAGACTTACGAACTTGTAACAAAAAAACAAAATTGTATATTTTGGTCCTGGCGGGGCTCGAACCCGCGACCTTCGGCTCATAAGACCAACGCTCTAACCAACTGAGCTACAGGACCTTATATGCTCTCATAGGGTCATAAAATTTTATTAATTTTATAAAATTAAGAATATCACACATGGAGGTAATCAATTTTTAATCTTTGCCAAAATACGTCAATAATTATTATGTGTATTTTGTTTCTTAACACGTGGTAACTGCAGTTGACATCTCATCAGTCAAGTTCTTCGGAATGTGAGAGTACAATAGCTAGCTATTATAAAAGTTGATTCTAGACTTAACTGTTAGTAATTATTATCAAAAAAAATAAAAAGTGGTATATCAAAACATGTGGTAACTGTGATTGGTGTTCTTTGAAATGTGAGAATACAATAGCTAGATATTACAAAAATTAATCTAGACGACTTAGCTATCAATTGTTATCATAGAATAAAAGATCATATTTCGTTATTTGATTTTAAAATTTTAGAAATTGTATTGGTTCACTTTTTTCTGCCAAAAAAGGATTTGGGTAACTCTATTGATAGCACAAGTGAATATTAGTGTTTGGACTAAAAGATATCTATCGAAAGAGATTATTAAACGTATTATTTTAATTGTATCATTCTTTTCGAAGAAGATCATACAACAAGAAAGGTTAATTCATGTCAATTCAAAAATATTAGAAAAATAATTAGATCTAATCTTGTTAATTACTACCCTAGCCAGTTGCTAACATTTTATAGTTGTTGACTTGTTGTTATGTCATATCCAACTAAATTTCTTTCTAGTTATTATTTAAAAATAAATAAATAAATAACCTTCCTTGAAAATATTCTAAGCACTACCAAAGATGAAGAAGATAAGTTCGCTAATAATCTCACTATTTCAATTTATTTGTTTGTTTTTAATTTAATATAGTTAGAGTTTAAAAAAGTAAAAAGAATTTATGAATTATGCATTCATAAACTAAAAATACGTATATTAAAAAAAACCTTTTAATCTTATGATCTTAGAAGTCTGTTTGGATTAACTTATGAATTTGATTTATTTTTATCTATTTAACATAAAATTAAGTACTTATAAGTGTTTTTTTTTTTAATTTACCCAAAACAGACTCTTAAACATATCATGTAGAAAGAAATTAGTATAAAAAATACTGTAAAAAAGATAAAGAAATATTATTTTTTAAATGAATTAAAACGAAAAGTAACACAAACAAATCGAAACAGAGTATGGTTATCAAAGTCTCAATAATTGAATTATAAAAAGTAGAATAAGGACATAACTATGGGAATATTGTATAGGTAGTAAATAGAGAATCTTGTGCATAGATGCAATATATTGCATATCTAACAAAATCTTGACACCATAAATACCAAAACAGATGGTCATGTGTCATTAAAAGGGGTCCATTGAATGTGGCTTCTTGTTTGTATTGGCCCTCTTCCACACACACTTTTTTGTTTTGTTTCCTTTTTACTCATTGATAGTTTGTTGAGCCTAAGGTGGCCCATTTTGAAAGCCAAAATCCAATGGTATATCACAATAAAGATCTTCATGACTCTATTTTTTGGTATTTTTTTCCTTATGAGATAAATTACATTTTGTGTCAATCAAACCAAATTATTATAGTATCAATTTTGGTTATTTACCTTTTACATAGTTCTTCGCTATTTTTCCATCAGATAGTACCATCATCATTATCACTATTATTTTTAGTTGTTGAAATACTATTGAAAACCTACTGAACTCAATGAATTTAGAAGATCTTGAAAACCATTATTATTGAGTTTGAGCCTCTCATATTTAAAAAATCGAATTGTATAAGCGTTATAATTTGAAGTGGTTATTGATATGAAGCTTGTACAAAAAATTTGAACCCATTTGGGGCTGATGTGAGATTTTTTGAGTTGATAGATTAAAAAACAAATTGAAGCGTTGTTTTTATATATCATCCATGTATATTTGTGTATCTTGTGTATATCAAGTATATTAGTGGTATTTGTTATATACATAACATACAATGATATTTTTCATATCAATTCAAATCAACTTCAGTCTTCCTCAAATTTTGTATATAGTCTCATCTAGAAGGTTATCAAATTTTCAATGAACTTCACCCACACACACTTAAAAAAACAATGAATAAATAGGATTGTTAGGTTAGTCACTTGTAAATAAGATTGTTAGGCTAATCACTTGTAAATATTTTTTATTGTCGTATTTTTCTGAAATTTTTCTTTTGATATCCGGTACATGAAGCATATTGCCTGACTATGACTAATTTTATCCATATTGGAAAAATCTATTAAAGTGAGTAAACATACTTTTATTTTCAGAGTTCAAACTCGAAAATTCGAAATATCTGACTAAGATAGGGCCCACTTGATGACTCTATGGGTCAGACAAACCCTTCACCTCTCAATTTTCATTTCACCCCTTTTATATACCCTTTTACCTTACTTGGATTTGATGTCCTTTTGGTTACTTTGTATTTATGTAAATAGAGAAAAAGGGAAGCCCAAAGTAGTTGGTTTTGGGTTTTGAAAGAATCCACAAGAGAATGCATTATTTCCATATATAGAAAGTTTTCTACAATGTAATCTTTGCTCAAAATTGCTAAACAACTTGGGATGGGCTTTAATAAATTGCTTCAACAAATCCATCTCATATGGACTAAAGAGGATATAATTAAATGGTTGTTCACATACAAAATATCCTTTCAATCTTTTAGTCAAAACAAGTAATTAATCTTTGCACAAATTAAAGTTAATTAAGTAGAATAGCTATTATAATTGAATAATATAGTATAGCTTGGAAAGTAGCCATACATGGAAACCTAGCACAATGTTCCAATTGTTGAAGAAAAATATTGTGGGGAGCATTCAATAAATGTGAAAAGTGTATCAAGCATTGTATTAAGTACAAAATTCCAATATACACATTTAATACCATAAGATATAACTGACATTTCAATACATTATGCATAATTTTAGTGTAAGATCACATAATTGAAAAACCTTATATATTTTCGTAAATACGATATCAGTCAAGCTATTTTGGTCAAACTTTTAAAAACTACTTATTTTGAAAAATATTATTTGTTGGTTAAATTAGCTTTCCAAAAGTACTTTGGAGAGAAGCCGTTCATATTATCAATTTATTTTAGTACTATTACCTTGTATTTGGTAAACAAATAGTGGCTGACCAATTTGTTCAACAAAATACTTTTGATTGTCAAATTACAAAAAAAGACTATAGAATTTTGTGGTTCATTTTACAATTAGTATTAACAAAATAAAGAAATAATTTTGTTATATAAAAGACTACTTAAATTTATAACATAAGATGAAAGTATATATTAAGATTGTTAATCAATACCAATATAGTTAGTAAGGATATTTTATCACGAAGAAAAAAATCTTCATTTACTTTTTGTATGAAGCAGAAATTTATAGCGTCTCTTCAAACAATAATAAAATTATTCCTACTTCTACTCAAAAACACGTATAATTTCTGGATAAAAACCTCAAATAATTTTGATTTTTCCGAAATTTGGACAAACATACTATATGACATATAAAATGAAATAAGGAGAATATTTTATTAATTTTCTAAATGACAAATATTTTAGATCAATTTTTCTTTTTGGCTGAAGTGGGAAATTAAAATGAGCAGGGAGAATATTTGTTAAGAATCTTTCCAAGTATTTATTACTATTTATATTGAACAAATCTTGTACATTAAGATCTTTTATTAAAGATCGTATAATATTTTTGCTTTACGCACGGTGTATAATACACAATAGAGAGAGTATTTGCTGGTTGTGATGAATGGAAAAATCTTATTAGTAGCATCGTCTTTAAAAATAAATTTATAATGCATGAATTTAAATTTAATCATATATTTTAATATAGATATCAAATATCTAGTGAATTTTTTTAAATATATATGCTTTGAATGAGATTTCATAATGTTGATTTTTTGAAACACAGTATAAGAAGAAACACAACAAGTTTTATGAAAGAAAAAATCTTTGTGAGTTGATAATAGTATAATATTTTAACACGATCATACATTCATACTAAATTATTTAACAAAGAAATATAAAATTACTTGTAATAATAAGTAACTATTATAAATAAATATAATTAGTACTAACAATTTAACTTTAAAATATACATTTATAGCTACATACAACTTATTTTAGAACATAAATTTCAAAAATCTTTTTTCGTTTTAAAAAAAATTCATATCAAGTCAAACTAATTGACATAAATTAAAACAAAGGAAGTACTTATTTAGGCTCAAATATGTTAATCAAACTCTAAGAAGAACTCAAATATATTAAAATTTTGACTCATTTATTCGAATCTATCCAAAGCTTCAATAACATATTTGAGTTTTTTTTTATACTTTTATATATCAATATTTTAAGACGTGTGTCAAGTCAAGATCCATAGTAAACAAAGTGAGTAACAATAATTCAGTTTTTTTTTTTACTGTAATAAAAACTTAGAGCGCGGCATTGTCTTTATTTGTAAGAGAAAGAAAAAGAACAGAGAATTTGATGAGAGATTTAGAGGAAAAGAGAAAGAAGAGTACTTGAGAGTCGGAAAATGTGGAGTCGACCGATAATTTTGGCCGATAAATTTGATTGCCTGAATCTTACTCTCACAAATTCCGCATTTTTAGCTGCCTTTAGATTTCCATTTTGAAAAAAATTAATTTTTTTTCTTATTTTACTGATCTGATCTATTTACAGACAACTGGTTATGAGAAAAATCCGAATATCTCAGATACTCTTCCTTTGCTCTTTATAGCTTGCTTTAACTGTATCTGTATTTGTACATTTTTGTGTAAATAAGATCCAATTTTATATAGATTTGTTTGCTGAATTATGGGTTTTTTGGTGTACATTTATTTATTTATATTTATCTCCATATAAGTTGCAGATCTTGACTCGATGACCTACAAGATTTCATGTAACGTACAAATGGGGAATTGGGTTTTTTCTCTTCTCCTTGAATTTGGTTTTTTTCTGTATTTTCATTGAGTTTTTCCATTTGGGGTTTTCTTTCCAAACCCTCAAGATTAATTGTATTGTTTAGAGGAATTTATATGGTTATAATGTGGTGGATGGATTCAATGTCTATATATATATATATATTTGTCCTTTAGGTTTTACTTTTAAGTACTAGTGTATAGTTTTTTTTCTTGATCTATGAAGACAAAGACGAACATAATGGTGATAGAGGAGCATACCCGTAAGTGTAGTAATAGTAGTGGTGGTGGTGGTGGTGGTGGTGGTTCAAGTGGTAGCGGTGGTGGTGGTGCTACGAGTAGAGCATCGAAAAAAGTGAAGCAGAAAAAAATCCCACAAAGAGGGCTTGGTGTTGCTCAACTTGAAAGGATTAGAATGGAAGGGGAGAAAAAACATGAAAAAGATGCAAACTTTCAAACACCTAATGTTTTGGTACCAAATTCAGTTCATTCCACCAAAACTATGTCAAAAAGCTTAGCTGTTGAAGGTTCTAGTTTTAGGCCTAGTTCAATCACTTTACCACCACCATCAACAATGGATCTGCTTTCGAAAAATAGTGTCTTTAGACCAAATCTGTCTGCCTTAGTTCTTGATGGTTTCCGTCCAAAGACTTTACAATCGTCAAAACCAATGAACATGGGTGGAGGGGAGTTAAGTTGGTCGTCTGTTTCAGGTTCAGGGAGTGATAAATGTCCTAAATTGTGGAGTTGTGAGTATAGTCCTGAAAGAGAAAGCCAACAGGGAAATCGCCATGGTGTTGTTTTCGGGGCTAATGTAGATTTGCCGAATGAACTGCATAACCCCATTTTACCTCTACCTAGTGTGCTGCAAAGATCACAACAATATCAGCAACCTTCTTGTTCTTCATCAATGGTAAGCAAGTTTATTAATTTAGTTGCAATGTTATATATCATCGTTGGATTATCACGTCTAGAATTTTGTTTTGATGTGTTTGAAATGCTCTGATTAAATCACTTTGTGGTAACTGCAGATGAATATCTCATCAGGGATTTCATCATCATCTGTATTAAATTATCAGATGGAGCCCCCTTCAAACCAAAATTATTATTCGTGTAATTATTTACCGCTGTGGCCTGAAGATGTGAAGGTAATTTCTTTTTTTCTGCCTGTTAGTCACTATTATATAGAAATCAATTTTCATAATGCTCTCTTCTGTCAAAAGGCTGAAATACAGTTTACCTGGATATCCTATTGATTCTAGTGAGGATCTTAGTTTGTACAGAACCGTTATGTGAAATGTTCTTTGAATTATAAAGATGGAGACATGTCATTTACATCCAATGTGTTGAACATCTTTTTTCTTCGAACTTGATAGTAGAAAACTTTAGTACACACCTTCTACTGCCAAAAAAAGGTAAAAGAACTTCTCTTTGTGACTCTTAACTAATATTCAGATACTTGATGAAAAGAGCATCTTAAAAGCCAGAAGAGATGCTCACTCAGCTCAGGTTACACCCTCCATTCCCCACAAAATGTAGGATAGCTCTATAGTTGTCCCTTTTTGCTCAAACAGTTCTTGTGTTCTTTCATCTAAACAAGCTATCCGAGGATAATGATTTAAAAACCAAGAGACATGTCACAATCACAATTCACAAATGTGAGATAACATGTCTCCAACCATTATTTCAGTGCGTCAAAGTGGAACTCACAAGTAAAGACCCAAAACTAGGTATCTAGATGGTTTATCTTTGAACTCAAGGGTGTCACCTAGTGGTCAATGAAGTGGGTTGAGAACCATGAGGTTTTAGATGCAAATTTCAACAGTGACAAAAAAACACTAGGTGATTTCTTCCCAGATGCCCTACCCTTGGTGGACAAAATTACATGATACCTGATGCTGGTGAGAGGTGACAGGTTTCCATGGAATCAGTTGAGAGGTGCACGTAAGCTGCTTGGGAAACCATGGCTTATCAAAAAAAAGAAGAAGACTGTTTTACTTTAAGTTTTTTGGTTGACGGCTACAACTTTGATTACTGATGATGTATTTGTAGATGTTTGGCATGAAGAGACCATATCCCTTCACTCCAGAGTTTCCACCAGTCCCTGCATTTCACTGCAAATTTCCTCCAGCCTATGTTAACCTTGCATCGAGATCACCTGAATCAGCTTCTTGCAGCAATGAATGTGCAACCAGTTTAGAATCAGGAAATCTGCTCAAAAGGTTTGATATTTTGAATGATCATTTCATAGTTTTAGTGCTTAAAATACCTGCTTAGACTTTTTTTGGCATTTTTCTCCAGAGAAGCTCCTTCAGGATCAAGGACTCTATCCGAGTCCAAACCAAGGGATGTTGTCAGACAAAATAAAGCTCTCAATGGAGATTTTCTCACGTTGGCTCCTCCAACAGCCGCTTCTCCATATCATCATTCATCTAATTCAAACCTTCAGAGTGCAGAGAGATTTACATTGGAATCAGTGACTTGTCAGGTGAGAACAAAAGGTCTACCATTTTTATGTTCTGATGCCTTTATCTATTGGTATCTCGATTTTGGTCTAACGATCTTCTTGCCTTTGTTAAATCCACAGGGAGTTGCTGAAGAACCTACTACAACAAGCTCAGCCCTAAGCAAATCAGTTCAAGAATCCATCTATGGATTTTTCCCAACTACCAAGGTACAAATCAGCCAAGAAGGAACAAACAAACGCAACTGCCACGTTGAAGTAGGAGGACATGTTGATCTCAATCTGAAGCTGTAGAAGTTAGTCATTACACTTGGTTGTGCGTCTTCTGGGAGAATTTCTGTGTATCTCTTCGTGAGATGGCTAGTTGAAGTTCTAAGGTGTTTGTTTCTGCAGGGATTTCATACCACTCTGTGGTAGAACAACGTTCCTTCTGATGAATATCTTTACCATTTGTAGTTGAGCCTCACATGTAAGTCAGAGCATGAAAAGTATGCCTCATACTAGAGAGGGTTTGATTAACCTCCGGGTCCATGATGAGATGACGAGTGAGATTTTGATTGGACTTTTCAACTAGGATGTCTGGATTCAGGTCTTTCTGGTACCATTGGTTCTTAGTTCTTAACTTCTGTAAACTGTTACTCTCTTAATGCGTGTCGAGTTAGATTCTTTTGGCTATATATTTTCACATGTCTTCAGTTCCACAAGGCAAGTGAAATGTTGAGAATTCTGGCTGTAGTAACTTCTTTAAATCAAGTATTGAACAAAATATGTTTTGCACTTACTGTGTCTATGTCTGTTTATTAGAATAGGTAGAAAATTAGGTGCCTAAATGCTTGAGCCTTACCTACAGGTTACATGTGGCAAAATTAACCCATAAAAATATGACTTACTCAAATTTGGTGGGCTAATGACTTGTTCATTTATTAACTCGGTCTATTTGATCTGCCAACGCAATCCATCCAATGTTGGGCTGATATATATTTTAAAAAGACTTTTTTATTAGATGTATATTATGTACAACCATAAACAAAAAGATTAATTAGGTGATTAAACAATTATAAAAATCAAGGAAATAAATTAAAACTTAAGAAAAAAAATTAAGTGGTTTGGACAATGACCCATTGTTTTGTCCATTCTATTCTAGCCTAGTACAATTCAGATAACTTTTATCAGGTAATGACCTATCCATTATTAACTTGGAATTTTTACAGAAATATACAATTTAATAAAAATAACTACATCTACCTAGTTCATATTACACCCACATATTCCTTTTTAACACAGTATATAACATTATAAAATTAAAAAAAAACTAGGTGTATGAGTGGAAGTCAAGTTTTGGTTGAGTACCAGCGATTTAGCCGATTTGGAAGGAGTGTCCCTTATGGTACAAGTGTGCAAAACAGGACGGAAGCACTCCTCACCTCCAACTCGAAAATTGAATTGTGAGATCGAGTCCCACGGGACCAAAAAGATGGAAACTCCTCCTTGAGAGGGGTAAAAAACAAGTGCGCGTAGCAGAAAAGTACATCAAAACCGCATAAGAGATATATGGAAACGCAGAAGCAGTCTGCTTAACAATAAGATATGATTGACTAGAGAGAACAGTCGAAACCTGTAACCAATAAACAGCAGTGGGAAATTGTAAGTAAATAAATACAACCAAATCACTTAAGTTTTCAAGTTACTGAAGTTCTACTACCACGTCCAAGAGCGACTTAAGTGTGCCGTAGCTCAAAAGACGCATACAAGTTCAACAAAAAGAGTCGTCTAAGACCAACCAAATTTGTAGTCAAGAACATATACAAGTACAAGAGAGAAGGGGTAAAGTAGAAAAGCTAGCAAGGAAGTCCAAAGAGGAAAGGTGCTACGAACGCTTGCAAAGACCCCCACGACAACACAGACAATTAGAATAACCAAGACTTCAGACGAGAAGTCCCATGTCAATCCTCTGATATAGACGAGAGCCAGGAAGACGGATAGACAAAGGAGATTGTTCATAGTCACTGCTCCATACAACTGCAAGGTACCATCACAAATGTTATGCAATTGTATCAGTGATACACGCGATCAAACTGCTCAAATCTAAATTATTGAATGTTTAAACAAAAGAGGTTAAAATGGAGCAAAATGGATATTGAGGATTAATAGAGTTGATTCCAACTAGTTTGAGGATCAACTGTCCTACATTAAATCCCCTCCAACCATTTATCTCATCCTGCATACAGAAATGATCGCAAGGGATTTGACAATTGGGAAACCTCAGATCAAGTCTGCCTCTTGATTTTCATTAATGATCTTCCAGGTTCATTGATGCAAGGGGTAGAAAACCCACATATTATACTACATAAAAGCACAAAGCTCGAGGAAAACAAACCTCAGAAAATGTTAATGACGCAGATCTCAACTTTTTCCGGCTAGCAAAGATAATAGCTGACACCGCCTCACTGGAGTTGGTCGCCAGTGGCAGAGCAATGAATGAGATGAAGAAAGAAGGAATGCTTGTGGCACTAGAGAAATTATTGACAGCATCAACCAGAGGATCAGCAAACACGGCAGCAATGACAGTACCCAGCAACAGCAGTAGAACAGCCTTAATTACAGTTGATCGAGGATTCTCAACAGTTTCAACACTTTCGTCACTTTGATCCCCTAAGAAATGGTGTTCTCTCCTTGTTTGCTGCAAGCACGTTTATATTTTATCACTATCGTCACGACAATGAACTATCTAGAAAAGGTCACAACACTCAAACAAACCTCATGCAAGTCATCAAGGTACTTCATTGTATCAGGACCAGCTTCAGGAGAAGAAGCCTCGGAACCCCTGGCCTCAGTAAGCCATTTTGTAACTCCAGCAATGAACTCGGACATTTCAACTCGATGATCATGTGAAGTATCGAAGTCTTTCATCAGTTTTTCTATAGCGTCATTCTCATGCAAGTTTATCTCCTCCAAACGGATTCCTACTACCAGAGCTTTTAATTCAGGGCGGGAAAGATACCCATCCTTATTTTCATCAATTGCCTTGAATAGCCTGTCATGAAATCCTTCATCATATTGATCAAGATTCTAAAAGCGATTAAAACTGTGCAGAAATCATTTCAAACTTACTTTTCTAAAACTTCTATATTTGGTGCTCCCTGGTCTGTGCAAAGCCTCCCCAATGCACGCTTTCTTAACTGTTTCAAAACTCCTGATATAACATGCTTATGTTTTACATAAGCAAGACGTCTACTCTGTATCCAAGGCTGAAAGACCTGCATTAGAAGTTGGAAGTTCAGAACGACTTCATTATAGAAGATAAGAAACAGGCCTCGTGATCTCAAACACTAAAAAGGTGAATTTATTAACCAGCCTAGTATAAAGAATGACAAAGATTTATATTTATTTGTTTCATCTTGTTGGAAGAGGAAGAGGTATACAGGAGTCATCAGGTTGTCTTCAGATACAAGTTCAATTTGAACTCAGGCGGTTATATGGAAGTCCATTATCCAGCATATGTGGGGATAAAAACTATTTAAAGCACGGTCAATCATAGGCAATGTTGTTATTGCCTATTTGAAAATTCAGCTAGAAACTGTAAAAATTGATATTTATCTCCAAAGAGTGTCGTCAACGCAAATCTCTGCAGATATGTCATTGCAGTTTGAAAGAAAATTAGATTACCCACAGTGAATAAAAGAAAAAAACACATGGGCAATGTCACAGTACCTGATAGACGCAATAAGAAACAAGCAGTGAAAGTGAAATGATAAGACCAATCAAGACAGATAAATGTCTTCCTGAAGTTGAATGGAGGAGCTGTGGCAATTGGACAACAAGAAATGGTGTTACAGATGCTGCCATTATCGTTGCAGCATGGCTTGTCCAGATGTCAGTACTAACACCAGAACCTACATTGACAGCCACTCATTGAGTAGAAGCATCTTGATACACAAAATCTGCCATATACTAGCAGGAATATCACTTGCACAAGTACACAAAATCCTCCTTGTGGCCCAATGATTTAAAAGACTAGAGCATAATTAATCCAAACAAGGGAAGAGGGTGAAATAAAGCCGAAAGGGATCTATAGCAACATATTTCAGGAAAGACAAAAGTAAGAACAAGAAGGAGCTTGTATACATATTCTAAGAGTTGAGATGCAAACCCGTCAAGCTGAATCCTCTAGTGTCTTTCATGTCTACAGCAACAGAATTTTGTATGTTGCACTTGCCAACAATGCAACAGGTTCCCCAAATAATAGTTATAAGCATCACAGTTGACCCAGCTAGCAATCCCATTCCTACAGAGACCTGGCTCTGAGCAGCTGCAGTACTTCCAGATATCCCTGATACTGAAACAATGAAGTTCAAAGTAGTGAGAAACTTGGGACACGTTGATTATAGCTTGTAACATATGGTCTTTGACTGATATAGTAGGCATCCACATTAACAAATTTTTCTTAATAACCGAGAAACTCACGAGGGCCATAGTGCACGGTTCGAAGCGTGGATAATGTCCCCCCTCTACTCTTCTCTACTTAATATCAGGCCCTTGTACGCAGAAAGGTTCAAACCTAGGATGTGCCCCTAACCCACACATCACAAGCTTCGCTCTTACTACTAGCTACTAGACTGAAGTCATGGATTAGATGCTGCAATCTAGGGGACAAAGAGAAATTTATTTATTTATTGTTTTTTAATAACCATGGTATCATGACCAACTTTCGCGCACCTCACTAATTCCATAGGATACATGTCACCTCCCACCCGCAACAAATACCACGTAAGCTCTCGGGCACCTCTACTAATTCCATAAACAGCTCTACTGTGTTTTGTGTTTTGTGTTTTGTCTTTTGTCTCTACTGGAATTTGAAGCTGAGACCTCATGACTCTCAACTCATTTTACTGACCAAACAAAGTGAAATTTACTCATAGTAAAACACTATTTCTTAATCAACTAAGATTGCATCAGTCCCCTTATCCTTTAATTAGTTCAATTGACATATTAGATCTTGAAAACAAGTGAGAATTGATTCCTACTCACATCATTTGTTTCCCTTCAAGATCAAAGGATCATATTCATAAGGTTTTAAACTAGTATCCAAAATCCAGCATGCAGGCTTCGAGACATGGTTAGGATGATACTACAATTACTAACAGGTAAAACAAATTAATCAATTAGTGAACCAAAATCAGAGAACTGTTATAATAGTCGTACCGAGAATAAGCATAGCATCCGGAAGAGCACCAAGCACAGGAAGAAAAAGTCCACCAATAATACCAGGCCCTAAAATCTCAAGCAACAGTTCACTACCAGAAGAGAGATACGTAGCACCAAGGAACATAAGGTAACCATAAACCAAAATGAGAAAAACATTTCCGAGAGCAGTTTTAGTACAAGGCAGAAACCCATAACTCTGTTCACAACTCTCCTCCTCACCGCCGACGAAATCCCGATCCACCCGGAGAATTTCCAAATCCCGACCGATCTCACTGTGAACTCCATCTGAAATTAGTCCACCGGAGTTGCTGATGAAGCGGCGGCCGTTAACGGCGACGGAGAAGACCAGTACGATGATGAAAGTGAGAAAAAAAACTTTAAGAGACATTTTTCGTAATTATGGTGCTAAAGTGATTACAAAAACATGATTATGAAGAGATCTTACTGTTTTGAGAGTGAAAATTAGAGTCGGTCACTAATTATTTATTGATTATTTATTCATTTGAATCATTATTTGTTTGAATAAAAAATCAGTAAAAGCCATAGATGCCATCGGAGTTGGTCGGTAGGAGAATTTTGGAGCTTTTCTGAAAATGGATTTTACGTACTTGTTTTGCGCATGAGAAATGCGGGAGTTTCGGTCTTTGGTACTGAAAATACATGTTTGGACCAATATTTAAGTTGACGGGAAAAAAGAATATTATTTGGAATTTAAATAAAATGTTGGGGTCCAAAATTTAAATAGAAAGAATGTTCTAATCTTAATCATTTAGGGGTCGTTTGGTTTGAATACAAGTTATCCTGAATTAGTTATGTTGGAATAAGTTATACTGAGATTGAGATTAGTTATGCTGGGAATAATTTTTATTGCTTGTTTGATTTGTCATATTCAAACTTAAATCAATTGTATAATTTTTTAATAATAAGTTGTTTCTTTACAAAAATACCCTCCACCTTATTTAGTTTGTTTTTTTTATTTATTTTCTTTGCAAACTTTAGTTATTCATTCTCAAAAATCAAACTTTCATGTTATTTAGCTTAAATATTTTTATATGGGCATTTCCATGATTGTGTCGTGTGTTTTTTAAATTAAACTTTCATCTTATTTAACTTAAAAATAAAACTTTTATCTTATTTAACTTAAAAATAAAATTTTCATCTTATTTAGCTTCAAAATAAAACTTTTATCTTATTTAGTTAATAATTAAACTTTCATCTTATTTAGCTTAAAAATTAAACTTTCGATCTTATTTAGCTTAAAAATAAAACTTTCATTTTAAGTTTATCAAAGTAAAAGAAATTTTATTATTAAAGTTATCAACATTTTAATGGATACATAGAATATAATTTTTAAGTGAGTAATAAACTATGTAATTCAAAATATGTAATTTAGTAGTGGAGTGAATATTTTAAGAGAAATCAAAATATAAATAAACTTAAAATTAGGCCAAAAAATCAACTTATAATATATTCATAAATAAAAGTTGTATTTATAAAATGTAATTTTTTAATAGAAAAATATATTATGATAAAAATAATGATTAAGTAAGGTTGTGAATGTTATTATAGTTGTTTATATTAATAATATACATGAATGTATAAGTGGTGTATAAAAGAGAGTTAAGGGGTAATTTTGTTAATTTACATATTTTATCCCAGGATAAGTTATCTTGGGATTACTATTCCACCCTCAGGGAGGGATAACTTATCTCAGTACTATTTGTTAATCCTGGGATAAGTTATCTCATCATGTCTAACCAAACAACAGATTAAGAGACACTAAATTTTTATCCCTGAATAACTTTCTCTTATCCATCACACCAAACGACCCCTTATATCTTAGTATTATGTTTGTCCCAGATCGGGATCGTGGTCAAGAGTTGGGTGTTGGCATTAGTTGAGACATAAGTCAGGGTTAGGAGTCACTTCCCTAACGAGGATCCAGTACTGAGTTGGTGTCGAGAGTATGGTCTTAGGTTAGAATCCGTGATGATCATGAGTCGATGTCGGAAGTTGGATCTTGGGTCAACTTTGGAAGTTGAGATCCAATTTATTAGTTGGGTACCAGGTTAAGGTTAGAGTTGTAATTGAAAATCAAGTTCAAAGTTCAAACTGGATTGGGGCGAGAGACGAGGTGACATCAAGGTCAGGTCATAGATCGGTATTAGGAGTTGGTTCCCAGATTGGGGTCGAATCAGGGTTGGGAGTTGGGTCCCATGTCAAGGTCGTGGTGCGGTGTTTTTATATTATTTTATTATTATTTAAAATGGGGTGGGGGGAGTGGAAATAGAGGGGCTTACAATATGGGGAATCAAACACTTACCAATAAGGTAGGAGTTCGGACAGTCAACCAATTGAGCTATAAGGATTTCCCGGGTGGTGAGGTTGAAACAGTGTTTTGAAAAATATTCTCCACTCTAGGAAAATCATTTTCCTTTAATTTGAGGAAAATAAGTCAATTAAAAAATATTTTTTAAAACTCTTGATCCAACCAAGCATAATAATGTTGAAAAACACACCCTTAATATCAAACATTGACTGCCACATATATCATAATTTATTGCTCTTGTAATTGCAACAAGTATTCCATGATAGTTCCATCTTTATATATATACAACAATACATCATAAACTACAAGTCTACAACATCATCACGGTAACACATTTCTACTTACGTCGTAATTTCATAGAACATTGGTTTCATCTTATCACTATATCCGCGCTTGGATTGTCACCCTAATCTTTCAATCTGATACGAACATAGGGTTTATTTTATGTTTTACATGCCCGTGACTCCTTATGTACAAGCTAAGTCACTTTAAGAGGAACTACAGGAGCTAGCTGAACAATGAGCATTTCACCTTTCTATAGGTTTTCCTTTCTGCAAATCAACGTTGTCTTCGTTCATAGATAGTCCTGAGAAGTGAGACTTCAAGCCAATCCAGCATTGGTAATAATCGTGATCCATAAACGGAGATTCAAGTGCCCATGGACAGACTCGGGGTATTAGGCAAGACTCGAACATAAAAGCCATGGTATCAGCTATTCTATGTGGACCAGCTTCATTTCCAAGTGCAATGGTTGCCTGTCAATACCTTTTTTTACAATTTTACCCTCAAATGTGGAGTAACAATACAAATTTAAGATAGCATATCAACAATTAAATAGTTTAGCATGTAAGAAATCGTTAACTTTGTGGAAGGATCAAAAGGGAACATATTACTTATGATTAAATGTGCTCTATCAGAAATCACAAGGACCAAATCAGAATTTTGTTGACATTTGAGGGACTAAAAGGCACAAATTTCCTTATAAATAAAGCCGCATATGCGGGAAGGGGAAAGACACATGGCCATAGAGAAGGGAGGAATAGAGCAGTACTTGTACCTCATATGTTTTGGTATCAGGACCATGCGGAGTCATGCAGCTGTGAAGGCTTGCCCCGCCAGGATGAAAACCATCAGCTTTTGCCTGAAACAAGCTTAACCACATTAAAAATTGTATGAAATAACCCCAGAATTGACATTGACTTCATGCAAGAGCGAGATAAACAACCTCGTATCCCCCATAGATTAGACCCATAAATTCGCTCATACAATTGCGATGATAATATGGAGGACGGAAGGTGTGTTCAGCAACCAACCACCGGGGAGGGAAAATGACAAAGTCAAGCAACGCCACACCAGGTTTATCTGTTGGTGCTGTCAAAACTGCATTGATTTAAGAAACTAGAGCAATTGTAAATAGCGACACCGACAATATAAGAACAAAATTCACACAGATTGATGACAATTAATAGATGAAATGCTGATATTTAAACCTAACCAACCTGTGTTAATTGAAGGATCACTGTGGTCCATCAATACTGTATTGTAAGGGCAGAACTTGCTTAAATCATACTGCAAATTGAGGAAATATATTACGTCAGGTACTAAGGAGACAAACAGCATCGAGTTTCCATGTAGCAAAGTAAATTGGATAAAATGTGCACAAGGCACTCATATTATGAGAGATTGAAATATAGAGAAATACCCGCCTTATAAGGAACATAATTGCCATGCCAAGCGACCACATTAAAAGGAGAGAAGTCCTGCTTTGCAGTGAAGAGTTCACCTCCATACTTCTGCACAATAGTGTAACCTGGACGGGAGCCATCTTCATACCAGGCAACAGGAACAAGAAAATCCCTCGGAGCAGCCAGACCATTTGCACCTAAATACATATTCAAATGCATATTATCAGCAAATAACATCAGTTGTTAAATAGTAAGTAGTTTTCCACTTTCTAAAGCACCTATTGGCCCCAGGTCAGGAAGTTGAAGATGAGTTCCAAAAGTTTCAGCGACATAACCACGTGAAGGTCCATCTGGAAGGTCAACAGCAAACCGATATCCTTGAGGCAAAGTCACAATTTCACCAGGACATACCTGCAATCTTCCGCATTCAGTAGTAATCCACAGCCCTACAGTACAAACAGAGAGTAAGAAAGAGTTTCAAAGCACATGTCAAAATATTTGAAGCTGAATATGAACAGACAGATGACGCCTGAATGATTGACACTTACTTCCTTTTTGAGGAACAATCAGAAAGTCACCATCAGCATTGCAGAAGGCAGAGTTCTCCATTGATTTGTTGGCAGTATACCTGCATTTTCAACAAAACACACATTATCACTTCTACTGAACTTTGTAATAGGTGTTGTGCTGAGTTGATATTCAATACACATCATTGTCTCACAAGAGAAATTCATTTTAGCAGATTTATAGTCCATGATGTTAAGGAGATACGATATACTCTCAGCTTAAAAGCAAATAGCAACAGAATTTGAAGCCAATGTTTATATCCAAAGCATAACAAATCTCAATCCTAATTATAATTTAACAAGAACAGAACATAAACAAGAAAGTAACAGCTATATCCCAAACTCCATCAGAAGGACGTGGTGATGACAATACTAGAAGCAAGATTGAAATACCAATTACATGTGAATTGCAAAACCATGTCGGAGATATGAGCTGCCAGCCCCGCATATAGTATACAAACCATCAATGAAATCAGTCGGTGTTTCTGGGATCTCGACAGGCTTCCACCTTAGTTGAGTTGGTGTAGCAGAACTGTTTGACTGGTTGAATTCACTCACAAGCTTTTCATGTCTTGGCATTCTTGGTCTAAATGGTTCATGTGTAACCGATGGCTTAATACGATATAGCCAACTGCACAAACAAAAGATTCCTTCAGTAACATAACCAACCTATCCATCAATTACACTTCAATCCTAAATGATCATTAATCAAATCCTCAAAATCCATTAACAAAAGAAAGAAAAAAGTCTCATTTTAATTAGCAAACACATTTTTTATATGGAAGAGTGAAAACTGTTCATTTCTGGAAATGGCTAAAGTCACTGAAGTTAGGCAATCAGTTTCATTATCTGAAATATTTACAAAATATCGAAAAACTTATGAATTTCACATCCAATCAAAACACTTCCTAATATGTCGTTTGGTCGGGAACAAGTTATTCCAGATTAATTATCCTGGGATAACTTATCCCACCATATACATGCGATAACTTATCCCATCACTATGGTATAAATGGTGGGAAAATGATGGAACAAGTTATCCCAAACATGGCAACCAAACAAGACACCAAACTCTTATCCCGGACTATTTTTTGTTTATGCCAGGACTATTTATTCTTTATCCCTTGCACCAAAGATTATATTATCCAAATGCCTAACTAATTAAGCTACGATGACTTTGAACAATATGCCTAATTCAGAATTAGCAAACAAGATGATAAAAGAAGATGATTAGGCGGATTCTCCAACAGACTTAGTTACAGTCACCTGGTAAGTAAGCAAATGAAGGTATGTACCTGCGTTGGTTAAGTTTGCGAGGGGAAGTAAAAGAGGTGCCAGAGATCTGCTCAGCATAAAGTCCGAAGGGGCAAATAAGAGGACTATTTTGACCTTGAGGTAGAGCTCCAACTATAGCTTCAGATGAAAAATGATTCCCAAATCCTGTTTGGTACTCCAAATCAGAAGGAAAATTGGAACTTCTGCTGCTGCACTCCATTTCTTTGACACACCAAACACTGCTAGTATATTTTTTTTAGCTTTGCATAGAGATGAACATTTTTATGTCCAAAAAGGGATAGAAGAAGAAGAAAACGAAATGGTGCTGTCGTGGCACGACGATCCTTGATAGAGGCGTGTTTGTTTGAGGAACTGAGTTTCACATGTCCTAATTTGTTACGCCAATCAGGTTCATAACAACGACACGTTTGATTGGAAAATAAGTTATTAAAAATAATATTATAATTTTAAAATATGTTAATTCTTAATTTTATTCCAATCAAATATAAAATAAGTTTATTCTTAAATTAGATTTGATATCTCTCATATCAAATGAGAAGGGTTATTTACTAGCTAGTTAGAGTTATTCAAATATTTCGAATGTAAAAATTAGTTACGAGAAAAGTTATGTATTATTACGTTATTTATGTATTTGTTATTTCATCTTTTATATATAAAACAATATATAAATGTGGATTCTAAATTACAAATTAAATATCATATTGATTTTATACGTGAATAACTTACTTACCTTCCAACCATCTACCAAAAATGATGTTAATTACTATCCTCGTCCATTTTTAATTGTTATGATTTTGTTTTTTAAATTCAAACTATAAGAATTTTGACAAATATTTTGCGATGTATTTTTTCATCATATTGATATGTAAAAAGTTGCAATTTATAGTATTTTTCGTATAGTTTTTGAAATCTAAATTTTTTGTTTAACATATCGAATTTATTTAATCTAATTTAACTTTGAAAATTAGTTAAATTGACTTTTGAAAAGTGCAACAGGACAATTAAAAATGGAGAGTATATAGGATTAGTACTTGTATAACCTATTTTCATTCTCCAAATCAGCTTCCAAATGACTCTTAATTATTTATTCTGAATTGTCATTGAATCAAGACTCCATAGCTTCATTAAAATTAATAAACTTCGCTAGTTGTATAATTAAATTATTGAGTAAATTAAAAAACTCTTAATTAAATGTATGATAAAATATTTGAGATAATTATGTCTATGAGATGAAGAATGTTATAAAAATGACTCTACCTGACCATTTTTAATACTTCTTTTGTTCATTTTTAATTGTCATGTTTCGATTTTTGAAAGTCAATTTGACTAATTTTTAAAGTTAAATTAGATTACATTAATTTGATATTTTAAACAAAAAATTTAGATATTCAAAAACTATATGAAAAGTACTATAAATTGCAATTTTTTTGCATGTCAATATGATGAAAACATACATTATACAAAGTTCTTATAGTTTGATTTTAAAAAATAATCATAAAAATTAAAAGTGGACGGAATTAGTAATTAATTAAGCACATCATTTCACATATCTTAATTAATTCTATGACCTAGTGTCCACTAGCAATAAATATTAGTAGTAAATTATATATGGTAAAGTTGAGATATATGATATCATCTAGTATTTTTATCTCTGCTATTATTTAAACATGATATCTTATATTCTTAGTTCACTTCATTGATCAGTAAATGACACTTGGATGCAGAGCTTATCATTTTTATTAAAAGAAAATTTCTTTTATTTTCTAATATATATTTTTGACTTGTTTTCATGTTCTTTTTTTTTTCTTCTAATTTAATTTTTAAAATCTTCACTCTTTGCATCATCCATTTGCATTCTAAAATTGAAACCAGCATTATCTATAAAGAGTACATAATAATAATAATAACAACAACAACAACAATAATATATATATATATATATATAAATATATATATATATATATATTTAAAAAAATGGTTCGGTTTGATTCTTCTTAACATAATCAAAATCAAACCAAATATTATAATTTTTTTAAATCTAAAATCAAACCAAATCAAACCCAAATAAAATCGATTTACTTAATCGGTTTTAATCTAAACAGTGACCACCCCTAGTTATTATTATTATTTTAATAAGAGTACTAACATTGGTAAAGGAAAAGGCTCAAAACTCCACTATTGATGTTCTTCATAAATCGTGTTCAATGAATGAGTTTTATGCCTTATCAGGATGCAACTATTTTCTCTCTCTTCTTTTCTCTTCCTTCTGCTGCTAAAATGTGAAATAAAAATATGTACTTATAATATTTCACAATTTTATTATTTAGAGCTTATATATACTTTACCGTGAAAATAATTTTTAATTTTTTTATTAAAAAATAATAATTCATATTAGGGTATATTGATCCTTCTAATGCATTTTTTTCTTCTTTTGACTATTTTAGTTCGTCGACTAATTTGAATTTATAATTTTAATAGTAAAATTTATTTCTTCCACTTATTTTCTTGTAAAATTTATTATAAATGCCCCAAATATTTTTTTTATATAGATATCAAAACTAAATTACAATATAGCCCCAAATTTTATTTTATTTTTTACAAACTTTTAATCTTTTTCCATTCACACTTTTTTATATCTCTTCCACTAAACAATGAAAGAATTAATAAAATAAAAACAAAAAACTCAAACAATAAATAGCAAAGAAGTTAGAAAATATTTTTTGTGAAAAAGATCAAATACATATATTTTTTAAAATAATTAAAAAAAATCACTTTTATAACGGGAGGGATATATTATGTGAGCAGCTTTTGTAACGATAATGGTATATGTGAGTCATTTTTTTATAACAGTAAGGATATATTGAGCCACTTTTGCAACGAGGGTTATATCAACTCTAAAAGTTGAGGAGATATCATACTCTTGTTGCTAATATCAATATGCCACACTCAAACTCATATATATATATATATATATATATATATATATATATATATATATTTGTCAGTTCGGTTTGATTGTTTCTTCGATTATCTAAACAAAATCAGACTCAAACCAAATACTATTTATTTTTAAACATCTAAAATCAAACCAAATAAAACACAAATAAAATCGATTTATTTAATCGATTTGGTTCAATTTTTCGGTTTGAATCAATTTTTCATCTAAAACGTGACAATCCCTAATTATTATTATTATAATAATAATAATAATTATTAATATTATTATTATAATTATTATTATTATTATTATTATTATTATTATTATTATTACTATTACTATTATTACTATTACTATTACTATTAGTATTACTATTATTATTATTATTATTATTATTATTATTATTATTATTATTATTATTATAATATTGGTAAAGGAGAAGGTGCAAAACTCCACTATTGATGTTCTTCATAAATCGCTTTCCATGAATGCCTTTTATGCCTTATTCAGATGCAATTGTTTTCTCTCTCTTCTTTTCTCTTCCTTCCGCGGTTAAAATGTGAAATAAAAATATTTACTTATAATATTTCGTAATTTTGTTATTTAGAGCTTATATATACTTTACAGTGAAAATAATTTTTTATTTTTTATAGATATTTGATATTAGGGTATATTTTTCGATTTTTATCTAAGCAGTGACCACCCCTAGTAATTATTATAATAAGAGTATTAATATTCGTAAAGAAAACAGTGATCACCAAGAATTGTCACCGACACTCATACACATAACACCAATAAGATAAATGTTCTAGTCTTGAACGTTTTTGCTTTCATAAATAAATTATAAATAAGTTTTAATAAAAACACATATAAGATATTTAAGATTAATTATAAAAATAAATTATAAATAAGTTTTAATAAAAACACATATAAGATATTTAAAATTAATTATAAAAATAAATTATAAATAAGTTTTAATAAAAACTACATTACAATAAAGTAATGATAAAAATCTAATATAGGTAACGGAGAAGGTGCAAAATACTTGTATTGATGTTCTTCATAAATCGCATTCCACCAATGCGTTTTATTCCTTATTCGTATGCAATTGTTTTCTCTCTCTTCTTTCCTCGTCCTTTTGCGGCTAAAATGTCAAATAAAAGTATTCACGTATAATATTTCACAATTTTTTTATTTAGAGTTTATATATACTTTACCGTGAAAGAAATAAATTTTTATTTTTTTATTAAAAATGAGATAATTCATATTAGGCTATATTGATCCTTCTCACACATTTTTTTCTTTTGACTATTTTTATTCATCGACTAATTTGAATTCATTATTTTGATAGTCAAATTTATTTTTTTCACTTATTTTCTCGTAAAATTTATTATAAATGCTCTAAATATTTTTTGCTTTAATAAATAAAGACGAAATGGTTTAATGGGCTCTTATACTTGTATGAGTTTGTATTCTGAACCCTCTTACTTTATACTTTATCAACTGGACCCCTAAACTTATTAAAATACAATATTTGAAACCCGTTGACCATTGACCAAACATATGTGACATAAATATTGCTAAGTTGGAAAAATGTGTAAATGCACTCGCTTCCAAACGCGTCAATACACTTTTCCTGTTTAAAAACATTAATTTTTTTAATTAAAAAAATATATTTCTTCATTAACCCTCTTCCACCCCACCCCCACACCAATTTCTCTTCTTCTCCACCACTCTTCCCACCAATAACCTTAAACTTTCTTCTCTTTTTCTTCAACAAAATAACCCACCACATCCATTCTCTTTTTTTTTTCTTTATCCATTCTCCATTCTCCTTTTTTTTTTTTTTGAAATCACCCGTCATATACTTTTTTTTTCTTCTTCTTCTTCAATCCACTCTCCTCTTTGTAACAAATCAAACCCCGCTCCTAATTTTTTTTTCCAGCCCCCTTTATTTAATTATTTAGTGTTTTTTATTTTAAAAGTTGAAATCATTATTTGTGTTGAATTTAAAGAAAAGGTATGATATGAATTAACGTAAAGAGTGATGGTGGGTATTAACAAAGTTGAAAACTCCATTGATAAGTTTGAGAAAACTTGAAGAACAACAAATGAGTCTTGTGAATTTGTAAAATTGATTCAAATTTATGATTGTGGCTAGTAGGATTTGTGTTTATGAACTTCTAGTTGAAATTTCAAGTCAAATAAAGAAAAGTTTCATCTATTTGACATGAATTTGGTGCTCAAATTGTGAGCTGGAGGTTGAAGAACATGGCTATTTAAAAATTTCCAAAAGTTAAATATTTGTTTTTTCTATTTTCTTAATATTTAATTTCTCACGTGTCATTGAAAAATGACATGGAGTTACACATGTAAGAGGTTGGATTACACACACAGTGATCTGATGAGAAAGGGTTTAAAATGTTGTGTTTTAATGTGTTTAAGAATCTAGTTGACAAAGTGTTTAGTAGAAGGGTTCAGAATACAAACGTATACAAGTTTAATGGTCTATCAGACCATTTCGCCATGAATAAATTATAAATAAGTTTTAATGAAAACACATATAAGATATTTAAAATTGTTTATAAAAACAATATATTATGTATGTATGTACATATATATATATATATACTAGACACAAGTGCTCGTGCTAGCACGAACCCAATATCTGCTTTTTTTTGCCTCACTTTTATGTGATATAGATAAAAATTAAAGAGTCAACAAATATGATTTTTAAAATATTTTAAGTTGTTAATTATTGTAATTTATATCACTTTTTGCGTAATTTTAAAATAACATAGATTACTTTCCTTGTCCCAATATATATGTAGCACGTATTAGAATTTCAAGAGTCAATATGTTGTTAATTATTGAGATTTACAATACTTTTTACGTAGTTTCCAAATTAAATAATATATGTTACTTCTTTTGCCCATTTTATGTGACACGAATAGATTAATTTTATGAATCAATCGATTTTTTTATAAGCAATCAAATTTTTTATATGTTTTTGCAAAAATATTTTAAGCTATCAATTAGAATGATTTGTAGTATTTTTTATGTAATTTTTAAATATATAAAAATTTAAAATAAGATAAACAAATTAAAACGGAGGAAAAAATAGGCAAATGTATATGTAAGTGTGGAACCACACAGGTGATACAAACAGAGGTGCATCTAAGGGAGGGTCACCGGGTTCATGTGAACCCATGGCCCCCTCCCGAGATCATATATAATAGTGTTATATTTTTAAAAAATATTGAAATATAGATGTGTGAACCCACACTTGAAGTATCACATAATACGATTATGACTAGGTGCACCTCTCTCCGCGAAGTTAGAAATTTAAATTTTATATTTATCTTGTTTTATTTTCTTTCTAAAATTAGATAATACTTCTCTAAGTGGTAATTGCTATATATATATATATATATATATATATATATTAATTTAGACCTATAATTTTAAAATTTTAACGATTTGCAGTAGTAAAAACTTAAATGTCGAACCGATCAAATTTATATCATAGATCAACATTTTTATAACATTGCACCCACCATCTCAAAATTCTGAATACGCCTCTGGATACAAACATGTTGATCGTCACATGTGTGGTTATCCACCCTTATATATAAGTAGTATATATATAATATTATGAGACTGCTTTAGTTATGCCATTTTTCTCTTACATATTATATAAGAGGGAATTTGAGGCAAAAGCAAACATGTCTCTGTCGACATGCCTATTTAGATAAGGGCACTTTCGAAAAAAAATCTATTTATTTATTCTATTTCAATTTAATTAGTTTATAATTTTTTTTAAATCATATGATCCATTTTAATTACGCTGTTTGATTTTAAATTCATATTTTTTAATTTTTTTCTTCAGGAAATTAATAGATTTTTATTAATTATCGGATCGACATTACAAATTAAGGAATAATTATATCAGATTTGTCTCTATCTTAATTCACAACCTCATCTACCTAAGACTCTAACAATATCTAGCGAAACTCCAAAAAGCAAGCTACAAATTACATATATGATAATACAACCTTATATTATCTCTAACTCTAATAATAGATTAGTTTGCAGTGTGTGGTAGAGCTCCTTCATGCTCCTAAGCCTTCTGTTGGAATACTATTTCATTTCTCTCAATCCATATAATATAGACAATTATAGCTAATTTAGCCTTCAACAAGCATCTCTTTACTTTAGTTTGTCTTTGGTTCGTAACTTTTCATGTAATGTCAGTCACCGTACATATACCTGTTTAGATTCAAATATATTATAACATGGTAGATTTCTCCATACTACATAAATATATATTATAATTTATTTTAAAATAAAAATTTACTAAAAATTTATTAATATTAACAACACCTATCAATTATTTATTTTATACTTAATGAAATAATTTAATATCGTTTAATTAACACCACTAAAAAATAAATTTGTGAATAAATATTGAACATGCACAACACTATAAATTTGCTTGATGTTTTTTAAGCATATTTAAAATTATGTTAATATTATATTAATATTTAATTTTTTTAATTTGTCTAGACTTTATATTTACTTACAAATTTAATTTTAATTTTTCTTTTTTACTATGAAGTGTATTTCTTCCGAGTTTTTATTTATTACTTAAAAAATATTACTAACCACGAATTTAAAGTGTAAAAATTAGTTACAGAAAGGCGCGAATGACCCAAAAAATTAAGTGGCTATTTAAGTCTTTTCCTCTCTCTAAAACCCCCAATTTCTTCTTCTTCTTAAACCCTGAAAAAATCGAAGTAAAGCTTTAACCTCCAAACAAAGCCATCAATGGATATTGAAGAAGATGCATCAATGGCCCGAAAATCCCGTCCCAGGAAACGTAATAAGCCCGAAGACGATTATGATTGTGGAATTAGCCCATCCGCTGAAGCTAGAAGGATAAAGTCAGTCATATTAGCAAATACTAAACCAAGTTTTTGTCTAAAACGGGGAATCGGGAGTTTACACAAAGATCGTCGGAGTTTACAGTCTGAACATCGGGGAAGACTTCGACATATGCTGAAAAAATTGATGCGGCAACATAAATATGCTGAGGCTAGTGGTGTATTGAGTGTTCTTCTTAAAGGAACAACAAAAGAAGCAGCCGTATTCAAAAGTCGCACAAAGTTTATGGTACTAATCTATTCAATTTAATCTAATTACTTCATTTTATTTTTGTACTTCGTGTTTCTAGCTTAATTTGATCACTCAAATTTCACCTCAATTGGCAAATTGCACATCTAGAGAGCTCACTTTGGGTTCAGCTAGCAACTAAACACTCCAATTTGTCTCTATTGTGTCTCATGGACACACTAACCTGATGTGTAACATAAATTCTGGTAGTGCGTAGATGATCATGTTGTTATTGGAGTGTTCATAATGACACCGAGTAGACGAGTTAAGGTGTCTAGATGTGGCTACTCGAAGTTGGATTGTTTACTTGGCAGTTGTGCCCAAATTTGAGAGTCTGTTTATGTATTATGGCTTGTTTTTCTAAAAAAGTTTTATCCAACAAGAATAGTCATTTTTGACATGATTTCTAACGTTTTAGGCAGCTTTGGAGCTCATTGAGCATATAAAAGGTGACACTATCAGTTCAATGAGGATACGAAATATTTATGAACTTTGGATGAAGAAGCTTGGACCTATGAAAAACTGGCCCCTGAAGGTAACAATTTAAAAATATATAAAGTATTTGCTTACATGTTTGTTCATTAGTTCTGTATATCTCCAAGTTGCTCTTTTCAAGTTTTCTGTAACATTTACTATTTTCCTGCAAAGTACCTTTTATATGCAATATATTACTAGTAAATTTAAGTCTTTATTAGCCCAAAAGAAGTTCTAAAGAACAAGATCTTCTTTTCGTGGAAATACTAAGGGGTCGTTTGGTGTGAAGGATAATACCAAATAGTCCTGGGATTAAATTATAGTGCCACTTAATTTGTTGTTTGGCTGGCAAGTTCGGGATAACTTATCCGGGGATTAATAATTAGTACCGGGATAAGTTATCCTCCCTTGGGTGGTATAGTAATCCTGGGATAACTTATCCCGCGATAAAATAAGAAATGACAAAAATATCTCTCTAAACCTTTTTTATACATCGCTTTTTACATTCATGAAGGGCATTTTTGTAAACAAATAAATTGTTCCAAACGCTCAATAAAAAATAATCTTATCATAGCTTATCCCATCATAACTAATCTCATCATAATTTATCCCATCATAACTAATCCCATCATAACTTGAATTCAAACCAAACGACTCCTAAGTTTATTGACTATTGTTGTTGTTGTTCATTAGCTTTTTTTTTTTTTGATAATGTGTTATTCATTAGCTTTGTACTTCTCCATGGTGCTTTTTTTCAAGTGTTCCCTATAACATTTACTATTTCCTTGTCAGGTACCTTTTATATGCACTGTATTAGTATATTTACTTTCAGTAACCCATAAATAGTTCTAAAGAACAAAATTTCCTTTTCCTTGAGATGCTAAGATTATTGACTTATTATTTTTGTTGTTAGATCGCAACATCAAACAGAAAGTCTGATTTTTCTACATATTTTAGGAATATGTAGTTCAAGGCAGTTAAAATACTAGTGACATAAATATATGGCCTCCGAAACAACATTTGATGAAGATGCGAGATATTGTATAGTTAAGAAAGCCTTGGAGCTTTACCTCATCAAAAAAAAAAAACCTTGGAGCTTTTCAGGACGCTGAGGGAAAAATTGCCATTGATTATCATGTTTATAAATGGATTTATGTCTTTGTATTATGTAGTGTAACTAAGTAAGTCACAAGGTTCTACTGATAATGAAGTTTGAGATTGAATTTGTATATCTGATGTTATTTGAACTGCAATTTTGAGGAGTTGGATTAATTGTCACAAATTTGATGCTAAAGTTAGTATTCATTGATGTTTGGTACTCACTGCGTTTGTAAGTGATAGTGGTAAATCGGTGATGTCAGCATGATTTTGTGTTCCAAACTTTATGAAAGAGATAATCGGTTTCACCTTTGTGGTAGCTCATTGTGAAGTTTGAATTGTGGCAGGACCGTTTTGCTGTTCATTTGGAAAACATCCTTTTCTGTCTCAAACGCGGTAACACACAGGATGCACATCAGGGTGCCTTATCGTAAGTTCTTGGCATTTAATGATTAATGATTTATCTTTCTCATGTAGGTTGGCGAAAATCAATTGCCAATTAATGGAAGAAAGTTTTATTTACTTTTTGCGAAAAGAACTGAAGCTATAAAAAAGGGTCCAGAGCGGTAATCTTTTTTATTGTGCTAAGTCCGACACTTTCTAATGGTGTCAATATTGTTAACTAAAGTATTGTACTGTTACCTGCAAAGTAAAGTGACATTTTCTTGGAGAGAGACTCCTAATTAACAATCAGAATAATAAATCTGTTTGCAACTTTGTTTAAGAAGCTGCAACACTATTTGCTTATTGGTGTGATTTTCGTAAACTAAATCCTTACAGTAGTGTGGTTAGCACTGCAAAGGAGCTGGATCTTTTAATATTTTGTGGTGCATAATGTCATCAAAAGAGTAAGAGAATAATCCTGCCTGCACTCCACCCCCAGTTGTCACAGTTTATTGAAAAATAAGAACTCACCTTCTCATAAAGAGTAGAATAGTGGAGAACAAGGGTGACACATGGGCAGGCCAGAATAATCCAATTAGTAGAAGTATCTACTATGTCGCATGAAATAAGATGACTGTTTATGCGTTCAGGGTGCATCAAACTTGTTCCAGATTTTAGGATGACACCAATTATCATAATCGTATAAACTAAATGGTTTCTATAGAGTGGTGGTTAAACCGACCTTGTTGTAGGGGGTAGAGTGTTAGCCAGTCAAGAACGTCCATGTTCAAAGATGAATGTAGCAGAGATGATGATGCTCAGATGGATGTGTGGACCACTAGGAGAGATGTGATTAGGAACAAAGTTATAGGGGGCAAGGTGGAAGTGGTCGTTGCCCCCGTGGCAGACAGGTTGTGGGAGGCAAGACTAAGATGGTTTGGGCATGTGAAGAGGAAGTGTGTGGATGTGCCAGTGAGAATGTGTGAGAGGTTGGTGGTAACATGAGTCAAGGTAGGAAGAGGTTGCGGTAACGGGAGTCGAGAGAGGTAGAGGTAGACCGAAGAGAAACCTGAGGGAGGTGATTATACAGGAGCACAACTACAGCTTACTGTGGATATGATCCTAGATAGGAAGGTGGGGAGGTCGGGGATTAGGTTAGTAGGTAGCCGAGTGTTACCGCACGTTGTTTCTTTTTCTTCTATAACATCAACAACGACAATATACCTAGTGTAATCCACAAGTGGTTGGGGAGAGTAAGATGTACGCATACCTTACCTCACCACATCCTATCCTCTCCAAATTGCACTTTGGCATTACACTATGTATGTTGTTGTTGTTGTATATAAACCAGATGGTGTTTCTTTGGGGGCTGGGGTTGATAATTGCTACTCTTGGAATTAGTAAACTGAATTTTAACCGTAGATACAAGGTAGAGGTAAAGTCTGCTTACATCCTACCCTCCCCAATTCCCATTTGTGGGATTACTCTGGGTATGTTGTTGTTGTTGCTGCGTATAAACTAGATGGTGTTTCTTCAGGGACGGGGGTTGATAATTGCTACTCTTGAAATTTGTAAAATGATACTTGCTTGATTTTTGAAAATGGTTGGCCTGACAAATGTGGTTTGGATTGCCTAGCCATTACACTTCGGAAGATACAACCTATGCTTGTTATATATTTCATCTGGATTTAGATGAATCAGAAATTTGCCTTTGCGAAACTTGGTGGATATGTTAATCTTAAATGTGTCCATGACAGGCTGATCAGGCAAAATTGAGAAATATCACGTTCTTCTGTTTATCCGAATGTCCAACTTTAAACCAAGTAAATATGAGTTGCATAATGATAATCCTCTCTGTGCTGTTATCAATGTTTAGTATAAAAATTTATTGGACAAAATTGTAGGCAATGATAATCAGTCAAATTTTGGTGGCAAAACTGGCTATGCAAAATCTTCTCTTTTAGGATGAATGCTCTATTGGAATGTAATTCTAGTATAACATTTTTATATAACAACAACACACCCAGTGAAAACACACATGTGAGGTCTGGGGTAGCATTTTTGTATATGAAATTCCAAAGGCTTAATGTTACCTCCCCTGGCTGTGATTTGTATCAGGCTCATGCAGCAACGTGGTTTTGGTAGTGATCCAGTCTCTAATTTAGTTGTGGGCTTAGCCTTTTATCAGTTATGGTATTCTACTATCCCAAAGGAGTTGCAGTTGCAAGAGTTGGACAGATTTGATAGCACGGTGCAGTCAGAGACCTTTGAGGACAGATTATTTATGTCCATTTTAAATTCAGAGGGGCATGATGCTGTTGAAGGCCAAGAGACTAATTCTCCATTCCATTGTGATTCAAACACCTCTATTAGGAACGATAAAGATATCTTGGGAGTTGATGCCATTCAACAGAGAGAAGTCGCCATGGTCAATGATGATAATGTGCCGGGAGAAACACAAAATGACAATTTTCAGCCACAAGACTTTTACTTGAGTTCTGCTGAAAGAAGTGATCATGAAGGTTCTTCTATGGATCAGAGTGGTGATGTTCCCTATCATTCCATATTCTGCAATCGTGGTGAGTGTTACTCATGGCTTAAAGATTTGTCTATGTTGCTGTATAGTCATATATGAATTCAAACGAGTAGCAAATTTTGCTTTTACTTGCAGAAAACCCTAGAGCCTGGTTTATGGCAATTGGATTTGGACTTGAGGTACAATAAGTAGTATGGGCTGAAAAAACAAGTTCACTTCTCTTTTTCCCTTCTCTCTTATGAAGGGGTCAGACGACCCTTTCTCTCCTTGTCTTAATTGAAGTTGGGGCTATTGGTGACTGAATATTGTTGATTTCAAGAATGAATATGTTCTTATATCATTTGAATAATTACCTTTAGTTTGTACTGGTCATTCTATAATATGAATTTAGCCTCTAATTTTGCTTTGGGTTTAGGTAAGTTACAAGTATTAGCATAGGGTATACTTTAGCCAAAAAAAAAAGTTACATATAATTGCATAGGCATGTAGTTATAGCACGTATTGTCTGGGACTTCTTTGGGCAATTTAAAATGAATGGCACTAGCATTCTTCCAAGAACTCTCCAGATGAGTGGGAGGAGCAGCAGCTGGCTAATGGCAATAGCAGCCAAGCATCCCCTCATTTTGGTTTGTTGCAAAATCATACCTGCAAGGAACATGGGAAAAACGTGTGGACTTCTTAAATTTTTAATACTTTTAATGGTGGAAAAATGGGCCTGGAGTATATGCTTCAGTTTTTTGAAGGGATGATGTGAAGATGAGGAAGTTACTACTTTAGGAGAGAGAACGTCCTCTTGGAATATTCTCAAAAGGATGAAAAGGCAGTTGACATGAGGTGTATAGAATATTGAATTTCTAAGCCCTTCAATCCTTGTGAAGGTGGGTATTGTGCATTCAACTAGGTTCCGGTTTTGTTGAGGTCCAATTGAGATACATTATGTCCTTTATTTTTGGATAATTGTGGTATCTGGGCCAGCTTACGCGTAACTCGACTAATTCCACAAAATAACTGCCACCTCCCAGCTCCCAACAATAATATAATATACGTCATGTTCTTCATGCTGATTAGATTTAATCATGATATATTTCTTACTCTATTCAAATGTAGGTCTTCCACTGTGGTTATTGCCTTTACAATTGCCTTCCTCAAATGAAAATTTAGAGGATGATCTCAATAGGCATCGGACCCTGCGTAATGACCACTATAAGAATGCAATAAAGTATTTACGGCATGCTCTGCATTCGAGTCCACCAGTGCTCGAGGCTTTTCATCCTTTAATACAGGTAATTGCTTATGTCCAAGAAAGAATTCACACAGAATTTTTCAAATTGTATTTAGAACTGCTTTTTGTAGATGTGCTAGGAAGTTCATGCATGCTCACATTATCCCCAGCTCTTGAAAGAGGACTCCGTAACCTCATATTGGTTGGTTACATGTATCTGTTTGTGTATCTCTATTTTCTGCATGCTGATCGTTGTGTTAGCTTCATCAGATAAAACCAATAGAGGAGAACTCCTTTTTGTGAGAAACCTAGCCCTAGGGCTCATAATGAGTCAAGTTGTTGAACACAGCTTGAGCTCGAAATTAAGCTGGTATATTAAACGCACCACCTCAAATTAGTTTCATCTCAAGTTGTTTGTGTTCAAGAATGTTAAAAATTCTAATATTTATGAATGCTTTGTAAATATATACTTCAAGAATATCTTTGCAAATATTCCATCTTATTTATTCTATATGCGGAGGCGGACCTACGTTGGATCTTGTGGGTACTCAAGCACCCATTACTTCCAAGTTGGGATCTAGATACTCTATTTACATTGACAATTTGTAGAAAAGGTTAAACTTCATCAGTTAGCATCGACAGACTCAAAATGTCATTGGGTGCTTCAGTTGAATGGCGGGTGAAATGTTGACCAAATCCTCCGCGATACAACTTCGATTCTCATTTTCTACAATTTTTTCTTATTCTGATGATGTTCATTGTCTTTTTCCTTTTATTTTCTTCTCATTTTTTTTCTGAAACTGGTAATGCTGTTATTTCTTATTCGTCTTCCTTTCCTTTTTACTCTCTTTTTGCCATTTTTACTTTCCATCCATTTTCCAGACAATACATTCTCTTCCAGAACAAAGAACTCTAGTTCTTTTTACTTCCCCTCCTAATAAAAACTTCATCTTCCTCCAAAACAGAAGGAATTCTTTTTTTGTTCTCACTTATAAAAGCTCTTACTTTGATGTTCATTTTCTATTTCCGTTTATTTTCTTATTTGTTTACATTTCCTTTTATTCTGCCTTTTCCATTTGTACTTTCTATCCATTCTCCAGGACACCCTTACAATTTTCTTTTTCTCATGACTTTTCAGATTAGCATCTTATGTAACTTTTTTTGTTTATTAATTTTGTAATTAAAATCAAAATATTCAATATAAGGCTAATCTCACACTGAATATTTTTGGAAATAAATCTAGTAAGCAATGGATGCTATTATTCATTGTTTGAATAATATGAAAAGCGTCTGGAATAATTGTGAATAGAATGACAATTTTAAATGAATATTTATCTTGTTAAATAATTTTACCTTCAATATTCAAATAGTTGTGCACTTATATTTGTTGGTTGTAGCAACTGTATGTTAATTGTAATGGAGCACCCATTACTTCAAAATCATAGGCCCGCCATTGATTCTATCAGGTGTTGAGTGATATATTTAAGTTAATATATAATATGCTTTTCATGTACTTGAAAGTTAATATCTTAGCAGATGCTGCTGCTCGGGGATCAGGTAAAGGAGGCTCTTGATGAGGTGGAAAAATTTACTCCATACTCCAACACATCATTTCAGTTGAGGTAGCTGTTTCTTCCTTATGAAAAAAGTTGAATATAAACCTAAGAGATAATAACCATGATGAGTTTTGAACTTCTCTGATAAAACAGTGTTGGTTACTAGTATATCAAGATTTTTGATGTGAAGGGAATGATCAAAGATTGAAGTGACAGACTGCTTATAGATGTTGCCACTTAAACTTTTCTTCACTATTTACTAGCGATCTTTTATGGAATGATAACCTTCTAGTTTCTCTTAACTAACGCTAATATCTATATCTATCAAGTGAAGCTCCAATTCTTAAATCAAGATGCATTTGACACAGTATTTACATGAAAAGATATGATTCCAATGCTAACTTTATCTGTATCAATATCAAGCCCCCAATTCTTAAAAGAATTTAACTGGAAATTCGTGTATTGATCATTTGTGACAGATCTCTGTCCTGGTAACACTTTCAATGGTTATGTTCAAAAGGTCGGTATGCCTTATGTTTAGTTCTTTTTTATCTAAGTTGCCCGGACTCGAGTGTGGGTGTCTGATACGGGTGTGGATCTAGAGGTCATATCCTTTATGATCTAAATTTTAAGATTCGAGGGTACGAATCCAGGTAGGTATACGGGTGTGAGGATTCGGTTAAAAATAATTTAAATATCTAAAATTAGAGTTATATTCTAAATTATGAGACATTATGTGGAAAGCTTACAAGGTATTCCGAGCAGAATCTCAAAAAGGAGATAAAAAGGAAAGGACTGACATAGAAATTTCTGTATACAAGCTATATTCCATTTTCTTCAATTCCACCTTAGTGTTTGTTTTGATAACATAAATCATAGGTATCTATCCAAAATTTACAAGAGATTGTTCAGTAACATATGACAATTTTCCGTAATGAGTTTCTTGGCATGTCATTAGTTGAGTGCTTGCTGTACAACCGATCATTATTTCTTTTTCTCCGGTCTTACTCACTACGTCTAATTTCTTCTGGTTTCTTTGTTCTTTATCATGTGGCATGCAGGTTGAAAGCTACTATCTTGGAGCATTTTGACAGCAGTAACTATGTCAAACTTTCAGCAATCCATGAGGAAAATTTGGAGAAGGATCCTACATGTAGCCACTCATTGGGGAGACTCATCAGCTTGCATAGAAGGGGTACATCCTAACCTGAAAAATCATTTTATTCACTTCATCCTAAAGAGATGAGAGAGACAAAATCTTAGTACTTCCTCAAGGCTTGCATCACTCCGAAGTATTGCCTTAAGGACATGCAAGAAATAATGTTCAATAATTGGCTTAAACAAAACTATCTAATTTGTCAAGAAATGAATCTTGTCTAATTCAACTCCAAAAGCGAGCTCTTGATTCATGAGGTGGCCATTTTAGGAAAAAGCAACCCATTATCTCAACCAATGGGGACCACTTGAACATAACCTCACACATCCAAGCTTGGACATTTGGAGCGTTATGTGGGCTCAATATTGGATAAACCATGAATAAGGATGAACTTGATCTTGATATTGAACCTTGGACGTAAATCTACCCCAAAAGCTAAATCATGAAATGTGAAGTGTCCAAGACTGTATAAGGAGACAACACAACCCATTCCTCCCTAACCAATGTGGACGCATAACCTTCTAAAATTTTAAATTACTACAACATACCCAGGGAAATCCCAACAAGTGGGGTTTGGAGATGGTAGAGTGTACGTAGACCTTATCACTACCTCATGGAGATAGAGAGGTTGTTTCCGAAAGACCCTCGGCTCAAGTCTATCAAATCCAAGTAGAGGGAGAAGAATACAATGAAGAAAGCATAGTCATTAATAAGAAAAGTAGTGTCAAGTCTACAAGAAAGGAATACTACCAAACATCAAAATAGTGTGATAATCGAAAACACAATAAATCACATGTGGCAAGAACTATAATACGAAGTTGTGCCATGTCCAACCTAATCACCTTTCCCAGTATTTCTTCAGCCTACCTCTACACCTGCGCGTACCCTCTACAACTAGCCCCTCGCACCTCCTTATTGGGGGAATCAACACACTTCCTCTGCACATGCTCAAACCATCTCAATCTTGCTTCCCTCATCTTGTCCGCCACAGAAGCCACTCCCACCTTCTATCAGATAACCTCATTCATAATCTTATCGCTTCTAGTATGCCCGCACATCCATCTCAACATCCGCATCTTAGTAACATGCATCTTCTGCACATCTGAGTTCTTGCTCGGGATTTCCATTTAGATACCTCAATTAATGACATGGCTTCTGTCGAACACCTGATGTTTATGAAAACTACAAAGATATAGTACCATGGCCTAACTCAACCCCAAAAGCTAGCTCATTTGGGAGAGGTTTGTCCAAGTCAATATAAGGAGACCAATTTCTCATCCCTCTACCGATGTGGGACTTCTTAACACTCATCCGCACGCCCAGACCCCACCTGGAGCGTGGACACTTATAAATGGGGGCCCAACATCGGTGAACAACAAATTGGGATGGGTCTAGTGGCTCTGATACCATGTTAAATTAGGTCTTAGGTCTAACTCACACCCCAAAAGCTAGCTCGAAAGGAGGATGATTGCCCAGGCCTTATAAGAAATGTTAAATTAGGTCTTGGGCCTAACTTACACCCCAAAAGCTAGCTCGAAGGGAGGAGGATTGCCCAAGTCTTATAAGGAGTCCACTCATTTCATTAACCACCAATGTGAGACTTCTGTCATTCTTTAACACCCCACCTCATGTCCAATGCTTAGCATTTGGTTCATGGGCAATTTTTTATTTTGGGGGCCCCAACATTAGGTGAGATGGATCCTGCTCTGATACCATGAAAAGATATAGTACCTGGGCCTAACTCAACCCCAAAAACTAGCTCAGTAGGGGGAGGTTTGTCCAAGTCCATCCAAGGAGTTCAATTTCTCATCTCTCTACCGATGTGGGACTTCTTAAGACTATGCCTATTAAGCACAATGCCTTGACATGGCACAATGTGTATTTCACAGTTTTTTTCAGCCCGTTAAATGCCTTCAAATGGCTCATTTAGTTTTGTTTTTTCATTCCTTTTTTTGTTGCTCTTCTAGTTTTTCCTCTCTTTCTCAAGACTTTTTCTTGTCTTTTTGGATTATTGGTCTTTCTTTTCCCTTTTTTGAGGGGCTCAAAAAGCTTTTTACTTTTTCTTTTGATTATTTGTGATCAAAATCAAAGTGTCTTTGTTTTATTGCTGTATCTTCCAAAGGCTCTTGCTCAGACGGGATTGGGGGTGGCAAATGTAGCAGCCTTGCCTCCTCATTGGAGATGTTGGGTCCAAGATTCGATCCCTGGTCAACCATATAAATAGGAGCTATTGCTACAAGGTTGCCTTCACAGTCCAAACTCTTAAGACAAAGCAAATCAGGAAATTTGAAGTTAGAGGCAATGTGCTCGGCTTATTGATGTACCCCCTGGAGAACTGAACAATCTGCATTGGAATTACAAAAAAGCAAAAATATGTATATACCAGTGAGTTCCAGATCTCAAAATAGAAGGAAACTAGCTTAGCTTATTTACTGAAAATTCTTAGGACCTATGCTTGCAAGATACTACCCTAGTTTTAGATTTGTTGATTTTGGGAGATGCAACAACATACCCAGCATAGTCCCACGGAGTGGAGTCTAGGGAGGGTGAGGTGTACGCAAACCTTACCCCTTTCCTTGAGAGAGTAGAGAAGTTGTTTCCAATAGACCCTCGGCTCGAGAACAGGCTTGAAAGATGAGCAAGTGTAAAAAAGCAATGATGAAAATAATGAAGAAAGAAAAGTACTGACAATAAAATAGTATAGATAGCCAAAATAAATGAAACAACAATTGTAATAAAATTGAAGGATAAGATAATGCCAACAGAAAAATAATAATACTAGTAAGAAAACAGTCTAGAATCCCCAAATGATACCTTATTTTTGCAATTAATGCATTAATCATTGTATATTGAGTTTTTTTTTTCCGGGTTTTCCTTGGCCTTGGTTTATATTAACATCAGGAGATTATAGCACTGAAAAGAAAGTCCCATTTTGTTGGACTGCCCCAAATGATACCTTAGTTTTGCAATTGATGCATTATGCATTGTATATTGAGTTTTTTTCTGTTTTTCGTCGGGCTTGGTTTATATCATCATCAGGAGAGTGTAGCACTGAAAAGCTGATGGAAATGATAGCTTTGCATTTGGATGCTACTTATGCAAAATGTGACACATGGAAGGAGTTGGCTTGTTGTTTCCTGAGGTTTTCTCAATGTGAAGAAGATTGCATGTCTGTGTGCTCCAACGGTGAAGATAGTGAGAAGCAAAAATTCTCAAAATGGAATAGTCAGATTCCAAAAATATTTAGCGATTATGAGTCTAGCAAGTCATGGAGGCTCCGTTGCAGATGGTGGCTGACTCGTCACTTCAGCCAGAATATACTCACTTCAGATATTGCTTCAGGTACAACTTCATTCCTTTCTTTTTAGCATGCAACTAAGTTCACTTGTTTACCACAACAAAGGTCCAAATACTAAATACTAAAGCTTTGTGGGCTTGATCTTGGTTTGAGGTGATTAAGGTTTGTATATTAGCTGTTTGGTTTGATCCCCCACCACATCTTACCCCATAACGTTTGATGTGTAGCAGTTTTATTGTGTTTGTTTATGCTCAACTTTCTAGCAGGAAAATAATCTGTTCACAAATTTCTGAAGAACCTGATCCACCTTGAATTATATTTGCCTTGAAACAGTTGTGTGGAAAACTGCATGGATCCTAACAAAGAACTGTTTGCTGATCCAGCTTCTAAGTTTTTCTAGTTTCTTAAAACTAATATATATGATGCAAAAGTCAAGAATTGGCTTTAATAGTTAGTACTAGTATAGATGTACAAGAGTTAAAATTCAATTATTAAAAAAATCATGTGGTTCCAAGACATAATACTGCATTGTTAATTGTGTCAGGTCTTAGACAAATTAGAAACCGACTTTGATTGATATTAGGTTCTTGTTTTCTCCGTTTTCTTGCATATCTATGGATGGATGCCTTTGGCAAGATGCCTGCATCCAAGGCCCCAAATATGGGTGTGGGCCATTTTGAGGGGGTGAAAAAACATCCTTGTTCTCTGAGTCTTAACACTTGTAGAAGTTCAGTTTTCTCTTGCCCGTACCATGTGATCGGGAGGTCATGAGTTTGAGTTGTGGAAACAGCATCTTGCAGAAATGCAGAGTAAGACTGTGTATAATAGATCCTTGTGATCCATCCCTTCCCCTGACCCCGCACGTAGCGGGAGCTTAGTTCACCGGGTTGCCTTCTTTAAGTTCAGTTTTCCACCTGTGATGACCAAACTCTCTCTTGTATATATTATTAGATTAGAAATGCCACATGCAGCAGGGATATCTCCAACTTCACCCAGGCTAACATTTGGTTTCCTCTGCCTCTTGCAATTAATTTTGAGTCTAGTTAAATTTACAAGTTAGACAGAAGAAGACAGAATGCCAAAAGATAACAATTTTTACACCAATCCTTACAAAATGAGAAATTTCAAAGCAACCTACTGAACAAACCCAGTATTTCAGGGGAAAAAAGAATCTAAGCTATCAAAGCACCACAACAGATCCGTTATTTTTTAAAAAAACGGGTCTGTTGTGGTGTTTATAACTGTTGTTCGTCATCTTAGATGCTCTTTTTTAGGTATTGCTATTATATATAGGAGTATTATTCAATCTTTGTATTCCAGCAAAGGTTTTACATTTTAATACTCTGATTTGCCTGTTGATGGCAGGTGACTGGGAACTGCTGACTTACAAGGCCGCCGTGGCATGTTACCTTTATGGGCGAGAATTTAAGTATGTTGTGAAAGCTAGGGAGTGTTTAGAAGGAGAGCCAATTAACAAGAATTTGTATTCCATATTGCGCATGCATGCCAACAGTTGTACTGGATTTTACTTCAACTTAAAGAAATAAGGGGTCGTTTGGTTTGACTACAAGTTATGCTAGGATTAGTTATGCTGAGATAAGTTATACTAGGATTAATTTTTGTTGCTTGTTTGGTTTGTCATATTCAAACTTAGGGCCCGTTTGGCCATAGATTTCCCAAGTAAAATTTGGGGAAAAATTTGGCAAATAGTGTTTGTCCATATAGTTTGCCATTATTTGGCAAATAACCCAAATTACCAAATACTAGAAAAAACTAGTATTTGGGCCAAATCTCATTATTTGGGAACTTTTAATAATTCAAATTCTACACCAAACTTTTATCTTTTACAAGAATACCCTCTATAGTAGTTGTTTGCGTTGTTTTATATAATTTTTTATGTAAACATCAAAATAGTGATGAAATATTCAGTGAATATGAAAGTGATGATATGGTTATTGATGAAAATGATGAACAATCGGAATAGGGTAACAAAGTCACGTGCTATGTTATACAAACCTATGGTTATTTTTGATAGTTTTTCAAAACTTATGAGTACAAATCATTTTCCCCAAATACTATGGCCAAACACATGGTGAAATTTCACCCAAATTTTCATCTAAATAATATTTGCCAACAACTATCTGGAAATCTATGGCCAAATGCTAGCTTATATTCATGGCATAATTTCTAAGAATAAGTTGTTTGTTTACAAAAACACCCTTCACCTTATTTAGATTTTTTGTTTTTTACATTTTCTATGTAAGTTTTAGTTATTCGTTCTTATAAATTAAAATTTTCATCTTATTTAGCTTAAATATTTTTGGGTGTGCATTTTCATGATTGTGCCGTGTGATTTTAAAATTATAATTTCATCTTATTTAACTTAAAAAAAAAACTTTCATCTTGTTTAGCTTAAAAATATTTTCCATCTTATTTAGCTTAAAAATAAGATGGTAGAGTATCCATCTTATATTCACTGTCAACTAGTATCACAATTGCCGTTGCCACCATTTCTGGTTGCCGGCAACTTCTATTATCAATCACCTCCATCACTGTCACCAACTACCGTCAACATTATCCATCAACCATCACAAATTACACAATGGTCAACCAACATTGCCGAATATGAACACAAATCATCTCCACCATTATAACTATCACCAATTGATATCACCACTAATTGCCACAATCGTGCTAATAATTACAACATCAACCATCTCCACCTTCATAACTATCAATATATCTATTAGACATTCATTATCAAATAGCACCTCTTGATGAGAGATATGAACAAGAAGTTTCGAGAAAACTAGTGTTTTTTGAATTATATGAAGCCAATTGAATCTATGGGTATTAAGCTAGGGGAGTGAATGGGATTAGATACCCCAATAGTCCTAGTTGTAAACGATGGATACTAAGTGTTGTGTGTATCGACTCTATGAAGTCAAAGACTTCAACTGCTGCTTGACTGCTCGACTTGGCTATTGAGAAGTTCTTTACCTTTAGGCACCAGGAGTAGGTAAAAAAAGACGATTTTTTCTTCAACTGACACGAATTGAAGTGTTTTTCTTGCATATTCTTGATAAGCTAGTGTTTGTTCACTAGTGGACATAATCTATTCGATTATATCTTTAAATGGTTCCTTTTTTTAAATCAAATAATGATCTAATTACTATTTTACTTGAATTGTATATTCAATATGTTTAAAAATAAATGTATCCATATTCAAATGCTAAAAAATAAACAATCTTAATTATTCAATATTACACATCTAAATACAACAGGTTAATTATTCGGCGAAATGGTCTGGTGGACCCTTATACTTGTATGTGTTTGTATTGTGAACCCTTCTACTTACTCATTTGTCATCTAAACCCCTGAACTCATCAAAACGCAATAATTTAAACACGTTTTTTACCACTTAACTGTGTGTGTATCACAAACGCCTGCCACGTAATTTTAAAAATAATTATAAAATGACACGTATGATTATAAAATGACACATGTATATATGGTCACTCGATGTCACTTTTCCTTTTATTATATTTGATTAATATACATAAACTTTCTCTTTCCAATTTTTATTTCTATTTGCCATTGCCATCTGCATCTCCATCTCCATCCCCACAATCTCATTTCAACTTTTTCTTATCTTCCTTACCCTTTTCCTTTTTCCAACCTCTTCTACTCTTTCCATTGAAGTAAAAAATGTTGGCACGGTTTGGGTTATGTTGGATTGGGGTTTTGGTGGTGACCGGTGGCGCTAAGGAAAAGTGGGGGTCTATTGGGTGGTTGGATTGTTTCTAGTTGTTCACAACTAGCGGCGTTGTGAAAGTCGAGACTTATTGGAGGAGTTAGTTTGGGGTTTTTTTTGTTGTTGTTGTTGTTGTTGTTGTTGTTGTTGGTTCTCATTTATAGTTGTTGGTTGAAGCTTGTCGGAAATGGTGAGAACGAAGGTAGTTTGGTCGGAGAAGGTGAGGAGGACGAGAAGAAGGCAATAAGTTTGGGTTTGGTTTCGAACTGAAACAAGGGGTCAATGTCAAAAATTATTTGAGTTTTTTTGTTTGATTTTCAACTTATCTAGGTAGGTTTTCCAATTTATTTTCAAATTTATTTGTTGTTTAGTTTGGATTTGATCTCTATTTGTGTCTTTGTTTGGTTTTAGGGTTTTAATCAATTACATTGACTTTGTTGAAATTCTTTGGGGATTTTGCATTTTTGTGCCTAATGTTAGTGTAAGATATTTCGGTAGTAGTGTTATGCCTTCCATGGTGTTTTTCATAGAAAAAGAGAGCCGTATAATAACAAGAAACGATAGAGAAGAAATTTTTGGGAAAAAGATCGGAAAAGAGGCCAAGAAAACCTCAATTTTTGTCCAACAATGGTGTTAGATGCAAATAGAAAGATGATGGCTTTACAAAGCCCTAATGTGACTGTCAGACCCTTTTCCAAGGGTCTCACGCTCCTAATAGGTGTGTGTCACACGCTCTTTAGTAGTAACTGCCACATAGGATGCCAAGTCAAAAAATGTGTTTAAAATATTGCGTTTTGATGAGTTCAGAGGTTCAGATGACAAATGAGTAAGTAGAAGGGTTCACAATACAAACACATACAAGTACAAGGGTCCACCAGACCATTTCGCCTAATTATTCAAATTTAAATGTCTTAATCGTAAAAAAAATTGGAGCTTAAGTTCACATGACTAATAGTTTAATACAATAAAGTTGGGGTGGGGAAAAAGTATTCATAAGGATGTGATTGAATTTCCAAAGACAAGGGGGCCTTTGCACCCACATGTTCACTAACTACCGATGTTGCACCTTAATTAATGTATACCCGCCGACCTTAAGTCAAACCCCAAACAAGCCCTTAAATTCTCTTTAAATGTCATGTTTATTTGTTTATATATATAGATATAAAATAAAAGGTGTAATTATATGTTTGAGTATTCTTTTATTTTTATTAAAAAGTAAATATAAGAAAATAATATTCTTTTAAAAAATAAATTTTAATGTGCGAGAAATATACGAGTATACAAGAATTATGAAAAATGAAAAAAAGAAAAGATTTATTTTTTCTCAATTAAATTTAATGTCATGTTGACCAAATAAACACGTCAAACTATATAATTACACCCTAATTTCCAATTGCAAAATGGCCTTTCAAACATACCCATAATACTTGACATTAATTTGTGCGTTTGGTATGATGGGAAATTTTTTTTTCGGTTATTAATAAATATTTTCAAAATATAAAATGAGTTTCTTTAATTGGGTCAAAGTCTTTTTTCATTTATCATTACTTCAACCGACACATGCATAAATTATCACTCTTTAATGCTCAGTAGTAAAGTATTTCAATAGATCATAGGGCATAAAAAGTGGGTGATTCATTAAGAATCTGTAAATGTAGCTCATGTAGCTTAATTAATCCATACTAATTATTATATACATAAATTATTATTCACAATTTTTATATGAATATATTGTGTATAATAGATGAATCATTCAAATTCATCCTTGATAGTTTCAGGATTTTGGTCATGTATCTTTAAATGAACTTAGTTATTGTACCATTATTTATCTATTTATGCATTGCATGCTCATTTACATGTACATGATATATGAATACAGACATACATATAGAATATAGTAAGATTTTTTTTTCTTTTTACATTATTTATGTAGTTTAATTAGTTATAATAAGTTGCTTACTTTTTTTCTATTACCACCAACTCATATTTAGTATAGTCATTTACATGCAATTAGCTTCTTAACAGTTTGATTATGTAAATATTTTGCATTGTGAATAAAATACTCTTTTACAATTATTTGAATTATATGCACTGTTGTTTTTTTTAAAAAGAAAAGTTGTGCTAATTCTTGATTTGCTACTGCATGTGCTCAAAACTTATTTTGCTATTTGTGTATGTGCCTATGTGACTTTAATGCACTACTCCAAATTACATATAATTATTTTTGAGATTATACCTTTCTACTTACTTATTAAATATATTAAAAAATAAATAAAATCCCCATTTATTTCCAATAAAGAACATTTTAAGTATTAACCAAATCCACCAAGAGTCAAGACTCATATGTGACCATCTCCCATTTTCACTGCTGTAAAAGCTTTCTTGAACTCAACAGGACTTCGCAACAACAATAGTGATAGAGTCAAAAATTTTCACTAAGATTTAAAATTCGGAGAAATAGACATACGAGTTAATTGAAACAGGCTCGACATCTACTATATACATTAAAAATTATACTAATCAGATATAAATAATATAATTCTTTAGCGAAAACAACCATGAGATAACTCCACCCTTGAACAACATAACAGGGTAAATTTCAGAAATGTAAGATAACAGGATCTACGCAGATTTTATCATTACCTCGTCTTCGTCAAATGAACCCTTTATTGCCACCTACCTCTTTTTAGCAGTAGTAGCAGCAACAACTTTTTTTCCTTAGAACTCTCAACTATTCCCTTAAGTAAACCAAATAGTTAATTTGTTGAATTAATCGCAGATGGCAGGTGGATATAGAGCTGAGGATGATTACGATTATCTGTTCAAGTTGGTGCTAATTGGAGATTCTGGTGTCGGAAAATCCAATCTCCTTTCTCGATTCTCCAGAAACGAGTTCAATCTTGAATCAAAGTCTACTATTGGCGTTGAATTCGCTACCCGTAGCATTAAGGTAGATGATAAGATCGTCAAGGCCCAGATTTGGGATACTGCTGGACAAGAAAGGTGTTTTTTTTTCTCTTTACTTCTACATTTTGAGCTAATTGGATTGAATTTTGTTTGATCTGGCAATCCCATACTCTTGAAACTTGTGTATAAGTTGCTAATTTAACTTTCTAAAGTGGGGTTTGTTTCAATTTTTGCTAGAATCTGATAATTAATGAGTTAATAAACTTGCCCCCAAAAAAAAGTTTTGATTTTTTTGAGTTTTTTGGCAAGATTTGAAAAGGATTGGTAGTTTCATAGCTAAGGGATGAAGTTCCCTAATTCAGTTACAGATATGTAAAAGCTAGAAGGCGTGTGTTACTTAGTATGCTATGTTGCCATCTAGATTTTCTGTATGTGGTACTTTGTTTTTGTGAGCTGAGGGTATATTGGAAACAGACTCTCTACTTCAAAGTAGTGGTAAGGTGTGTGTACATTTTATCCGCTCAGACCGCACTTTTGTGGGATTACACTTGGAATGTTGTTGTGGTGGTTGGTGTTGTGGTACTTTGTTTATGTGTGTATATATCTATCTCTTACGTGTCTCTCTACCTCACAAAGGTAGGGATAAGGTTTGTGAACATCATACCCTCCCCAAGACTCCATGAGTGGGATTACATTCGGTATGTTTTTGTTTTTGTATATATAAGGAGGATGTGAAGGATATGATTGCTCTGTCTTGCTTGGTATTGTAGAGATGCTTTTGATTGTTAGCTAGCAAGTATAACACTTAGTAGTGACGGATTTTTCCTATGGTTCAATGCCTCCCATTAGTGTCTTTTAGGCAACGAGCAAGTGTAGTTGTGGATCAAGTTGTCAATGGTAGACCTGAATTTACTTCTAACTTCTTCTAAAAGGTGATTTCTTCTTGTTTTTCTTCGAGAGTTGTAAATTAGAGGTGAGAACAAATGACATCTGCACGTTAAACTTCCATAGGTGTGATGGTTCATTGCCCCGGCCCAAAGTACGATTAATCTGGCATGGACTACATGAGCCCCTAATAGTTTACCGGATAAATTGAGTTGCCGGGCATTCCTAGTCATTCATAAATCTTTGAGGTTTAAGGCTTCAAATATGGATATCATATAATTAAAGAAAAGGAAAGAAATGGTACAAGAACGGATAACTAAGGAGTGGAGCAAATGTGGTCCCTAGGGCTTTGGCTAGTGGTAAGAGGGCAGTGCATTGTGTGTGGGTTAGGGGTAGGTCAAAGGTTCGAAGCCTACTGCAGTCAAAAGTGCAGTACACTGTATTCAATTGGAAAAGGGTAGAGAGGTGGGTCCATTATCCACCGAGTTTCAAGCGGTGCACCACTAGCCCTCGTGGATTCCTCGCTTATAATAATAAGGAACAAAATTTGGCTTGTTGACAATGTTATATTTAATTATGGACTTGTGCATGTATGGTAGTACTAGTCTATTAATTATCTCCTAGCTAACATCATCTCATTTAAGTACTAATTGACTTTTGCTAGAAACTTACTTTTTCAGGTGAGACTAGAGGGCTTTTTTAAAGAATGGGTACTATTTTCCATTACTTATCAAAAAGAAAAAGGAAAATGTCGTGCACTGAATTAATCACGACATTTTTAAAGAATGGGTACTATTTTCCATTAATTAAATGTCATACACTTAATTAATCACGACATTTGACTGTCATCTACTTCATCAGCTTAAGTGTCAGAAATAATCCCCTTATAATGCCATTTTAAGTGGTGGTTCTGTTGCAAATTTCGGACTAGACGCTAGAGTATAGATGCGTATACATGGATGAAAGATGAGCTTCGCTCATGTACTCGAAATAGTTAACTGCCATCCTAAGAGAAAGAGAATGGGTGTTTATCTTGAAAAATGAACTTATCGCTCTGGTTCTCGTTGGCTAGTTTTATATTTCTTGCTTTCCTCCTTTGCCGTTTTATTGCTTAACCTGCGACTTTCTTCTGCCAGCTAGCCTAATTCACGATAAGTTCATTTTCGGTTTTGATTTTTGATTTCAAGTGTGGAACTTATGTTTGAGCTCTGTTAAGTCTTTCTTTTTTAAATCTTTTCTGTTCTACTTTGGCACGGTAAGATTGGCACCTTATTAGAAGGAGATACTAATTAAAACTTCCATTTCCCATGTTGGACAACAGGTACCGTGCAATTACAAGTGCATACTACAGAGGGGCTGTCGGTGCATTGGTTGTGTACGATATCACTCGACATGTCACATTTGAAAATGTTGAGAGATGGTTAAAAGAACTTCGAGACCATACCGACCAAAATATAGTCATAATGCTCGTTGGGAACAAGGCCGACTTACGTCACTTGCGTGCTGTTTCAACAGAGGACGCCAAGGCCTTTGCTGAAAGAGAGAGTACCTTCTATATGGAGACTTCAGCACTTGAATCCTTGAATGTTGAGAATGCGTTTACAGAAGTATTGACCGAGATATACAGGGTGGTCTGTCGGAAAGCACTCGAAGTTGGGGACGATCCTACTGCATTGCCAAAGGGGCAGACTATAAATGTTGGCAAGGATGATGTTTCAGCCGTGAAAAAAGTTGGTTGCTGCTCTGTCTAAGCTAAAAAAAATCAAGAAATCAGTGAAGTTAAGCTTTCAAATGGCTTCTCCTATAGTTGCATTGAGTATTCTCAGTTTTGAATATCTTAGGAAATATTCCTCCTCTGTATTGTTTCATTAACTTACCTTTAGTTTGTACCCTATTTTGCTAGTCTTTTGACTCTTTGAAAAGATTTTTACTATTATTTATATACTTTTACATTATATTTTTATTTGGTATGTTTATGGCATGAGATGAGTTTAAATGGAGAAACATGATTTATATATAATCTTCACAACTTGTTTGAAACTGAAGCTTAGTTATTATGTTTGACATGTAGAAGAGCAAGTGGTTTTGGGTTTTTTCTGAAGAATAATGTCTCTTAGGATTGTTAATTAGTTGCCATTTTATCTTATGCACTTTTTGTTTTAATTTGTTTGTTTTACTTTACTTTTAAGTCTATTTTTAAAAAAATATTTGTTTTCTTTTTCTATGACACCTCTTTAATTTCACTTTTACATGAGAGTCTTCTTTAGTTTTTTGAAGGCATAATACATAAATATGTCATTTAACTTGGCATCATTTTACATTTATGCTCTCAAACTTTGAATCTGCACAAGTAGACACTTAAACTTGTACAAAGTTGAACAAGTAGACGCATGAGTCCTATGTAGCATAATACACGTAAGACTCAAATTGTCATGTAGGATTCCACATAGAATGTGTGTGTCTATTTGTTTAAATTTATACAAAGTTTAACTATCTATTTGTGCACCCTCAAAGTTGGAGAGCATAAATCTGAATTACGATCAAATTAAAGGACATATTATGTGTACATAATTATATATCATCACTTTACTTTGTAACTCTTAAGAGTAAATTTGCTTTGTCTGGTGTAAACACCTAAATATTTTCCCAAGTAGTGATAATATACCAACAGTGATAAGCATGCTCAACACTATAAAAAGATTTAATACATAAACGTGCCCTTTAACTTAACATCATTTTATATCCATATCCTCCAATTTTTTGTGTGCAAAAAATAGACACTTAAACACTATCATAAAATTGAACAAGTAGACACTTACGTCCTATATGACAAATCTCACGTGATTTGTCATTTAGGATGTGTGCATCTCACACAATTCGTGTAAGACATGTGTGTCTACTTTATAATACTTTTAAGTACCTTCTTATGCACAACCAAAGTTGGAGGACACACATACTAACTGAAGTCAAGTCAAAGAACACGTTATGTACTGCGTGCTTCAGAAAATATCACTAACTAGTTATACCATCTGCAGAACAAAGATGGTACATTAATCCAGAAAGAATACAGTAATCATGCGCGGTAGAACAAGATAATTTCAGATGTCTATACAAAATTCACAATACATGCACAGGTTCCAACAAAATTAAGAGGTCTGTACAAATTCAGGTGACAAATTAAGGTCACCAAGTTATATGCTAACATCTAGCCAAAGTATATACAAAATTTATATATAATTATACAGGTCTCCTCTTGTTAGAGAACAAATATTTAACAAGAGAACAAAATGTCCCACTCTTATAATTATTCATCCACCAACCAACCAACCAACTCCCTGTATTCACAAATCTTTTCTTTCTATCGACAATCCTGTGGATTTGCAGATAGGGCAAGTGTTCTTCACAACCAACCACTTCTTTACGCACTCCGCGTGATATTCATGCCCGCAATCAAGAGTTCCGATAGTTTCTTGCTTGTTGTAATCAGTCTGAAATTGAAGGCAAAATATACATTGCAAGCCATCAGAGATGTAAGGATAACTAAAAGAAAGAAAACAAGGAAATGTAGCTCCATAGGAAAGCACAGTAAAGCATTAACGGTGCATAATTGGAAAATAATCATGCATTACAAATCCAGACAACATAAATTACGATAGACAGCATTCTATGTGAACAGAAAAAAAGAAGACGGGCAGAAACATCTTAGTAGCCCGAGGCAATACTTTGCCTGGTGGAAATCCAAAAATAATTGACGGCATCCTACTGTGATGATAGTTAAGCTTATAAAGATTGAGGAAGGAGTCCAAAGCATCCTCCTCAGTTTATTTCGAAACAATGCAATAGTAAACTGTTAGTCAATAATTCAGCTGACAGACTACGCTATGCTATTGCTTAAATAGATTCATACCACCACCCAAGAGAACGCATGGCTCTTATACTTAGATGTCAACCTATTATTTCTCCATAACATTTTATACCGTCACTTCTAGAGTTGCAACAAATATAGGAAAAGAAAAAGAAATCAATTCCAAATGCAAAAATTTTCCAAGTGGAATGATTTGTAAAATTATTAAATTCTTTATTGAGGAAGAATGAAAGAATTAAAAGGGGACAATTGTGCCAACTTCATATTTCTGCTTAATACATTGTCTCCCAAACTTGACTTACTATATGAAGCATCAAAAGAAATTTCTTTAACCACAGTAAGAGAGAAAAAAACAATTTTTGAGAAAGAAAAGTGTGAATATAAGAACATTTCCTAGGAAGTTCATTTGGAATGAAGTTTAACACTCCTTCGTTTCAATTTATTTGTTTGGTTTTGACTTGACACGGAGTTTAAGAAAATAAAGAAGACTTTTGAAACTTGTGGTCTTAAACTAAAGATATGTAAAATGTACCAAAATGCCCTTTAATCTTGTGGTCTTAAATATGTCATGTGGAAAGTTAGAATTAAAGAATTATCAAAAAAGGGAAGAGGCATTCTTTTTTAAACGGACTAAAAAGAAAAGGCAAACAAACTGAAACAGAAGAAGTAACAGACTAAAACCTACTAATGCAATTGTTTGAGCAAGAGCTGACACCTATCTGATTTGTTTTGGTTAGTGTACTTAATCAGCACCTAAAATAAAAATGGACGGGAGAAAAGGAGACTGAAGTAGAGCCATCCCCGGAGTGATCCCTGCAAAAGTCACAGGCAAACCTAATCCTACTCAAAGTATAAGTTAGTGTTAATACCTGGCATATGACACAGAAATCAGCTTCGTGATCCAAACATGCAGCAGTTTCCAGGGTGCAAGGAATAACGGGGGGCGAAAATGATCTTGTTTTCAAATGGTTAACGATTATTTCATCTGACAATCCAGTTGTTACATTGCCAATCTGCTCCCCCAGTGCAAGAAGCTCCTGGAATAGAATTTTAAAGTTGAAGAAATTTTATTATTAGATGTCATGCAAATTAATTGCAGAGCAGACAATAACTCCGAACTAGTAAATAACATACAAACAAAATAGAGACTTCGCAAGTACTGATTAACCATCAGACAGTAATATAATCAAGAAACCTATTGCTCACCTCGTAGGACATGTGATCTACGTCTAAACGCATATCTCTGTGCTGATCAATGGGATTGTTAACTTCATGGTAGCCCGAAACATCCAGCATTGCCACTCCCTACATATAACAACCATGAAGAGATAAACCCATTAGCATTCAATTCTATTAACATCAAACAAATGCATCAATTAGACAACAATGATGACAAAGGAAGTAACGAGATATGGTCAAACAGAGAAAAGTTTACATCTTCTGGCAGAACTCTCATGTTAGGAAGGTTCTGATGTCTAGTATTTCTTTCAAGCACGATAGCCCTTCGATGAGGTCTATACAACCCAAAGCCAGTTGGTAGGGAGGGCATATATCTGGGCCCTGCCTCTACAACGCCTTGCATTAGGTTAGTGGTGATATTGGACGAATTAATTGGTAGGTGTCTGTGTGAGGATGATGCTGTCATTTGCGGAGGGAAGGTGATAGGCTGGCCTCTCATTCCTTGAATATTAGGTGGCAGGTGATGAAGTCCTGGGTGCCCTTGAGGAATGGGTGGATGCAGAAAACTAGTCAAACCTCCATTGCTGGATGTCATATGATAACCTCGCAAGCCCATGTTTCCAGCATCTACACATCCCCCAATGCCACCTAGTGTAATAAAGAAAAGCAAGCAGCTGCAATCAGTTCCTGAAGTTAAATGTCATCACTTGAAGATTTGAAGAAGGGGAGGGGGATTCACTGGAGATATAGAACTAAGGGGGGCACATATGCAAGTCATTTGTCAATACAAGATAAATTAACAAAATGGTAGTCAAGGCAAAAGGAAAATAAGACATGTTTTCTGTGGATTTTTCCATTTAAAATAAACGGGCAAAAGGAAGCTGAAAGATTCATTGTTCAGCTGGTAAGAAAACAAATCTTAAAACAAAAGACTTTCAGAAAACGTTAGACAAGGAGAAGATCAGCAAACCTAGAGAAAATAGATCCCTAAATTTCAATTAAAAAATGAACATAAATTACCAGGTACATAGGGTAAAGGAGCAGCCTGATTCCAGGCCCAAGGTTGAGTCTCACTACCATTGCTGTTGAACTGCAGATCCAACCAAGGATTGCCAGGCAACTGATGGGTTTGACTTATATAGTTCCCTTGAAATAAATGATTGTGGTTATGTCGTGCGATATTTTCTGGACCACTAGCACCAGATCTGTTACTCATACTTCTCAGTGCTCCATCTTCAATGTATGCTGATGAATTGCCTCCATAATCTGGTGGTGTAAATGATGAAGCATCCATTGAAACATCAGATTCATGTGCCCTTGCAATCATTGGAGTAACAGAAGAACTGGAACCTGCCAAAGCGTGATGATATTGAAGATTTGCAGGAATTCCTTCAGCATTCTTTCTCTTAAATGAGCCTCGGACATCGTCCATGTAATGATTGTTCCTTCCATAATCTGAATTCATTCCAAGGATGTTGTGAGAGCTTGTATGAAGCCGATCATGTGGCCCATGATTTACTGGAATAGGGAAATCTCCAGAAGCGGATGGAACAGCCATGTAAGGATTATAATGATTTGATGAAGCAGAAATAGCTAGGTCAGGATTGCTGGCAGGATGCTGATGTTGAATCCCATTGAACTGTGTCAAGCCATATGTTAAGGTACCCTCTTGATGGTCTGATACATGGTGCAAATATATATTACCAGCATTTACGGGAGCTGGTACTACTGCATGGACAGTAGGCTGTGGTAAAGTCGCTATGTTCCCATAAAACATGCAAGGTGCTGAATGAAAAAACTCTTGACCTTGCTGATCTGCTTCCATATCAATTATGCGATTACCGTGTGGCATGCTCCTTTAGCCTATCTTCGTGGTTACAATGTTGTGGGGTGATGCCTGCTTGGAGGAGAACAAGCTATAATACATACTGCATCCTAATAACATCATTGACTAAGAAATTGCATAAACTTGATAGATGGCCAGCTGATAATCATTTTGTTTGTAAATGGACATCTAGATCAATGGATACTTATTTCAATATCTTTCTCCATGTTCATCCCAATAAGTGAAGTTCAATATTGAACCTAGAACTTAGTAGTTCTTATTCAAGATCTTTAGGAATTACATCTTTGATTCAGAAAAATTGAGCTCGGGTAACATATATCATCACCTCAATAAAAACACTAATGAAAAATAAAACCACAAAACTCATGAATGTTTTTCCTATAGTAGTTACGTGTGGTAAATATAATGAACCAGATAAATATGGTGTGGGGAGACTTAGCGAGCTCTTCTTTCTGCATTCAGAATCACCTTAACCGATCATTGGCGAATTCACTAGTCATGAAGGGTATATCTCAAGATGCCAAACCAAATTATTAAGTCTTCACCTAAACTTCACGTATCCCACAAATCAAGTAGGATCTCAGTTCTGTCAGAGAGCTTAAACGCCATACCACTGAAGATAGAGAGATTCACATTCTTGTGGTAGATATTCAGGCAGGGCAGTGAGACTGACAGACTCGGATGGAAATTTTTCAAGTCGGAAACACACCAAATAAAATCTTGATTTTAGTTGTGTGTTTTTTTAAAACAACACCAACCTTCATTAGGACTTTGAGATTAAATTATGTCATGTTTGGTTACCAGAGAAGTGGGTAAGACAAATTACACAGTTTTCAATCAAAAATGTTTGTTGCTCATGGAACACTAGCCAGAAATTACATGACAACAACAACAACAATAATAAACAAACTGGGGAGGGTAGAGTGTACTCAAACCTTACCCTACCTAAGAGATAGAGAGGTTGTTTCCGATAGATCGTCGCCTCAAGAAAAACAGTCCAATGCAGTCCAAGGAAAGAAGTAACGAAAGTACAAGAAACAACATATGGAAACAGAACAAAAACTACAACAAAACAAAACAATAATTGAGATACAAGAAATCAACAAACAGTAACAGAAATCGAAGAACACGAAACTACAGGAGCAATACTACGACTACTAATATGAACCGACAACAAGACAGTGCACTGCTACCTACCAACCTTCTATCATAATCCATGTCCTCCACACTCTCCTATCATGTCCTCGGTAAGCTGAAACTGCGTCATGTCCTATCTAATCATCTCTCTCAAACCAACTTAGTGACAGGATGCATACACCCAAGCAAGACACATAAATCAAAACACTCCAATTGAGTTGATTATTGCCCAAACACCATAAAAGGAAAACCAAATTATACAGGCATACACCCAAGCAAGACACATAAAAAAACATAATCTTCCAGTATTGTTAAGGTCAACGTAACATATATAACTGATACACAATCTTATGCAATTCATGGATGAGAAAAGGAAAACATACAGCAAAATCGAAGCCTCACCTTTTTATCATCCAAATATCAACTTCTTCCTCGATTTTCGCCTTTAAACATAAAAGGCACAAAAATGCTCAGTGGAAAACACCTACACAAATCACAAAAACCAAAAAAAACAAAACAATCTTTTAGACAAAAAAAAACAAAACCCAGATACCAAAATGGCGATCAATACTCATCAAACTAAAAATCAACAAGAAACCCCACAAATTATTGCTTCCTGCCATAGCCTATGCATGCTTAAAACAAGAATAACAAGAAATAGCTACACATTACCTAATTCATAAAATTAAACATTATATTTGAAACTTTGATGAATTGGGTCCGATTATAAAATGAAAAACTAACCAGTTAGAGGTTGATCAGACGATCGATAGATCAAAGAAGGAAAAAGCAAAGGGATAATTGAAGAGAGGTTTCAATGGAAAAGTGGAAATTTTACGGTTAACTGCTAATTGGCTGTTTGATTCTCCTATTAATTGGCCACGTTATTTTTCTTGTAATTTCTGCTGTCATCCCTAACACGATAAGGCAGTTCAGGGTATTTAAGTAATTGCACCTCAATATACAATTCATTACTTTTTCGTTTTTTCATTCGATATTCTATGTTTATCTGAGTGGACTAAATTTAAATTTGCGTTAAAAATTCTCCACATGGGTGGCTTGATGACATTTGCCTTTTAAGTCCTTAAAAGTTTTATACTTTCATATTATTTTCGATAATATTAAAGATTTTTTAAAAAAAGAGTAAAAAATTTATATTTTAGAAAAAAATTATCTACTTTCTAATAAAAATATTTTAGAATTTTTAACTAAACAATTCAAATATTCTACTAATGAGAATAATGTTTTTACAATAATATGCAAAATACTATATTGAAAATACATAGTTAATATGTTATTACTCTAAATGACTCATCGCTATTATAAATAATAAAATATTACGCGAAATGTTAACACTAAACTAAAAAAAAATTATGAAAAAAGAAAAAGAAGCAATACTATTTTTTTACGTAGGCATATATACTTAAAGTTTCAGAATAAAATTTGACTTTAGATGATTAATTTTATTGAAATATCTTTAATTAAAACTTTCTAACAAACGTAATATTGTATTTTATAATGCTAATTCAAATTTAAAGTCCCTAATAAAAAAATGTTGATGCTATAATAATAAATTTGGTATTATAGGAAAAAGCCTATTCCTACTCACATAAGAAAACAACATCGTAGTCAATTTAAAGTCATATGAGACTAATAATTAAGCATGTTCTAATTTGGGCCAATTTTTTGTTGGAAATAAAAGTCAATGATAGATTAGGGAAAATGACAAAAATAGTCCTTAAGTGTCGATCTAACAAATTTTAGTATAACTGTGATAACGTATTATATATAACAAATTAAAAAGAAAAGTAAGACAAACTGATTAAAATATAAAAGTATTGAATTTATAAAAATACCTTCAACTAGTAATACACATATCGATGAATAAATGTCTACTTTTACACGCTTTTATATATATATATATATATATATATATATATTAGTAATGTATATGATAAATATATAAATAGAATTTTTGTTGCTATAATATAAACAGACTTGCAAGGTTGGACAACGTGAGAGTTAAGAGGATGTTTTCCCAAACGACAAAAAAATACACACTTTGCTATGTGAATTAAACAACTTCCCAAAAAATTTTGCCCCACTTTAACGTAATAATTAATTAATGGAAAAATATAATCATTTATCTTTTAATTTTTTTTATTTGATAGTGATATTAGAATTTGATTAGATTTGAATATTGATTATATATTTTTAATGAAAACTATTATATATTTAATATTCGAATTCAAAATCTAATTAATAAAGTAATACCTATCATTCCATCACAATATTTAGTAGTTCTCAATTATATTACTTTGTGTTATCTAGTACTGTGCATCATCTTCATTATATATTCAAACATTTTGATTTTTCTAATTTTAACTTAAAAAATCTACATTTTGTTAATTATTTGATTATCATGTTTTTTTTAATACATATTACTTTCTTTATCATTTAAGTAATTAAAAACTAAATATGATGAAATTATTGAAATTAACAGTAATTTCTTAAAAATTGTGTCAGGATAAAATATCATTCATTCTAAAAGTATTAGGATTAATTCCCAGGAAAGAAAATATCACAGTATACTAGGCTTTTTAATTCCTTAAGAGGTTTGACTCAATGCTTTATTTTTATCCTAGTTGATCTTAATTCACATTAGAAGTGAATATGCATATGTTATTTTGTGATGTTTTTATTTTATAAATACTTAGTCCTTAGATTCAAATTTCAATGAAAATAAAATATACATGATAATTTCTATCTCCATATATTCATTTTTTGGTGATTAAAGTTATTCAATATTTGTGTTAATGAAGATAAGTAAATATTCAATAAATTAATTGAATGTGTGCAAATTGACCTATACATCCTTTAAGATGCAATAAATAAATGTCAATTTTCCTGCATGTCCTTTGAATAAAATAAATTTAACATTCTAAAATATTTATTATTAATTATAAAGATAAATAAAAAAATTAAATAATAAAATTAGTCTTAATTTTTAAATTGAACAAATAAAAAAATATTCTTAATATAAAAATGAATAAAAGTGGACTGAGGGAATAACAAATATTCTATAGAATCATTTTTAATTATGCTCACACTAATATATTGTCTTGTTTTTTAATTTCTAATTATTATTTTTTGAGAAGATACCTTTTCTATTCTGATGGTTCAAAATAAGAATATTCCCAAAAATCACATGAGCCATTAGTGAGTAGCGCAAGACATCGGCCCTACTTTTGTGCGTCAGAAACCAATATGCACACACTTCATCTCAACTAAGTTTTTACCGATACAAGATACGAGTTATGGTAGGGTGATTGTGATTTTAAAAATATTTTTAATTAAATATTTTGAATTTGACTTAAGAGTAATGTCAGATAGAGGTGATCGAATTCATTTGAATCCTCTTCGACATAAAATTATATCTTTTATACATGATTTAAATTATTTTTATTTATATATGATAAATGTTGAATCTTCTTTGACCTTTTTGTGCACAATTCTTCATATTTTGATTATTTTTCTTGGTGAAAATTTTGATCCTGCTACTGTTTCAAGTTACGTGGGATAAATTTCACTAAGAACATTGCCTTCCAAAACATGTCTTGAAATATGCATGAATTCAATTAATCAAGCTTCAATATAAATAGTGAATGCAGAAGAAAAAAAAAATCAAACTTAAATTCAGAATAAGTTTGGCACTATCTGTTATATCATGTTATAACCAATAATAATTTTAACGAGTTTCAAAATATCAGGTAGTAACGATGATTTCTTGTTGATCAACTTTTTTGTCAATAAGGTTTATATATGTATTACTATATTTTATGGAAATAAAGATATCTTAAAATCCAACAATATTTTAATTTATTGGTTAAATTGTAATTTCTTGTTGACCAACTTTTCTTCAATTAGATTTAAGTAAGTATGTATGCATTTTATGAAAATAAAGATATCTTAAACTCAATAATATTTTAATTTATTAGTTAAATTGTCATCAATATAAAATCAAATTGAAAATTCATTAAATTTACACTTAATAATCATAGCGTCAAACAAGTCAATTGTGGAGTATTAATATTTAATTGATCTTGATTGGTATGTTTCTCCTATATTTTCTTTAATTTAACTATAATCCATCACATACTAGACTGTTGATTTTAGTCTATAGTTTTGATATATGGACTTCTTACTGATGGGCCTATGTCACTTTATGGGTAATGGCCTTTATTTCCTATGGCCATTCGGTATGCGGAATGGGATAGACAACAATATATAAAAGATTATTATTTTATCGCGTCTTCTCTATGGGATTACTATCCCACTATTTTCGTACAATTGGTGGGATAGAATAATGTTGGAAGTAATTAATACCGTAACCAAACATGGAATAAAGTTAATCTCAAATTCTATTCGACTTTTGAGATTATTATTTTGATCTTAGGTACTAAATGATCAATAATTATGTGTATCGTACTATTGAATATTGAATGATGCTAATTTCCCATATGGACTACCAAAATCGATTATATTTATGATATTTTACTCTCAAATACCAAATTACTGAATTTCTCAGCTCGACTTGGTAATTCAATTTTTGGTGATTTATGTGACATCCCTAATCTCACCTATCTTGCTCACATACTACTCTATTTTCACTTTGACCAGTAGTAAGATGTTCATAATTCTACTATACATTTTAATCTCTTCGTTTCAATTACGTAACATACTTTTTTTTCAGAGAGAATGACAATCTTCTAAATTTGGAAAGGATTAACATTTATAATCGCGTGTATGTTATTGCATGTTCAAGGTCACAAGTTTCAAAAATCTTATAGTTACACAAAATGCTATGACATGTTTTATATCATAAGTTTCAAAAATGTTCATCTCTTTCTAAACTTCGTGCTAACTCAAACTATGTCACGTGAATTGGAAAGGAGTAGAGTGAATGAAGTAGAGGCACATAACAGAGTTACTAAGTTCAAAACCAATTATTTGTACACAACAGAAATATGCTCAAAATTCTAGTATAGCATAAAATTTCACTTCACATCCTTGGGAAGCGATGCGGCTCTTCCCAGGACCCTGCTAACGCGGGATGTCGGCCTGTCATTTTACTTAGCTTGCTCACTAAACTATATTTCACTTAGTAAAATATTCATAATTCTAAAATCTTACACTTCAATTACCTTGATCATATACACAACAAAAACTAGAGCTATTGCACTGAATCTTGAAGTACAAAGATCATTTTTTTTATAACACAAGATTGTACATTTGCTAACAACTAGAACTATATAGCATATACTTTCTTAACTGATCTTTAGGGATCTCTGATTCTGACACAATTGATATAGACCGTGACAACGTCTTTGCTACTCCGAGCTGATTTCCTCTGAGTTCTCAAATTCGAAGACTCAATCCGATGCATAACTATCCAGTAACACAGTGTACCTAGTGTCGCGACCATGATAAAAGTTACTGCACTTGCCATCCATCTTTCCTCTTTACTTATAACGATATATGACAATGCTAGAAACGCTATGGAGACAAATACACAAGCCAACCACATTAGCTTGTTGATAATCACCATCATTTGCTTTTTGGCTCGAGCAATCCTTCCTTCTCCTATTGAGTATCCCCGAGGAACCTCCTTAGGATTATCGGTATTATCCGTCAAAAGGGTACATGCAATTATTCTATTTTAATTGATAAAATGAGATTAAGAAATTATTTCCTACATTTTTATTTGTTAAAGTGATTTTAAAGGAAAGAAAACAAGTATAGGGTCCATTAATAATATTTTAATTAGAAAGAAGAAGTGTTTTAAAAGAAAAGAAATCATATATTTATTTGGAAAAGGATATTTTTGACCCATTTAGTAACTATATGAACATTTATGAATCAAAATATTGACAACAAGAACATTTTTGAGCCAAACTATAAGAAAAACACAGTTTTTTCCATTTCACATACTATTTTTTTTTTTTTTGTTTGTTAGAAAAAGCTTATAATACTTTTATTATTATTAAAAAGAATTGTGCCTTTCAAATTTTTGGGATGTCTCATTTTTAAAGGGCATTGAGCCGCCGGAGGAAGACAAAAATGGCGGATCAATTGAAAAACCCTAAGAAACAGTTTCAGCTAAACCCCAACTGGGCTCAGCTCCGTGAAGTATTCACTCTCTCTCTAACTAATTTTATTTTGTAATTTATCTCCGATTATGCACTCAATTTCTTTGCTCTGCAGCAACTCAGCAGCAATGGCTTCCAAAAACAACGGTCAAATCCTTCAGAAACAGAAAATCCTAATTCAATATTAGGTGTAGCGCATTTTTTTTAGTTTTTTGTTTTTTTGGTTCATAGTGTGTGAGGTTTTTTTGGTTGCTATCGTAGGAAAGCGCAAAAGCAGGTCCAGTGATGACTCCGGTGATGCTCCGCTTAATCCTCTTATTCCAACTTCATCAGATTCAAGGTGAGTTTTAAAAAGGTCTTTTTTTTTGGGCGGCGGCTGTACATGATTCATTATTTGCTTAGATACACCTTTTATAAAAGATTATAAAAAACTTGTTTAACTAGGATTTTTATCTACAACAGCTTAGTATGTGTACTCTAAATCAAGTTACAATAGATAGTAACTGAAATTGAAGGAACAAGAACCTACAACAGCCATGCTACAATTTCTAGTACAGAAGGATAAGTGAAACCTATGTTGCTCGGACTCTTTAGAAATGTTAACGGGTGCATGTTGGATTCTCCAAAGTAGTGTATTTTTGGAGAATTCAACACGGAAAGTGAAGAGTCTGCCTAACTTCGAGTGAGACTATACTCAACTACCTACCAACTTTCTACTCCATAATCTTCTATATTCTATTTGAGGTTATGTCCTCGGTAAGCTAAAGCTGCACCGTGTACTATTTAATCACCTTTTCCTCAATACTTTTTCAGCCTACCACCTACGTCTACCTCTCGTGAAACCATCCATAAAGCTAACCTCTCACACCTTCGCATTGAGACATCCGTGCATCTTCTCTTCATATGTCTGAACCATCTTAGACTTGCCTCCTATATCTTGTCCTCCTCCACCAAGGCCGCTCCCACCTTGTTCTGGATATCTTCATTTCTAATCTTATCTCTCCTGGTATGCCTGCATATCCATTTTTGCAATTTCCATCTTCTGAACGTGCGGGTTGTTGGCTGACCTACACTTTGCTCCTTACAAAACAGTCGGTCTAACCACCTCTTTGTAGAACTTGCCTTTAATTTCTTGGTGGCATATTTTTGTCACACAAGACTCCGGAAAAGTTTATTTTCAAAAAGTTATGAAATGATAATTAAACCTAAATTTCTATGTTATTTTAACATTTGCAGGAAATTAGAAAGATTTTATTTTTAACTGGTCACACATTAAAATACAATCGAAATCTCACTTTTCTATTCTTATTTAAGCCTCCTCAAGTTCAAGTGTGATTGAGTATTTTTTTTATTATTAATTGAGTAATTATTTTTTTACTGTTCAGCAATTTAATCGTTAGCTCCATGATAGTGTTACAGATGTGATAGGGATGGATTGTGAAATGGTTGGCGTAAGCTCTGTGGGAAACAGAAGTGCTCTTGGGCGAGTCACACTGGTATTCAGCCTTACCTTCTCATTTACTTAAATACCAGTGATTTAAAAATATATGTTACTTCACTACATTTGACAAATGGTTTTACTAGCAATTGTTTCAGTTGCTTCCCCAGTTTAACTTGATGCTTTTGATTATTAGTTACAAGTTACAAGCTTCTACTGCACTACGATTTTCATAACTAAGCTGTTTATATCCTATAATAAGTTCTCTTCTAGCTGGTCTTTTGCCTTCTGAGCATATGCCACACACAGAATTATAAATTATTCTATGTTCTTATGGGTGCATGTGAACTTATAGTACACTAATTATTGATGTTGCTATGTTAAATCTTCTTGTTGTTTCCCTATAAAACATAAATTGCCTTATTTTGATTATCCGGGTACATTCCATTAGTTCTTCTGTGTATTTGAACCTCCAATTTTCTTGTAAGCTTGTTTGTTCGTCTTATACATGAACAGTTAAATGCAAACCAGTTTATTGCAGGTCAACCAATGGGGAAATGTGATATATGATGAATATGTTCGTCCAGTTGAACGTGTTGTTGACTTCCGCACCAAAATCAGTGGTATTAGACCTCAGCACTTAAAGAAAGGTTGGTTTCACTTCACCCCTTACATTTGAAAAGATACCAACAGAAGGAGAAGTTTTTAGTCTGGTCTCTTGAAAGAATAATGACTACAAAAAAATTATTCTTGCTAAAGAAGCAGAAAATTGAAAAACATTCTTTTATTATACTTTAGCATGTGAAGTTGAGTCATCTGAGAAGCAGTGTGGTGTTACTTTAGCACGTTAAGTTGCAGCTGTTCTAGAAGCATTGTGGAATTTTATCGCTCCTATTCTTCTAATTTTGATGCTTAAAGTTTTTCCATCTGGACTGCGAAATGAATGTATTATCACGTGTAGTCAGAACGGAGATTTAAGCTCTTTTAAGAATGCTGACATGAGAAATTCCCATCAACCATCACAGTGCTCATAGATCATCAACATATTTTAGTAGGTGTTTGTCCATGTTTCATTGTGAAAATAAAAAAAGTAATCTTTGTTTTCAAAATGAAAAATGATATTTAGAAATTAGAGTTGTGTTTGTCCATAAAATAAGTTAGAGTTGTTTTGAATTTTTGCGAGTAATTTGGAGTGACAAAAGCAAAATTGTTGTTTTTGGAATTTTTGAAAATTCTTGAAAAAAGTAAAGAGAATTTACCAGAATTTTATGGCCAAACATGTTCCTTGGAGTGGAAAAAAGTGAAATAATTTCATGGCCAAATGCCTTAGAATTTGATGTTATGGAATTTCAACTAATTGCTATAAAAGATTTTGAGTCCATCTCACTTTCCTGAAAGAGAGTTCAATGGCTCGTGCACATTCAAGCTACAGAGGTTTGTCCAGAATGCATGAAAGGAAGTTGGGCTAAATACCCTGAGGGATTCAATATAAGTTTAAAATAAGTAGGCCTGCGTCCAATGTCTACCAATCTCTAACTGAATAAAGTAGAATAGATAAAACCTTATCTCTTACTAAAGGATAAGTTTGTCTCCATTTCTTTCTGATTAAAAGATTTGTATATAAGAAAATTATATTGCAATCTTTGTTGGACAACATCACTAGTTAAATGGTTCAAAGTTGAATAGGCTGTCAGTTTATCTCTAATCTGAAGGTTTATATTTTCAATTTGGATTAATTGTTTTTAGCAGTCAGTTTGAAGTTTGACCCAGTGTTAGTTTGACTTTGATCTGGACAAGTATTTATGGACAGAGTAATTCCATTTTTTTGATACTTACTGCAAGTTATATGCTCAAAGCAATATCAAAAACATTTTGTTTGGTTTGCCCAAGTAATGTGCTCTTCTGATGTCATCTGCAGCGAAAGATTTTCGTGTCGTTCAGAAGGAGGTGGCAGAACTAATAAAGGGACGGATTCTTGTTGGCCATGCTCTGCGAAATGATTTTAAGGTAACTGTGCACCTTCTCAGACTTTGCATCTAGAGTACTTTCTATGACTAAATGGGAAATGTTTCCTGTACAGGCCTTGTTATTAGGCCATCAAAAGCAGGATATTCGTGACACTTCTGAATATAAACATTTTCTAAGGTAATCTTCGCCCCCACCTCCCCACCAAAAAAAGAAATTCTTTATTACTTGCAACTTTCAGCTACTAGCTTGTATTTTGGCTGCAATATGATGCTGACATTGGGCTGATAAATTAGGGAAGGACGCAGTCGTGCACTACGGAACCTTGCTACTGAAGTCCTTGGAGTGGAGATACAAAATGGAGAGCATTGCCCAGTTAGTTCTATGCTTTTTAATGACTTTATTGTGCTCTTTTTCGTTTCTTGTAGTTTCTCATTCTAAACAGTGGAATCCTTACTGTATGTGCTTTAGTATACTGTTATGGACCTCCAAGTATTACCTTGTGTTTGAGTTTGGCTTTACAGACTGAATCTAAAAAAAAATTCAATCTTGTAGGAGCATGTCAGTTTATTATCCTAGGTCCATATCCTAATGAATTCTATCTTTTATCCATCTGCATATTTTGTAGATAGAAGATGCCCGTGCTGCTATGATGCTTTACCTAAAGCACAGAAAAGAATGGGAAAAGAGCATCAAGGACTTTGCAAGGCTGAAGGAGAAACAGAAAAAGCGTAAACCAAAGAAAAAAAAGCGGAGTTTGAGAAGACCTGCGTCTGAATAATGCTTCCTAATGAGAGATGATCACTCTAGTTTATCTTGTTGCTCGTTACATGTATCAAATTACTGACTAGGGTGGAGCAGACAGAGAACTGACTAAACATGGTAAATGATTGCTGTGGATGTGAAATGCTCAAATGAAGAATTATAATTAGATCCTCTCTCTCTCACTGTCATTGCCTGCCAGAACTTTGTGCTCGCCAGACCTTATTAGTCAGTTTCAAGAATCATGACATGGATCCACCCAAGACTGATTCTGCTAGTGAAAGGAGGAACATATCATCTCTTTCGTGCTTTTTCACTGCAAAACTGCCAGTCTTTGGTACTAGATTCATATATCCTAAGCCTTCCTGTTGGCGCTTTTCTAGAGTTGTGATTACAATTTTGGATTTTTTTGCTTACAACATTCCCCAGGAGGGCTTTTATTTGATTTTGATTGAAGTTGTTGCTACAGGAGAGCTTGTATCATGTGAAAAAAATATTGGACTATGGAGTTACTGTGATGGTAGTTGAAAAGTTGTGGTGATAGTCTACTTAATGAAATTGCAGATCATTGTTATATCTCTGCTTCTTTTCTATAGTTGATCTTATGCTTGCTAATTGCTATACCAAAAAAATCATCAGACAATTAATTGAGAAGTGTATGGTAATAATTTCATATTGATGATATATATATGTCTTCTTATTCTTTTGTTCAATTATAATCATTGAATAATTTCATATTGAATAGGTTTCCTTCTGTCTTCTTAAATATCATCAAAGGAATAAGAAGACAATTATTTAACACCATACAAGATTTATATCAATTTTTTTCCTAAATGATTTGGGTCAACAAAGCTGCAATTGGACTCCTAACAGAGTACTTGGTAGATTTCCATTTCAAGAATCCTTCTACATCAACAGTGCCTGATGAACGATTAACTATTTGAGTAAACGTTACTTGGTATGACATCTTCTGATTTAGTTCCGCGAACTTCAGAACTGAAGGTTCAACTTTAACATCAACACCTGGTGGTGAAACAACATCCACAGTGTAAGATGATTTAGCTTCACCAACATTTGTAACTGTCCGCGTGTATGTCTGAGGAGTTGATCCAAGTATAATAGAAAACGAAGGATAATTTAGTTGTCCTTGTTGAATACTTCCTACCTCTGAGCAATTGATCTTTCGTTGCACAATAACTCCAACCTCCCGGTTTGTATAGTTCAAACCACATAAATAAGGTACATAGTCTTTAGGTTGGATATCATAAACAAGTCCTGGATCATTTGCTTTAGATGGATTTACATGACCTGAACCAATGGCAAAAAGGTTAGCTGGTTCATGATTTTCATCTTGGATGGTCTTTTCCCCCAAATTCACAGTATCTGCGGTTGTCATAATTGCAGACTTAATCATTGATGGAGACCAGTTTGGATGGGAACTTTTAAGCAATGCTGCTACTCCACTTAGGTGTGGGCAAGACATTGAGGTGCCAGATATAATGTTGAATGTAGGTTTTGGTTCGGTATTGTTCTCTACAGAGGTAGGCCATGCTGCAAGGATATTAACTCCAGGGCCTATAATATCAGGCTTTAGAATGCCAGGGGTTGCTCTGCTAGGACCGCGAGAAGAGAAAGAAGCAATGACCGGAGCATTTTTGTCTCCGATTATAGTCCCTTGGAATGTTATGGTGGCTAAAGGATTTGATGTTGACTTTATATATGCAAGAATTTTTTGACCATCTGCATATGTAACATCGGTAGCTGGGAGTACATGTGCATCAGCTGATGTTGTGAAACCATCTTGTATACGATTCATTAGTATCATCGCGATACCTCCTGCAGCTTTCACTGCTTGACCTTTGTCTACTCTTGTTACTCCACCACCAACTTCACACAAAACAATCTTACCTGTGAGATCTGTTTTGTTCAGTGACGTTGTGCTGCAGTAAGGATCGTTAATATCACTTTGATTTGAACCACCAGCATAAACAAGAGGATACAAATGAGAAGAGAAATCCTTTGGTTGAAAAGCTGATTCGCCTTGAAACATTTCCTTGTTTCCGAGTACTGCAGTAGCCTTGATATTCCTATCAAGGGTACTTGCACCAACAGTGAGAATCCATGGGGCTTCATTTGCTACAGATTTAGGAGTTGGACCGCTGTTACCTGCAGAGCAGCTAACGAAAATCCCCTGTTCCATTGCACTATATGCCCCTAGTGCAATTGCATCATCATGAAAAGATTTAGTACTTCCACCAAGCGAGAGGGAGAGGATATCCACTCCATCTTCAATTGCAACATCCATCGCGGCCAATATATCACTCTCCGAGCAACCAACACTAGTACATACCCTATAAATAGCTAAGTGTGCAAGAGGTGCAACACCAACCGCTGTGCCATTAGCATTTCCATAAACATTAGCATTCTTAACAAAACTTCCGGCAGCAGTACTCGCGGTGTGAGTACCATGACCATCATCATCCAATGTTGTACCCTTTCCAAAGCTAAAAGACCGCGCTCCAATCAACTTGTTGTTACAAAAAGTAGAATTGAACTCACACTTACCTTTCCATTTAGCAGGAGGAGGAGGCATTCCTTCATCGTTAAACGAAGGATGATCATGAGCAATACCAGTATCCAATACACCTATGATCACACCTTTTCCATAGTTAGAATCTCTCCAAAATCCCATATTTTGTTGCAAACCAAGAAAACTCGGAGTATGAGTAGTGTGCAAAGACAACACCCTTTGAGGTCGCGCTGAAATGAATCCTTCTTTTTTCTCCATTTCTTTCAATTCCTCGTCTGATAATTTAGCTGCAAAACCTTTAATCACATTGTGGTATGCATAAACCATACGCGTATCTTCAATTGAATTGGCTATAGTTGTTGGCAAAAATGAATGGTACCAACTATCTAAATCCATTGTTGATGTCCTATGAGTAGAAATTTGACTATTTGGAGATTCAACTTGAACAATGTAAGTTTCCAAATTAGTGGCCATTGTTGAAAATAAAGAATTAAAGAATATGATGAGTAAAAAAGGGATTCTAATTTGAAATTCCATTTTTGATCAAGAATTGAATGATTTTTGTAAATATTATGTATGAACTAAGAAAAAAATTTGTTGGTGGAGTTTGAATTTTTTTAGCTAGTATATATAGTGTTTGGCATTTTAATTAACGCGGTAAATCCACCATCATATAGTTTTAATTGGTCAATTAATGAAACATTCTTAGCAAATTAAACATCATTAATTAAAGTTAAATGGAAGAAGTCTTCTATAGAAATAATATAGTATCTATATATTACCAGGGTATGCTTCTTTTGAACAGCTCAAAATTAGAGGGAAGACAAATTATATGAATTAGTAGTAGTCTAATTGGATTTTCTTAGAGAAACTACATGTCATTTCTTGTTTTGATTTATAATGTATCTTTATTTTGCATTTTTTTGAATTTGTTTGTCATACATGACCATTTCTTTGAGACTATCGGCTCTAAGGGTATATTTGGTACGGAAGAAAATGCTTTTCTCGAAAAAATGTGTTTTTCTTGTGTTTGGTGAGTAAGTAGAAAATATTGACGGGAACATGTGGGGATGACGGCTATGGAGGGTGGGGGGAGTATGTTCTTGAAGACATTTTTATCATTTTTAAAGAACACGTGTTCAGCGCAGACAAAAAATACTACGTGATTCTTTCCATCTGTCCTAGCCTTGGTGGTTAGAGTTACTAGATATCTATTAGGATGTTACTTGTGGAAGGTGATATATATCCCGTGAAATTAATCGATGTGCGTGAAAGTTGGCCTGGACACCACGATCATAAAAAAAACCATGTTTTCTACTAAAAATAAATATTCTCTGAAAAAAAGTTGACCAATCATGAGAGAATTAGTAAAACATTTTTTTATTTTCCTCCCTACCAAATACACCCTTAAATGCCTTGTTTGATTTCTTTTGATTATTATATTATAAGAGTATTTGACATAATTTGAACACAAGTGTTATTATTATGAACTAATGTATGTTGAATTATTTAAAAATCTAAGTAGTTATAGTTAGACTTTTATCCTTTTCATTCTTGGTGGTCGTATGAGGTTGGCGGAGTTGTAAAATTGACATTTGGAGTTAAAAACTTCACCTTTACTAAATCAGTTGATAAACTACGAAATCAACTTGAAAATACACAGAAAAATGCTTCGATCATCAGCAGAAATACTTATGCAAATGGAGAAAACGAGATGAAAAGGATGAATTTTGGGTTTCTTACGTTTTTAGGAGGGAAATGGAGGAAAACCAAGAATTGGGGGTTGAAGTGGGTGGGGGACCCGCGCGTGCAATCACGTGATACAATTTATTTGGTTTATGTGAACATGTCAGCGTGTGTAGTAAATAGAGAAATAAAATGTTCAGGGGTGATAGAATACCCGTGCAGTTGAAGTGTGTAGTTGGGATTTTGGATATAGGTTGGGAGGTTTTTAGACCGTTTCCTCTTAGAAAAACACACAAAGAGGATTAAAAAAGAATTACAAGGCTTATTCATATAAAATTGAAATATAACTCTTTAAGTTAGTAATCAAATTAAAAGTTTAAGCCATAAGCATTTTCAACCATCTTATTTTTAATTAGAAATTTTGAATTCTAACCATGTTCGGTGTTAGGAAGGTTTTATTTCTAATACGAAATAAAAGAGAAAAAGACAAATAAGCCCCTAGGTTGCAATACTAGCACTTGTGAGAAGCAGCCACGGTGCCAATATTTGTCTGTGCGGATAAAATAGCAGACACGTTCACTTCACTCTTCCCTTTTTTGCATGTACACTCTTATACTGAACATTGAACAATATGCATCCATTTTCCCCAAATCACTGAATTTGCTGTTCAATTTCTGTGCAAAACAATGATCCGATTGATATCTCGGAGGATTGAGATTGGTACTGGTGATGGAGGAATTTCGAATTTAGGTTTTGACAAAAGAGGTATTGTTACGAGCTGTAGAGCTGTGTTGTTGCCGCGATTTGGTGGACCGGAGGTGCTTGAGTTTCGTGACAATGTAGCTGTTCCTGATCTAAAACCTAATCAAGTGCTTGTTCGTGCTCGTGCTGTTTCAATCAATCCACTTGATACCAGAGTTAGTTCAATTTTTTTATTTTCCAATTTCATTTGTTTATTCTGATTGGTTGGAAATGTAGAGCGAAATCGACCTGTAGTATAATTTCGTGTTAGTATAAGGAACTATGTGTTTTTCAGTTGAGAAATCGACTTGTCTCGTTGGGATAATTATATGAATCCTATCTAATTTAGACTATTTTTATGTTGGCTGTCATTTGCCTCAACCTATAGTTAGTGCAATTGTTATTTGAGTGAATGGTCAAAAACACACCTAAAATATTGAGTTTTTTTGAGTTTCATAACTATCACCAAATGTTTATTGAAACACACCTCAGTAATCCGTTGCACTTTTTCTATTTGAAATATCACCATCGTTCAGGTAGGAAAAGTGAACAACTGATAGTTGAGGTGTGTTATAATAAGCATTTGGTAATAGTTCAAGTAGGGAACTCACACGCCTAATAGTTCAGGTATGAAACTCAGAAAGTCGTTTGACCCTTCTGATTAGAAATGTTGCCTAATTGACCTATAGTACAATTCTTTGGTTGTAATTGGAACTCAGTGTGTTTTTCAGTAGATATGTTTAATCCGTTATACCTCAATTTCTGTCTGGTTAGGATGATTATATGAATCATCTCTTATTTAGACTATTTTTTGTGCTGGCTGTCATTTCTGCTTTATTTTGCGTAGGACCAACTATACTTTTGAGAAACTTAAATAGGTGGAGTTGTCTGACAATCTCAGAAAATTCAGGCGTGTCCATACAATGTGCTTGAGGTTGAAGGTGAATAGAGGAAAAGGGGATATGTGAGAAAATTGTTCAAGTTAGGGCAAAATTTTATGCCTTTAAGACCTAGCGATCTATGGTTTTCATTTCTTTCTTCCTTTTGTTTTTCTCTGAGAAAGCATAGAGACTTCCATTTTAGAGAATTCTTGAAGAAATGATCTCTTAAACATAGCGGAGCATCTTTGATCTATGTTATTGATTCCTTTATTTCTTTGTTTATGCTCCACATGGCAGTTGTTGAATAAGTAAACCGCTTCTTAAAGTTGATTATGAACAAAGATTTTTCTGATCATTCATATATTAATAAAAATGAAGGTATAAGAACTTGTTAAGTGAAAACCATGCTTCCGGATGAATACAGTATTACTGTGAAGTGAATGCAATGCAGATAACATCTAAAATAAAATGTGTTATATTTTTTTTCTCTTTTTTTACAATGGAAGAATTTTTTATACATGCGTCAATTCAATGTGGATACGATATTAGTTTGATGGATACAAATTTTTCTTATTATACTATTAGGAACTGATAATAGTTATAAAGCTCGTGCAAATGTTTCCTCTAAATCTATTGGACTTATTTGTTCCTGGGAAGCTATGCCATTGAAATTGTGATCCTCACATTATTTTGCATTGAGCATTTAGTAGATGCTTTAATATGTTTCAGATGCGATCAGGATATGGACGTTCAATTTTCGAACCACTTCTACCATTGATTTTGGGCCGAGATATAAGTGGTGAAGTTGCAGCTGTTGGAAATTCTGTCAAGTCACTTACAGTTGGGCAGGAGGTATTTGGTGCTCTGCATCCAACCGCTGTGAGGGGTACTTATACTGACTATGCTATTCTTGCGGAGGATGAACTTGCTCCAAAGCCGGGATCACTTTCACATGCGGTATGTTTTCTGTTTGGTTACATTTAGTCAGACCAACTTCCTAAGAATACTTTTCTGCTCTTAAAAATTTTTCTGGCTATTTGCGATCAATTATAAAATCAGCGTCTATCTTGTTTCCTACTCCTTATACTGTTACTTTTATTAGATGCCCTCCCCACCCCTCAGCCTGCTGATTAAGTTATCAATTTCTGAAATTCATTGTTGTTGGATTAATATCCCTGTCAATTTTCACACTTGTTATCTGCATCCTGTCACATCACATATCTTGTTTTTTTACAACTTTAGCATGCTAAGGTTCTATATGTTGTTCTGCAGGAAGCCAGTGCTATCCCTTTTGCTGCGCTAACTGCTTGGCGTGCGCTAAAAAGTACTGCCAGAATAAGAGAGGGGTATGTTTTTATCAGATAGGTTAAATTTTTTCATCAGTGAAACAGTTTTCTCTTTCTCCCTCTCTTATCACCCTTTGTGAAGGAGAGGCAGGATGGAAATAGTAGTCTGTACTTCTACATTCAGTACTGGAGATGCGCTTTATACGCGCAATGTATGAATCTGAATTCATCAGTTAAACTTGAATAATTACCTCTGAGAAAAAGGAACTGGAAGTTGATGACTCAAGAGGGTTTCGCTATGGCCTATGCAAGTGTTACCATGCCATGAAACTAGTAATTTAAGAAGGTTTTCCTCTGCAACTATATTGCTGAGTCATAAACATTTTCTAAAATTGTTGTGCATTTAAATTCTGAATTTCTGTTTTCTTGGTTTTGGCAGCAGACTATCTCCACTTATAAAGAGGTTAACAGCTTCTAGTAAATTATGATCATTGAACTTTTTAAGCATGGCATGTGAGTGAGAAGTATTTAAAGGGATTGAAATTTTAGGACTCTTTAGTGTTTTTCTTTATCAAATTATTTTTTTCCCCTCAGTTTTGGCAAAATACTGAAGTGATCAATAGATAAAGTTATTTACTGGGGGCCTATGACCAACATTATATTCTTTTGAATGTAATTGTGTAATAATGATTCTTCCGTTGGAGCGTATATAAACTTTTGTAACTTGGAAGTGCATAAAGAATTAAGTTTCAAGATACATTTATGTTGGCGTAATGGAAAAACATGGAGTTGCTCTAAATTCTAATGCTGCTGAACAAGATTATTTTGTCTAGAGATGAAAATTGTTCAAAAGGATGGCTTTTCCTTTTTCTTTGAGAAACAGGATGTTGATTCATATGGATTGAAAACCTTAGCATATAATACTTGCTATTTATTGCTTATGTATATATAAAAAGATATAGCAGCTTACCTATTTATTGGGGGTGGCTGTTCAGTTCTTAGGTTTTGGATAAGTGTTCACTAAACACCGAACCGAATTAGTTCAGTTTGGTTTGGTGTTTCTAAAACAGTTTTCTCGGTGTGAGTGAGAAATAAAACATCCTTATTTGCTCTTTTTTTAAATTTCATGAAGCTGGAAGAATAGATGCTTAAGCTACTCTTTGCTAATATCAACTATGAGTATGATCTTTTTGTTTTTGATCTCCCTTTCTTCATCATCGACCCAATCTATGCACTAGTACTGTGATTTTAACTGTCTTGATGAATGTAGAAATTGCACTATAGATAGGAGTTTTGACAGGGAAAGATTGAGAACACCGTTATCGTGCCTGTCATTTGATACTGGCAACTGGAATACAATTAGAGCCCCATCTTGTCATCAGGAGAATTATGTACCTTCAGGTCTATAGATACCTTGAGGATTCTGAAGGAGGTTAATCATAAAATGAAGAAAACAAGAAGGAAAACAGAGTTGGTATAAAATTCAGTTCTTCGGTTTACTGAAGAACTGCAACCTTTACACCGGACCCGAAAGACCGAATTTTCGGGGAAAAAATCAAAACTGAACCGAAGAACCAAATTAGTTCGGTAGTGTTCGGTTTTTTCGGTATTTATGCCCACCCATTACCCATACTGTTTATTGTTCACAAGTCATGGCCATCTGAACTCGTTAATCCTATTTGAGAGGTCAAGGCACATTTAGATAGTATTCCAACTGTATCCTTTTACTTCATATTGAGCTCATGATAGTGAATATATGTTGATTGGTAGAGAGATAATATGATGTCTCAAAATGATATCTGTGTTTTGTTTATACTGATATCATTATTTCTCAATCAAATTACTTCAGGCATAGGGTATTGGTCATAGGTGGAGGAGGAGCAGTAGGTTTCTCTGCAATTCAGCTTGCAGTGGCTGCAGGCTGCCATGTTTCTACTACGTGTGGAGGAGAGAGTATAAGTCGCATTTTAGCAGCCGGTGCTGAGCAGGCCGTTGACTATACCATTGAGGTGACCTTGCAGTAGTAGTTCACGTGTTTATCCATCATGTTATTTTATTTGAACATGTTATGCTTGATTGGTTTTTTTAATGGCGTTATTGGGGTATTCTGCCCTCTGTCCTTTTGCCAGGGTTGACATGTTTGCTTGTTTACAGGATGCTGAAGTAGCACTTAAGGGGCATTTTGATGCTGTCTTGGATACAATTGGTGTGCCAGATACAGAGAGAATGGGTATTAGCCTTTTAAAGAAAGGTGGACACTACATGACGTTACAGGTTAGGAGCTGTCTTACCTTCGTAACCGTGAATCTTCTACTATTTTTAAAATGCCAAAACATTTGCCGTGCGGTCTTAATCAAGATTTCCTGTTCTTTGCTCATAGGGGGAGGCTGCATCGGTGACTGATAGGCACGGACTAGCTATTGGTCTTCCTATGGCAGCAGCCATCTTGCTGAAGAAACAAATCCAATATCGATATTCTCATGGAATAGGTATGAGATCTTCTGAAGTTTCTATGAACTGTTTGGCAGAAATGGTTTTTTCCTGGGTATTTATGAAAATTTTAGAACACCCTTTATCCAAAAACAGTAAGGGAAAAAAGTGAACATGAAATTTTAATTCACCCCTAACAATATGAGATTTTTTTTAAAAAAAATTTCTTCTTTCTCAAAAAAATAGATATGTTCTTCCTATATGGCAGTGAATTTCAAAACATAGAAAGCATAACAGGAAAAATAGAACTGTAGGTGAATTCGTAGGTACCATCTCACTATTAGGTGCAACTCCTACAATCAGATTGCTGATTTAGAGCCTGTTTGGATTGGCTTATTTTAAGTGCTTTTAAGCATTTTTAGAGTATTTGGGTAAGTTAAAAAAGTGCTTATAAGCACTTAGTTTTAAGCTAAAATTTCTAGCTTATGGCTTTTGGCGTACAAGTCAAATGAAAAGTCAATCCAAACAGGCTCTAACTTGATTCAAGACTTTTTGTTGCATTATCTCATAGGTTGGTTGTTTCTTGTACTTGGACTATTGGTTGAAAAGGTAGGCAGAGGTTATTATCTGAATAACAGTAGATAAAGCAATTGGAGAGCCGTTTTAGATTGACCTGGGTTGTTATGTTAACACATCTTTTAAGGCAAGAGGTGAACCAGGGGATGATACCTTCTTCATCTATTTAAAAAATTGAGATGCTCTTTTCAAGTGTATAGTATAGTCAATTCTGATATGGTCATGACCTTATTTTTTGGAATAGTGTAAATATTAGCATATTTCATGCATATTGGCAGGTTTTAGAAGGACTTTTCAGTGAGAATGACATACAGATCACTGATCTTCATTGAAGTAGATAAGATGAAGAAACCATCGTCCATTTAGTGACATCATATACTTTATTTAAAGTAGACTGTAGAGTCATTCTGATATTGTATGACCTTAAAATTTAACAGGTTTTAGAAGGTGTAAGTGAGAATAACATAACAAGCCTGACCTCCATTCCTTGTTAATTGGGCTCTCTCTCTCTTTCTCCTCCTCCTTCACAAAGGTTTTCTACAAGGAATAACCTTTAGGTAGTTCAGGACAAATTCCGTATGCATATTTGTTAAGGTGATTTTGGTCCTAAATCCTATTTGATAGTTCTCTATTTCTTCTGTTGATAAAAGCAATTAATTTTATTGATATATTAGGAAACGGACCTGCTGAGTGGACCGAATCACTAATTGATAATTGTCTAATATATTGTTCTCTGGAGGAGATAGTCTAGCTTTGACCAATATCTAATCTAGATTCCATTCAAATGAACTGCTGGGTGGACCGAATCAGTTTGGACTGACCTTGGTCATCTTTTCACATTTGTTAATTTATTTTAGAGATATTGATCTCTTTATTATGATAGGCTAATAAGGATAAAGTATGCCCAGGGTAACTCTCACTTTAGGTTTCAAAGTGCAGAAACTTCATTCCCTTGTAGCGTGTGATCACTTTTTTTTTAAAAAAGCATGTGACTGTGTTTAGAATGCTTGGTCGAGAGTGGCCGTAGTGATCACCATGAGAGCATCCTACTACTCATCTGATGTTTCAGTTGGAGAGAGAGAAATGTCTTTTTTTGGTCATTCATGAGTTAAATTTTGTGGCTTGTCTATTATTTGGTATTTATTATTGTTAATAGCGTGAGACTGACGTGTCAAAAGCTGTGCTATTGAGCCTTATAGGTTCTTTAACTATTGCATTTCTTGTGTTTGCATGATACAGAATATTGGTGGAATTATATGAGGGCTGATGCTGAGGGTTTACATGAGATACGCCGGTTATCTGAGGCTGGGAAGCTTCAAGTCCCAGTAGATAAAACTTTCCCAATTTCACAGGTGAGAGAGGCTCACGAGGCCAAGGATAGACGACAAATTCCTGGCAAAGTGGTGCTAGAAATTGACTGATATAACTGGACGATCTTAACCAACGGGACTTGGATTCAGTGCACAAGGCTATAATGTCCCATGCAATCTGGTATTGCACTGAATACTTGATGCCTATTGCCTCGTATACGTTATCATCTCTTTGCAGAATAACCAGACCCAATTTACACACTGTTGGAATATATAGGATTCAGAAGAAAACTGTGCAACCTGTAAATTCTCGGGACATTCTCATTTTTTTTTCTTTTCTATATCTATCCGTGATTGTTTCTATGTCTCGTCTCGTCTTTAACCGGTAGCCATGTTGAACTTTTAGGGGTTCGTTTGGTGTGAGTTGTTAAAATAACATGCTGGTGCCATGGGAGATGGTAATACATCATAGGAGATGTTTGTTTTTTGGAAAAATAGATTATGATGTTCTGAACTTAATTACAGTTTTCAAATATACATACTGGTGAATTAAGGGTAATTGCTCAATATCCAAGTATGTGCATAATTTGTCTATTTCTAAAATTGATTAGATCTTAATTTAACAAAAGTAAATAAATCTGTTTGTTTTTATTGAATGTAATTACTTTAAGATCTACATTATTAGTTGTGCTATTACAAGATATCCTTTCCAACTTGCTCTAAATAGAAGATCCCTTTTCCATGTGCTTTTTTTATAATTGGCAATACAACAAATGTTTCAAGCTGTCACTTTTAATATTTACTTGGCTTTTTCTAGAGATAATAAGCATTTCACTATTTCATTTTCCTTCTAAAGGCAAAAGTAGAACCTTTTTTTATTTACGTGAAATAAAGGGAAACAAAGTGCTTTTGGTGAAATATCTCTTTTTCTTTATTATCCTATCATCAATCAATGGTGCATTTGTCCTTTTCTGAAGTAAATGTTGGTCAAAGTCCTTTACTTACTTCAACAAACTCACTCTTGGTAAGGCCAAAAGCACTCTCATTACCCCCACTTTCTCCCTATGCACAAAATATTTATATTTTTTAGTGAAAATATAAAAATATTATATCCATTAAATTTAACTTTTGTATCCACCTATGTCCCTCCCTCTTGCCCTATAAGGCAACTATTATTTGAAGATTAAAGACACATTTTTTAATTGACTAATTTAACTTAAATATACCTCGAATTTGCAATATGAGTGAAATATACTCCTATATTCTAGGGATGTTTGAACACTTCTCTCAACTTTTAATTAAGAGCTTTATGGTCTGAGACCACTTGTTATATTATGTTGCAGATCAGGAGTGATTGAGGATGTACCTAATTTTAGTTAGTGAAGTAAATGAGTATTTTTAAAGCTGTCAATAATTCGAAAACAAAACTAATAATTCGCGTTAAGTTTAAGAATATTTTCAATACTTCTCTCAAAATTTTTAGATGGTCTAACTCCAAAATCATTCTTATAAATTACCTGCTACTAGTGAATTCTTAATGCATATACTAAAGATAGGCTAAAGTTATTGAATTCACGTGAACTAACACTCTCGATCTCTCCCTAGAGCCTAGAGGTGATTAAAATCTATAACGGACAATCATAATTCACGCGCGGTCTAATGCGCACCTTTTTATGTTGTGCATAGAAGCATCTAGCTCAGCTAACAAGTCAGACAACGAGGTACTTGTTTTAGTGAAAACCACTCCTACTCTCATTTGAGAACTGTTTATTCTTATTTTCTCGTTCAATATTAATTTGACAAAATTTTCGAGGAATAACAAATAAAATATATCATATACTAAATTTAATAGTTTGAAAATTGATTGTAGTTGTTAATAAGAATTTAGTGAAAAATATCTCTTGATTTTTAAGTCAGAGACGTAAAATTTAATAAAGTGAACAAGTAAAAGTGAACCGTGTAGACGTTGCCGGCGATTGTAGTGCACGGTCATAGGTGAAGCGTGAGACAGAGTTATGCTTCTTTTAGAGAGGACTAGCAAAAGTCACGTGCACTCTTGGATTCTTTTGTTTTCGCTTCCTTCTTTTTCCATGTGACCTTCCTTCAAATTCACCCCGAAAATGCTGTTTAATCACGATTATACCACTGCCTACTTGCCATCTGAATAACTCTCTTTCGTCACCATACGAGAATTGACTCGTATATATATGACCTTTATTATTCCCTTGTCCCAAGTTATATGATTTATTTTTTCTTTTTAGTCAATCTAACAAAGAATAATATATTTCTATATTAATAACAATTTAATTTTAAGATGTTTGTAATGATTTGTACTCACACAAACATTCATCATTTATTCACACCACAAGTTTCATCAATTTTTTTTTTAAACTTTATGTCAAATCAAACTAATTCATATAAAATGAAATGGAGAAAACATTATTATTATTATACTCAAAGTTGACCATCTTCTGATCTTGTGAAATATGACAACCAAACTTAGAAGCAGCACATGCTATGCAAGCTAGACTGAAGAGGACGTTTTAATATGCTATAGGAATCGGGGCCGGAGCCAACGTAAGAGTTGCGGGTTTATGGATTTTGGCTTAAATTATGAACCACAACTCATAAATTAATAATTTTGATTTCGTTTTTGGAAAATTACACTTTATATTGTTTGTGGGATGAGAATGATGAGAAATTAAATTGAGATGCAGATTAGAGTAGAAAATTGATAGATAGGGAAGTATTTTCTTACTTTTTAATAGAATTTAGACTTTGTGATAGGCTGAAGCATTGTATCTATCATAGTATAAACTTTATTTATATGATTTCTTACTTTAGTTATATGTTGTTTATTATGTTTTGGTGATTGCATTATTTCGTTGGTGTAACTGTGTGAATGTTTTTTTTTTTATTACTTGTCATGTTTTCTTTATTGATGTTTTGATATTTGTTACTATTTTGATTTGCGACACTTAAAATCGAAGATTCTCTGAAAATAGCCTCTCGCTAATATTTATGTACACTCTATTGTTGTTGGCGAGTTTACCGTTGAGAGACCTCATGTTGTTTACTTAATCTCTCTAATTATGGCTAATGTTTTGGGCTTTGTTTAATCGATTAGAGTTCCCTTTTTGTCATTACTGTGAATCTGGCAATATTAAATTGTACATTAGGCAATTAGCCCTACCCCATCAATCATCTAAAAGACAAACAACATTTCAATCATTTTCCGTATGGTATGTTTAAGATTATAAAATTATATGATATTTTGATATATTTTTACATATTTTTAGCTTAAGAACATAAGATTCACTAGTTTTATTTACTTTCTTAAATTTTAAGTCAAATCAAAATACAACATACCTAGTGAAGTCTCACTAAGTAGGTCTGAGTAGGATATAATATACGCAGATCTTATATTACCTCATGGACGTAGAAATATTATTTTCGAAAGGTTATTTGTGTCATGTCTAGACGAAAAGAGTATTACATTGTACATTAGACAATTAGCCCTACCCCAATAATCATCTAAAGACAAACAACATCTTAATCATCTTCCCATTTTCCCCCATAGCTTTTGCTTTCAACAAACTCCACACGCACATCTCCTTTTGCTACATTTTCTGTTTCTTCTGCCACAAAAAACACAGCTTTTCTACACTTTCAAACCCCACATGGATCCCCAATCCATGGCTACCTACAACAACAATGTGCTGAATACAAAGAAACCATTATCCCATTACTAGTGAAAACTCTTCATCTGTTTTATTGTACCCTTTCTACTTCTTCTTCTTCAATGAAACTAACCAAATCCATGCTTAGTCCTAGCCATGCTCGGCATGATCCACCTCTTACTCTTCCCACTTCCCTCAGCCGGAGGCTGAAAGCTAATGGCAGCATTAAAGGTGGACAATCCCCAGCTACTTTTCCTACTACCACCGGAAAGAAACGAGGGTCGGGTTTTGATAACCCGGAACCTTCGTCTCCGAAGGTGACTTGTATTGGTCAGGTGAAAATGAAGACGAAGAAGAAAGTTAGGCAAACACGGAATTTGTCTAATAGAAGGAGTGATATAAGTTTCAGGAAGTTGGAAGAAGAAAGGGGAGTTTTGATTCAGAATCAGAGGAGTTCTAGTGTGCATTTACAGGCGCAAGATCAATGTGCTGCGGCGGTGGCGGTGGCGCATAGAAATCAGAGATGGGTACATTTGCCAGTGACGATATATGAAGCTTTGAGAGAGTTAAGCTGTTTGTTTCCATGTCGGTCTTCGTGTTTTTCGAATGAGAAAGGAAAACAAGAGGATAAAGTTAATGGATCTAGAGAAGTTGATAATAATAATGGGCAGAGGAGATGTGAGGATGTTGTTGCTAGATGGCTAGTTGCATTGCAAGATGGTGAAGCAGATGACAAAACCAGAGGGATTGAGTTGGTGGTGACGAATAATGTGAAGGAAGAAGAAGACGAGAAAATGGAGGAAATGCAAAGTACTATGAGAAGCTCAAGAAGGCATGTGTTTGAAGGTATTGAGTTTAAGGATCATGATGATGGGAGTGTTGAAATGAAGGAAGAGAAAGCCAGAGTTAGCATTTGCATTCCGCCTAAAAATGCTTTGCTTCTAATGAGATGTCGATCTGATCCTATGAAAATGGCGGATATTACTAATCGATTCTGGGAATCACCTGCTCGAAAAGAAACTAATGAAGAAGTTGAAGTAGATGAGAAAGAAATCGGAGAAAATGCGGATGTGGAAGAACTAGTAGATACAGAAAACACCGAATGCAAAGTACTAGAGGAAACTAGTTGTGTTTCTGTAGATCTTGTGGAAAATGAAGAGAATGCAGAAGCAGAAAGTAGTAAAGATGAAGAAAAGCTCAAATGCCATGGATTAACACCAGAAACAGAGGAACAAGGTGAAGAAGAGAGTGTGATAAAGGCACTTGTAGCAGCAGTAGCAGTAGAAGTAAACTCCATTGTTGATGAAACAAATAATCAACTCCTTGAATCAGAGAAAAAAGAAGAAGAAGACAGCAGCATTCAGAGTTTTTCCTCTTTCTCAGAAAACGAAGAAGATGAAACATTGGACGAAGAACAAGAAGAAGAGAGATTCAAATCAATTATTAAAAAGGTAATTGAAGAAACACTTTTGTTAGAACACATTGATAGAGCAGATGCAAAACAAATTCAACACGAACACAGAGAAGAAGAAGAAGCAAAATCTGATGCAGCATTTTCAAACAATGAAATCGAAAAAGAATCGCGAAAACAACAGAACGAATCAATTCTTCCAGATTGCTTGCTACTAATGATGTGCGAACCCAAACTATCCATGGAAGTTTCCAAGGAAACATGGGTATACAGCAGCACCGAACTGAAACAAGCTAAAACAGTGACGAAGAAGAAGAAGAATGAAATTCCCGAGGATCCAAAGAGAAGGCGAAGCATTGACAAGAGTAAACAACAACGCCTCCTACAACCACCAAGGTCATCGTGTTCTTTTCCGGCGACCGGAGTTTCGCCGGCCATGTCCATGGCAACGATGATAGAGCAGAAACTGGTAAACTCAGTGGCGTACGAGCCGTTAGTGTTGACAAGGTGCAAGTCGGAGCCGATGAGGACGGCGGCAGGGGTAACGGCTAAGCTTGTGCCGGAGACTTGTTTCTGGAAGAATATGAAGATTGAGCCACATCGACGAGCGACGTTTGGGTTCGGGGCGGCTGGAGTCGGGTTTTGAGCTGACCCGAATTGTTCAAGAATTTGCGCTGTGATCAGTTGTACTTGCTCATTTACTCAGGCTGTACATTTTATTTTAAACCTTTTTTTTCAGGAATGTATTTTTAGTTTTTGTAGAAGAAGTAATCCTTTTTCAGTTTTTTTTTTTTTAATATTTCATGATCTAATTCGAGATTATCCATGATGTTTTTTTACAATTTTATTTTTTCTTGTAATTTATCAGTTCTAACAAATTATTTTTTTATATGATCACGATAGATATTTAGAATTTTTTTTATTAGAAGCGTCACCTTAGAAAAAAGTGTTAAAGTGTAGCATGTAGCCTCCTTTTTTCATACTAAAAGTTAAATGTTTCTCAAAGAAATGGACTTAGACTAGAAAATTTGACCATATCTAAACCAAGCACTAATAATTGTATTATTTCTAAATGGAATTAATATTAATCTATAGTTATAGATGCGTATTATAGACATGTGACACAGCCTGGTTTTGTATGCTAATTAGTGGCTTGTTTATTAGTGTGTCATGTGACACAGCCAATTCCCAACTAAAAACAGATCTACAATTGGAAATTAATACAAGTAAGATGAACAATGTGTCTTTGTAGGGAACTATAGATTTAAACGCTTGGACTTAAAATTGATTTCTCATGTTGTGATATCGTAGGCAAAAGATAAAATGATAATTCATCATCGAAAATGTATCACATACGTTGATTGTAGGAGATTATATATACTTGTTGAGTGGTTTAACAAATTAAGTCTTATATATTACTGATTCAGCTATAAAATACATTATTAATTAAAGAAACATCGATCAATTCAAGTATTAAATACGTTGATATTACGAGGTAATCAATGTCTATTACTATATTTGGAGATTATATATATTAAACTTTATATTGATAAACCTCTGTTAATCTATATATATTATTTTAATTAATAAAATTGACCTCAAGAGGTCGGTATATTAAAATAAATTAATAAATGACCTTTTGAGGTCGGTATATTTAGATTATTATTTAAACAATATTGATTTCTTGATGTCCATATTTATTAAAGATATTTAATAATTTTAATTGATAATGAGGTCGATATTTAATATATATATATATAAAAAAAAAAATTTTAAAGAATTTATTTTCCCCTTCCCCTCATTAAAGTGTTACTCAGGTGAAACCCGTCCCTCTTGAGTCTCAGTCTCACGCTGCTCCCAACTCGCAACTCACAGCAGGTCGCCGTCGCAGAAGCAGCAGTGCCGCACGTCGCCGTTGCAGCAGCAGTGGTGCCGCACGTCGCAGCAGCGCCGCACATCCATTCTGCAATTTCAAAGGTAATGAAAGTAGTTAACTAATTTGTTGGATCCAGAGACTTCAATTGCAGTAGTTAACTAATTTGTTGTGAAGCTTAGCCTCAAACAAAAACTTATTCAAAAGAGTTAAACCAATTAGAATTTAGAAGGGCATTTTTTTGATTATACAAGCGTGTATCTTTGTCAATTAGTTTTTTTTTTGGGCTAGTGTCGTGTTATGCTCTTTTGATTCATCATCTGTGGATATACTAATAATTTTTTATGGGTGATACAGGATTACTCTACTTTAATAATTAATAGTATGTCTTTATCCAACTTAAATAGATTTGAGGCAAAACTAAACGAACTCCACTGCATTCATTCATGTCAGTCATTTTCACAAGAGATTGAAGTAGCTAAAGAATCATATGAGCTTCATATATCACAGTTGTAATTGTGTGTATTACAGCTTAGTCTATGCAATGGTAAATCTTGTTTCATAAAGTTTGTGTCTTTTAGATGGTTTTTGAGTTTAAATTGATGATTTTGGATCCTCTCTGACTTTTCGTGAATTGGGTTTCTGTTTCTTGGTAGAATAAGTATATAAACATTGAGGAATTGTGTAATATTATACTGGGAAATTCTTAGAGTTTGTATTACGGCTTATGCTATGCCATGGTAAATCTTGTTTCATAAAGTTTGTGTCTTTTAGTTAGTTTTTGAGCTTCCATTGATGTTTTTGGACTTCTTTTTTGATGAACTTTTATTGACTGGAGTTCTGTTCCTTAGTAGTTGGGATTTGAACATTGAGGGAGTTGTGTGATATTATACTAAAAAATCGTAGAATATGGACTACTGCTTATGCTATGCAATGGTAAATCTTGTTTTATGAAGTTTGTGCCTATAAGTTGGTTTTTGAGCTTACATTGATGGTTTTGAATTGGTTCTTGGATTTCCTATATTGGGTTTCTGTTTCTCAGTAGTTGGCATTTGAAATTGGAAGTTGTGATATTATAGTTGAAAATAACATTCTATTTCTGATCAATTGACGCCTTCAACCATGTTTAAATACTAATTACTTCTATATGCTTCAAACAATAACCTACTATTGGGGTAATAGTCTCAACAATAAAGTATGTTGTTTTCTTCTTTCTTTCTAATAGAGAGCCTATGTACTCCATGCGTTTGATAAAATGCCCTAGGAAAAATAGTTTGTCATTAAGGGATCCTTTGGTAGCTGGTTAGAATTATGCAGGTATTAGTAAAATATGTATAAGTTATGCGGGTATTAGTTATTTCATCTTCTATCCTTAACAAAATAATATACAAATTCCCTCATACCTTGCATATCAAATGTTATACATGAATAACTTACTTCCTAACTTGCTACCAAACATTGTATAACTTAATGCATAAATTAATACTTGAGTAAATTGCTTCTTTACTAGCTACCAAACAACCCTTGAGTGCTCAGTTCGATTTGACCCATTCTTTCTCATTATTAGTAAGAATGTAAGTCCTTTAACAAGCATGTTTATTTGATGCCTTGTATTCTTTATATGATTCCTAGACTTGGTTTTCAAGAAATATATGCTTACTTATTACACTTCATGCTAGAAATTTAGGCAAATCTAGGGAGGAGGGTGTCCTTGTATTTGTTTTCTAGATTTTTTTAGATGGGGTGGGTGACACATAGCTAGTTATTTGGACCGTAACCAGTAGATGAAGGTAAGAGTATATGGTTGTTAAGTGATGGTTGTGTTATCTTCTTTAAGAAAAATGAGTGAAATGCAAACAATTTTTATAAACAAAATGTACCTTTCAAGCGATTACATATTACGTAATCAGGAGAATATAGTAAATATGACCAATACATAGTGAAAAAAATCATTAAATTTCTTGATTGGAAAAAGAGTGCGGAAAAGTTAAATTTTTTGTTTGCCTGTGGTGATTAGGACAGTTTGGAAATTTTTGGTTGCAGATATTGTATCAGATTGTCAAAGGATGCAGTTTCTAAAAGACATCGTACCTGCTGCATTGAACAATATAAACACAAAATTTATTGTTTTGGACAAAGGGAGGATAGATTTAGAAGGGCAACACAAGACGTGTTTGGCACTAGTTGCAGATGAGACAGCTGCGGTTCACTTTCAAATGTGGGGTGATGAATGTGATGTTTTTGAGCCTGGGGATATCATCCGGTTAGAAAATGGCATCTTTTCTTATATTCGCAATAACCGCAGTAACCATGTACTAAGGGCAGGTAAGCGAGGCAAGGCAGAAAAGGTGGGAGAGTTTACCATGGCCTATGTGGAGAAACCAAACATGAGTGAGATACATTGGATCCCTGATCCCAAGAATCCTAAGATATATTTGCCAGTGGATTTTACTTCTCACATTTCACCAACACATTGAGTATTGGGCAAACTTATATCTGACAGGTACTCTCCTTTAAACTCTCTTCCTCGATGGTTGCTTAAATATGATTCAATCGAGTTTATGTTAATCTATTCAGTTCAGATTCTTTGAAGGGTCTTATGATGCAGTATACTGATGATTGTGGGGATTGGTTCCTGTGGTTTGTAGAAAGCAATGCCTCTATTTATCTAGTTGGATTGACCTGAAACTCATATTGTGTGTGATTGTTTGATTATTATCAACTTCTCTGCTTCAATGTGCAAACAGATGAGAAAAAAATCCTTATATTTAGGTAAAGTTTTCCTATCTTGATCAAGAAAAAAGTTAATAAGTATGGATGAAGGGAAAATAAATACATAAGGAGTGGGAAAGGAAACTTGGTTAAGGCAATGGAAGGTTAGGCTGATCACTCTAGTAACCGTTTACGAGATGGCTTGTGCCCGTGTGCCTAATATTTCTGTACAAAGAAGATCCGGCACTGAGAAGTAAGTTTAACCAGTTGAAACTTTGTTCTTTTCATAAGTCAATAACTGTAAGTAACTTGTAGCTAAGGCTTTTTGTTGCAGTTTCTCCTCTTCATACACTACTCTCGACTTAGTAAGCTAACTTTACATCGTGGTTTACAACCAAATTTACCCTTTGTTTCTATCAAATGTATTCAACCAATTTTTCCCTTTTGTTCTCAAGTGTCTGAAATCCCTAATGAGACTACTGTCTCCCTTAGCTTTTTTTGTATGGTTACTAAGATGAATATATTTGTCAACTAATGAACAATGAAAGCACAAACAACAGATGTGGAAAGAAAAAAATACCTCGTAAAAAGTTGTGGCAATAAAGTGAAAGGAAGGTATTTGTCATTTTTTTTTCCAGATATGACCTTACAATAGTGGTATCCATTTATGAGATGACATTCGTGGCACATCTGTCCCTCTTACGGAACAAAGGAACTCTTCTCCCTCTTGAAAACGATGATATACCTTGATTTTTACTCCCATATGATAAAGTGACCCATAAGTGCTTACGAAGTGTATCCTCTAATATAATAGCAATGTTCAACACTCTAAAGAACCCTAAGTATTCTCTTGGACATATCAAATAGAAATGGAACCACTTATAAAGGACCAAAAGATGATATTGAAAGCCTACATTGAATGGAACACATTTACCTGTTTCGATTGGAAGATGCAATTCTCCTACTAGCACTTCTAGCTAGCCATCTTTAACAAGCTTAAGTAAGCACAAAATCTGCCATTAACTCATGATTTCCGTTGTTGATCATTAATGATTATTGGTAACGTTTGTTTATTTTTTGACCTACCAAAAAGCCTAAACTAATATAAATTAACATGCTTCAGCTGACAAATGGAAAGCTCATATGAAACATGCACTATGAAGAATGATTAGAAAGTAGATTCCTTGGCAGTAACTGTCAGATCAAACCACTGCATAGATTTGATGTTTAGAAACAATTAGATGAACTTAAGTGGAAGGGGGTATGATGAAGAATCAAAAATGAAAGGAACTATGTGTCATTTTCATGCAAATATTATAGAAACAACATCAAGCTGTAGATTTTCAAGGAAAACCAGCAAATTATACAACTTAAGCTTCTGCTATGTAGTTGATAAGAAATCAAAAGTAGAGCAACTTAGAAAATAGCTTCTTTTTTTTAACCATTAGACTTGGCTCTTTAAACTAATACTATGCAATAATTCTTTAGTATAGCCTGACATATGTATAGTTATTGGATTATATGTAAGGTCTTGAAATTAAAGAATGTAGTAAGAATTCTACCTCATCTCTATCTTCGTTTTGTATGTCCGTGGAAACTGAAAGTGATGACACATCAAACCATTCATATGGTTTAACCAGACCCATCCATTAACTTGTAAATAAACTTGTTTGCTGAGTTGCATGCCTTTGCAGATACTTCTTAATTGTAATATAGAAGGCTTGAGAAGACCATTTATATAGGTACAACATAAACATCGAGATCAAGTAATTAAAAGTTATACACAACAATTTTAAAAGCACAGAGTTTTTTTCAGTTAAGACTTGGAAGTAATATCAGCTTGATCATAACTACAGAGAGTAGAGATTAACTACTCTTCAACAGAAAGCAGGCTGGAACATCGGTTGAGTTGCTGCTTTCATTTGATGAGCTGATTCCATGACAATTACAGCTTACAAAAGAAATTTCACTCTTTCTATGGTGAGTTCTTCTTCTCTCTTTCAATTTTGTTCACTCTTTTTTTCTTAAATATTTTGTTTTCTTGTTATTTTCTGTAACACTCTTTTAAGTGGGTTCTTCTTCCTCTTTTCTTTTTTTTTTGCTTAATTTTTCATTTTGAATGGGGATGCTGATCTATATGTGCTTGGGCGTGTGAGCTAAAAAATATTTGAAATATTTGTATGTCATGTGAAACAAATTGAGCTAAAAAAAGATATTATAACAACTAATACAATCTTGGTCGTGCTCAGCACGGGCCACCTTTACTAGTAGCTTAGAAACGAGGGTACAGAACCAACTTTATTGATCAAATTACAATAACAATAACATACTCCACGTAATCCACAAGTGGGGTTAGGGGAGAGTAAAGTGTACACAAACCTTACCCCTACCTTGTAGAGGTAGAGAGGTTGTTTCTGATAGACCCTCGGCTCAAGGAAAAACATATCAAAGCAGCTAATCATTGAGTATTCTCCATGATACTCTGGATGAAACCTCCAACAGAAGTGTAAGAAGAGCCACCTTCCATGGTTGTTGCTCTGCTCTTCTCCTTCATCTCCTTTACTTTCATCCGTATTTTATTTTCAGGGTCCATAAGTTCCCTTATTGCTTTCTCAATCTCCTCTGCTTTCACTATAACTTCTTGGCCCATCGTCCCTGTCGGTTCTTTCCTGTAATCCATCTTAATCTCGACTGCCATTTCCAAATCTTTAACCAACTGAAATGCATTTGCTTGCTGCTCTGCGTACATTGGCCAAGTAGCCATTGGCACTCCAAAATAGATGCTTTCCAAAGTCGAATTCCATCCACAGTGCGACACAAAGCCACCCACTGCTTTGTGAGATAAAATGGCCAATTGAGGTGCCCATCCTATCACCTGTTGAAAAATTGTAGAGATGGAATAATAAGATGCAATGATTAGTAATACAAGATAAAATGAAGTTAATGGTACACTATGAAAGGTGTTGTCTTCAGAGTAGATTTTATATCTAGATAACAAGTGACAATGTACTCCCAAAATACAATGCATCATCCAGAAATTTTGTAGTGTATACTCGAATAGAAGTTCGGGGAACTCTTAAATCTCTCAACTGTTATAGGAATTTGGAGTGAAAAAAAGAAAGAACAGGGATTCTTGAAGAGGGTGAGAAAACCAGGAGCCAAAAGATAAAATTATGAAAAATTGGATATGTTTTTTTTTTTTTTAAATAAAATAAAATGTTATTCTTTTTAATACGCTAGGTTTTAAATCATTCAAAATAAAATCAACGCGCCTCCAGTCTTAACCAAAGGTTTCAGGTTCGAGCTTTGAATATGGATTAGGGACCTGGCTCTATATGAAAAAAAGAAAAGAAAGAAAAACAACAACAATACCTTTCCAATCCCTTGTGTTCTTTGCAAGAACCCTTCTGGCAATACTTCTTCAAAATTTTCATAGTCACCTGGAAGTCTTGCATCTTTCTGTGGTGGTTGTCTCAATGCCCACAAAAACCGACACCCACTATTCTCGAGAGCATATGTTATTTCCTTAACTTGCTCTACCGTAAAACTTCCTCCGCTACCAAAACAGAGGAACACTACAGATGAAGGGGGTTGTTCATCTAACCATTTCATCATGTTCTGGTCTGATGAACTCAAGTTGTCACGTTGAGCATTATTATTAAGGTTCAACACCGGTCCCACAGGGTAAACCGGTGGTATATTCTTGTCTCGTGAGAGGGAGTTTATCGCGTGAGAATCCAGTTCAGGAAAGGTATTAATCATTATACCTTTGGTTTCTCGAAACCTTCTTGTAAGGTCAAGACACATGGTGGAACCTCCTTCCTTGTCTAACATGGGAGAGGGCAAACATTTTGCAGGAAATGGATTGAAATATGTTGATATAGAAAGTTCTGCTTCAGGGTCATCTTTATAATTAGTAATATCTCTTCCAAAGTCATCACTAAGGCTCTGTATATGGAACTGAAGACCAAGAGTTGCTGCACCACAGGTGTAGAAAACATAGGTTGGTAGCTCGAATTCATTGGCCACGTCTATCATAGAGGTGCAAAATAAGTCGATGACAATACCTGCACGTTAATATCACATATAATTACTAGAACTTTACCCATCGAAAGACTAAAATTTCAAAACTGTCATTGTAGCATAAAAAATAAAAACTAAGCTTTACTCTACCCACAATAACAATAAAGTCATTGAAATACTTTTTCTAGTCGCGTTAAATTGAGAAGGTTGGTGTAGTGGCGCAACACCCCTTTCAACTTAAATACTCCCTCTGTCATAATTTATGCGGTATCATTTGGATTTGGATAGTCAAACTTTTAAAATTTGACCATAAATTCGGGTATAGAATCTTTAAGCTTTTGGAAATAAAATTCATATTCAAAAATTACAACAAATCATAATAATTAATAATTTTAAATAATTAAAAGGCACATTAAAATATCATAGTTAAGAAAAACTATTTGGCTCTCGAAATTCAAGAAGTATCATAAAGTTTGGATGGAAGGAAGGAAGTATCAATTTTATTTTTTTTTGGCAATAGTGGTCGAACTCATGACATGCATCTAGTCTATAAATCACAAATTGTGTGCTGATCACCTATGCTGCTCAAACTCTCCCAAAATTTATATACATTACTTTTGAAGTATCCGACACACACCCGCCAACATTTTTGAATTGTCTAAGTAACATTGCTTATTACTGAACCAAAGCTTTGGACAGATAAAGTTAAAATAATCATACATGGAATGAATTTGAAATATATACCTGCTAGTGTAATATTTGATTGTGACTTGATAATTTCAGCTACAACATCTCTAACTGCAGGCTTATGAGCAGGAATAAAGGAGGTGAAAAGGTTACTTTTGAGTAGCTGCAAAACAGTGTCATCTTGAGGGAGTTGAATGAATTTCAAACTTGAGCTGAAATTGGTTAATGATTGAATATAAGAAGGGAGTTTGTTGTCATGAGGTGATTGGATAATGAGAACTGTAATGGACATGTTTTTTTCTCTAGTTATGAGAAGCTTTGCCATTTCTACTGTGGATACTAAATGACCAATTCCTGGACTAGGAATGAAGATCAACTCTATTTTCTTGGTACTTGTCATTTTTTTCTTCTTTTTTTGGTACAAACTTGTACTTTTGATATTGTTTGAAACTTAAAAGAGGAAAATGGACTTTGTGGATTGGAGTGTAATATTGGTATTGATAATAATGATCCTTGTGATTGGTTATATATAAGGCCAAGATATGTAAGAAGTATGTGGGGACAAAACGTGAGTTGTCTTGGTCATCAAGAGTGAGAATGATGGTGCATTCGATGTGTAGCCTTATGGTCAATAAAATTAATAAAAATAATGTAGATGAGTTTTAAATTCAATAGAGATGAAAAAGAAAAAAATTAAGACTTGCTTAAGTTTTGATGGATGATGTTCAAATATATAATTGAAATGCACGTAAATTGATTCGAATTGTTAACATTATGAATCCCAAAAAGAATGATAATGATGAACATTAGGTGGTTCTTTTTATCTGTTCTAAACTTGGTAGACAAAGTTATCATATCTCGTGAGATTAATTGAAATGCGCAAAAGCTGATAGGGACAGCACATTCAGTTAAAAAAAAAATTGGCAATGATGTCATGGCATAGGTGGAAGAAATTTACTATTATATAAGATAAGAATCTAGAAGGTGTTAAGACAGTGGAAGTATCCAAGTGGTGAAAAAGAAGGTTTTGTCGTGGTGATCAATTAAATGATGTCATGGCTTTGCTGGTTTGTCTTTTGGATATGAAACATTTGTTTTTTAATCTTTTCTAGCGTTCAATCATAGATTTAATTGAAGTATAAAAAAAAAGAAATATGTTTCTGATAATAGCAATGTTCAACACCCTTAAGGACCCTAAGTATATTCTTGGACATATCGAATAGAGATGGAATCACTTATAAAGGACCAAAGGATGATATTGAAAGCCCACATTGAATGAAACACATTTACCTGTTTCGACTGGAAGATGCAATTCTCCTATTAGCACTTGTAGCTAGCCATCTTTGACCAGCTTAAGCAAGCACAAAATCTGCCATTAACTCATGATTTCCATTGTTGATTATTAATGATTATTGGTAACCTTTGTTTATTTTTTGACTTACCAAAAAGCCTAAACTAATATAAATTAACATGCTTCAGCTGACAAATGGAAAGCTCATATGAAACATGCACTATGAAGAATGATTAGAAAGTAGATTCCTTGGCAGTAACTGTCAGATCAAACCACTGCATAGATTTGATGTTTAGAAACAATTAGATGAACTTAAGTGGAAGGGGGTATGATGAAGAATCAAAAATGAAAGGAACTATGTGTCATTTTCATGCAAATATTATAGAAACAACATCAAGCTGCAGATTTTCAAGGAAAACCAGCAAATTATACAACTTAAGCTTCTGCTATGTAGTTGATAAGAAATCAAAAGTAGAGCAACTTAGAAAATAGCTTCTTTTTTTTAACCATTAGACTTGGCTCTTTAAACTAATACTATGCAATAATTCTTTAGTATAGCCTGACATATGTATAGTTATTGGATTATATATAAGGTCTTGAAATTAAAGAATGTAGTAAGAATTCTACCTCATCTCTATCTTCGTTTTGTATGTCCGTGGAAACTGAAAGTGATGACACATCAAACCATTCATATGGTTTAACCAGACCCATCCATTAACTTGTAAATAAACTTGTTTGCTGAGTTGCATGCCTTAGCAGATACTTCTTAATTGTAATATAGAAGGCTTGAGAAGACCATTTATATAGGTACAACATAAACATCTAGATCAAGTAATTAAAAGTTATACACAACAATTTTAAAAGCACTAAGTTTTTTTCAGTTAAGACTTGGAAGTAATATCAGCTTGATCATAACTACAGAGAGTAGAGATTAACTACTCTTCAACAGAAAGCAGGCTGGAACATCGGTTGAGTTGCTGCTTTCATTTGATGAGCTGATTCCATGACAATTACAGCTTACAAAAGAAATTTCACTCTTTCTATGGTGGGTTCTTCTTCTCTCTTTCATTTTTGTTCACTCTTTTTTTCTTAAATATTTTGTTTTCTTGTTATTTTCCGTAACACTCTTTTAAGTGGGTTCTTCTTCCTCTTTTCTTTTTTTTGCTTAATTTTTCGTTTTGAATGGGGATGCTGATCTATATGTGCTTGGGCGTGTGAGCTAAAAACTATTTGAAGTATTTGTATGTCATGTGAAACAAATTGAGCTAAAAAAGATATTATAACAACTAATACAATCTTGGTCGTGCTCAGCACGGGCAACCTTTACTAGTAGCTTAGAAACGAGGGTACAGAACCAACTTTATTGATCAAATTACAACAACAACATACTCTACGTAATCCACAAGAGGGGTCGGGGGAGAGTAAAGTGTACGCAAACCTTACCCCTACCTTGTAGAGGTAGAGAGGTTGTTTCTGATAGACCCTCAGCTCAAGGAAAAACATAGCAAAGCAGCTAATCATTGAGTATTCTCCATGATACTCTGGATGAAACCTCCAACAGAAGTGTAAGAAGAGCCACCTTCCATGGTTGTTGCTCTGCTCTTCTCCTTCATCTCCTTTACTTTCATCCGTATTTTATTTTCAGGGTCCATAAGTTCCCTTATTGCTTTCTCAATCTCTTCTGCTTTCACTATAACTTCTTGGCCCATCGTCCCTGCCGGTTCCTTTCTGTAATCCATCTTAATCTCGACTGCCATTTCCAAATCCTTAACCAACTGAAACGCATTTGCTTGCTGCTCTGCGTACATTGGCCAAGTAGCCATTGGCACTCCAAAATAGATGCTTTCCAAAGTCGAATTCCATCCACAGTGCGACACAAAACCACCCACTGCTTTGTGAGATAAAATGGCCAATTGAGGTGCCCATCCTATCACCTGTTGAAAAATAGTAGAGATGGAAATAATAAGATGCTATGATTATTAATAAAAGATAAAATGAAGTTGCAATGTGAAACAATAATAGCGCACTATGAAAGGCGCTGTCTTCAAAGTAGATTTTATATCTAGATAACGAGTGACAGCGTACTCCCAAAATACAATGCATCATCTAGAAATTTTGTAATGTATACTCGAATAGAAGTTCGGAGAACTCTTAAATCTCTCAACTGTTTATATAGGAATTTGGAGCCAAAAAAAGAAAGAACATGGATTCTTGAAGAGGGTGAGAAAATGAGGAGCCAACAGATAAAATTATGAAAAATTGGATATGTTATTTTTAAGAAAATAAAATAAAATGTTATTCTTTTTAGCACGCTAGGTTTTAAATCATTCAAAATAAAATCAACGCGCCTCCAGTCTTAACCAAAGGTTTCAGGTTCGAGCTTTGAATATGGATCAGGGACCTGGCTCTATATGAAAAAAAGAAAAGAAAGAAAAACAACAACAATACCTTTCCAATCCCTTGTGTTCTTTGCAAGAACCCTTCTGGCAATACTTCTTCAAAATTTTCATAGTCACCTGGAAGTCTTGCATCTTTCTGTGGTGGTTGTCTCAATGTCCACAAAAACCGACACCCACTATTCTCGAGAGCATATGTTATTTCCTTAACTTGCTCTACCGTAAAACTTCCTCCGCTACCAAAACAGAGAAACACTACAGATGAAGGGGGTTGATCATCTAACCATTTCATAATATTCTGGTCTGATGAACTCAAGTTCTCACCTTGAACGTTATTAAGGTTCAATACCGGTCCCACAGGGTATACTGGTGGTATATTCTTGTCTCGTGAGAGGGCGTTTATCGCGTGAGAATCCAGTTCAAGAAAGGTATTAATCATTATACCTTTGGTTTCTCGAAACCTTCTTGTAAGGCCAAGAAACATGGTGGAACCTCCTTCCTTGTCTAACGCGACAGAGGGCAAACATTTTGCAGGAAATGGATTGAAATATGTTGATATAGAAAGTTCTGCTTCAGGGTCATCTTTGTAATTAGTAATATCTCTTCCAAAGTCATCACTAAGGCTCTGTATATGGAACTGAAGACCAAGAGTAGCTGCACCACAGGTGTAGAAAACATAGGTTGGTAGCTCGAATTCATTGGCCACGTCTATCATAGAGGTGCAAAATAAGTCGATGACAATACCTGCACGTTAATATCACATATAATTACTAGAACTTTACCCATCGAAAGACTAAAATTTCAAAACTATCATTGTAACATAAAAAATAAAAACTAAGCTTTACTCTACCCACAATAACAATAAAGTCATTGAAATACTTTCTCTAGTCGCGTTAAATTGAGAGGGTTGGTGTAGTTGGGGGAACACCCCTTTCAACTTAAATACTCGCCCTGTCATAATTTAGGCGGCATCATTTGGATTCGGAGAGTCAAACTTTTAAATTTTGACAATGAATTCAGAAATAGAATCTTTAAGCTTTTGGAAATAAAATTCTTATTTGAAAACTACTTAAAAAATATAATAAGTCACAATAACCAATAATTTTAAATACTTAAGAGGCACATTAAAATATCATAGTTAAGAAAAACTATTTGAATCTCGAAATCCAAGAAGTATCATAAAGTTTGGACGGAAGTACCAATCTTTTTTTTTTGCTGTAGCGGTCGAACTCATGACATGCATCTAGTCTATAAATCACAAGTTGTGCGCTTATCACCTATGTTACTCTCCAAAAAATTATATACACTACTTTTGGAGTATCCGACACATACCTGTCGACATTTTTGAAGAATCTAAGAAACATCGCTTATTACTGAACCAAAGCTTTGGACAGATAAAGTTAAATAATCATACATGGAATGAATTTGAAATATATACCTGCTAGTGTAATATTTGATTGTGACTTGATAATTTCAGCTACAACATCTCTAACTGCAGGCTTATGAGCAGGAATAAAGGAGGTGAAAAGGTTACTTTTGAGTAGCTGCAATACAGTGTCATCTTGAGGGAGTTGAATGAATTTCAAACTTGAGCTGAAATTGGTTAATGATTGAATATAAGAAGGGAGCTTGTTGTCATGAGGTGAGTGGATAATGAGAACTGTAATGGACATAATTTTTTCTCTAGTTATGAGAAGCTTTGCCATTTCTACTGTGGATACTAAATGACCAATTCCTGGACAAGGAATGAAGATCAACTCTATTTTCTTGGTACTTGTCATTTTTTTCTTCTTTTTTTTGGGTACAAACTTGTACTTTTGATATTGTTTGAACTTAATAGAGGAAAGTGGACTTTGTGGATTGGAGTGTATTATTGGTATGATAATGATGACCCATGTGATTGGTTATATATAAGGCCAAGATATGTAAGAAATATGTGGGGACATAGAGTGAGTTGCCTTGGTCATCAAGAGCGAGAATGATGGTGCATTCGATGTGTAGCCTAATGGTCAATAAAAATTAATATAAATAATGTAGATGAGTTTTAAATTCAATAGAGATGAAAAAGGAAAAAAATTAAGACTTGCTTAAGTTTTGGTGGATGATGTTCAAATATATAATTGAAATGCACGTAAATTGATTCGAATTGTTATCATTATGAATCCCAAAAAGAATGATAATGATGAACATTAGGTGGTTCTTTTTATCTGTCCTAAACTTGGTAGATAGAGTTATCATATCTCGTGAGATTAATTGAAATGCGTGAAAGCTGATAGGGACAGCACAATAATTTGACAATGATGTCATGGCATAGGTGGAAGAAATTTAGGGATCGTTTGGTAGAGTGTATTAGGAAAAATAACGCATGCGTTAGCATTGTGTATTACTAGTACCTTGTTTGGTACTCTTTTCCAACCTATGTATAACTAATGCTTGCATTAGTTATACACTCTATTGTGTATTAAGGTGTGTATTGCTAATACCATGGATTTCTAGGTATTAGCAATGCAATGGTTTTAATGCATGCATTAGATTAACTAATGACAAAACTATCCTCTAATAATAATAATAATAATAATAATAATAATAATAATAATAATAATTATAATAATTATTATAATTATAATTATAATAATAATAATAATAATAATAATTATAATAATAATAATTATAATTATAATAATAATAATTATTATTATTTTTTTTTGTAAAAGAATGTGGGGGTATTTTTGTAAACAAATATTTTTTTAATAGTCTTTATACAAGGCTTGCTATTTTCAAACATAAAACCAAACAATGTATAAGAAATAATGCAAGCATAACTAATGCAAGCATTACTAATGCTTGCATTACTAATGCATGCATTACTAATACATCATATTCAGCATTATTCTTATACGCTCTACCAAACGACCCCTTATTGTATAAGATAAGAATCTAGAAGGTGTTAAGACACTGGAAGTATCCAAGTAAGAGGGTCGTGGTGTGGTGATCAATTAAATGATGTCATGGCTTTGCTGGTTTGTCTTTTGGATATGCAACATTTGTTTTTTAATCTTTTCTAACGTTCGATCATAGGTTTAATTGAAATATAAAGAAAAGAAATATGTTTCTGAAATTTTAATCTTTTTAAAGATAAATTTTCAAAAGTAATCGAATTTCATGAATAAACAATATTTTTAATATTATTTTTTTCGAAATTTACTTTTAAAATCTATGATTAAATAAAAGTTTTGTTTGGTGTTTATGATTTTACTTCCCAAGAAAAGAGGATTTTGGCTGTTGATAAAATTTATTGATATGTCATTATCATTATATGATAAATATTGTTGTAACGTGTAGAATACTTTACCAGATAACCATTTATTTGATAAAAAATGATTATGTTAAATAAAAATATGTTTTTTTGCTGACCAACAAATTTCTTCTCTCCAAAATTGAAGCTCAAGTAGAAAATTATTTTAAATTCTATCTTTGTTTAATTAAAATGTGGACGTATGTATACACTGTGGCGGACCCATGATTTTCGTTCAAGGGATTCAAAAAATAAAAGTATAAACATGTAAATAAGCCTATATATATCTATAGAAATACAAAAAATTTACTTTATATATATAGTGTAATTAGAGACCACGTGGATCCGCCCCTGTGTATTCACACTTTCCATAGGTTATAACTCGTTCTATATCGTTTGATCNAAGAGTGAGTTGTCTTGGTCATCAAGAGTGAGAATGATGGTGCATTCGAAGTGTACCTTAATGGTCAATGAAGTAAATATAAATAATGTAGACGGGTTTTTAAATTCAATAGAGATGAAAAAGAAAAAGATTAAGACTTGCTTAAGTTTTGGCGGATGATGTTCAAATATATAATTGAAATGCACGTAAATTGATTCGAATTGTTACTATTATGAATCCCAAAAAGAATGATAATGATGAACATTAGGTGATTTTTTTTATCTGTTCTAAACTTGGTAGACAGAGTTATCATATCTCGTGAGATTAATTGAAATGCGCAAAAACTGATAGGGACAGCACAATCAGTAAAAAAAAATTTGGCAATGATGTCATGGCATAGGTGGAAGAAATTTACTACTATATAAGATAAGAATCTAGAAGGTGTTAAGACAGTGGAAGTATCCAAGTAAGAGGAGTGGTGAAAAAAAAGGTTTTGTCGTGGTGATCAATTAAATGATGTCATGGCTTTGCTGGTTTGTCTTTTGGATATGAAACATTTGTTTTTTAATCTTTTCTAGCGTTCAATCATAAATTTAATTGAAGTATAAAAAAAAAGAAATATGTTTCTGAAATTTAAATCTTTTTAAAGATAAATTTTCAAAAGTAATCGAATTTCATGGATAAACAATATTTTTAATATTATTCTTTTTTTAAAATTTACTTTTAAAATGAATGATCAAATAAAAGTTTTGTTTGGTGTTTATGATTTTACTTCCCAAGAAAAGAGGATTTTGGCTGTTGATAAAATTTATTGATATGTCATTATCATTATATGATAAATATTGTTGTAACGTGTAGAATACTTTACCAGATAACCATTTATTTGATAAAAAATGATTATGTTAAATAAAAATATGTTTTTTTGCTGACCAACAAATTTCTTCTCTCCAAAATTGAAGCTCAAGTAGAAAATTATTTTAAATTCTATCTTTGTTTAATTAAAATGTGGACGTATGTATACACAGTGGCGGATCCAAGATTTTCGTTCAGGGGTTCGAAAAATAAAAGTATAAACGTGTAAATAAGCCTTTAGAAATGGGAACCTTGATTTTTTTTGGGTTTAAAACCACACTTCTAGCACGTTTTTTAAAGTAAAAAAAAAACACTAAAAACAGAACTGAAAAAGAAAAAAATAAACGCTTTCAATGAGATTCGAACCAGTGACGCACAACTTAATTTCTGGGGGACTTGACACTGTGCCATCATCTTTCTCTTTGTTATTTAGGGAATTCAAAATACATATATCTACAGAAATACATAAAATTTACTTTATATATACAATGTAATTAGAGACCACGTGGGTCTGCCCCTGTGTATTCACACTTTCCATAGGTTATAACTCGTTCTATATCGTTTGATCTACAAACAAAATTATCTCAGAATTATAGTTTTGAGATTATAATTATTTTGCACAAGTGCATTGCTTTAAGAAATGACATGATAAGAGGGAAATGCTATCAAGTTTTCATGTCTCCAAGTTTATTTCAACATATATCAGCATAAGAACACAGGAAACTTGTTACAAGCCAAAAGTGCACTCCAAATTCCTCATCGCCATCCCATAATATATTTTATCGTAAGATGATCCCATTAGCTTATACTAATTAAATCGCACAATTGACACTAGCTGTGTGAGGCTTCGTTTTATCTCACAAAAAAAGTGGACCCAAATCTTAATACTATTTGGTCCACTTTTTTCTGAGACAAAAGCCTCACACGACTAGTGTAGTCGTGTGAGGAACATAACAAAAAAATCTCCTGACCTTAGTTTGCTAGCATTCCATAGAAGCCCCTCCAAGTGCTTGCATTTCTCAGTTTAACGTAAACACATAGCATGCCAAGAGAAAAATAATTAGCTGAGCATGCATTAACCAGTATTCTTGGCCTTCCTTCCCCTTTTCGTTATTTCCATCTTCTTCGATTCCTTTCCTTTCTCCTTTAACGTGTTCATAGCATCCACCAACTTGTTCGTCTGTGGCTCGGGCACCATACTCTTTGATATCATCTCATTAAAATAAGACAAGGCATCCTCTAATCTTCCCCCTTCATAAAGGCCATGAATCATAATTGTATAGGATCGTTGATCGGGTCCTAGTCCACTCCTCTCCATCTCATCCCACGTACTCTTTACTTTATCTTGATTATCCCAGCTCATAAACAACCTTAACAACAAATTGTAAATATCTCCAGTCATCTTACACTGGTTTTCGTTCATCCTTCCCAAAATCCCAATAGCTTCCTCAGACGTCTTGGCAGAATTCAACAAGTAACCATAAGTTCTAGCATTTGGCAAACAACTCTCTCCCTTCGTTTCCATCTCGTCTAAAAGCTCATAAACTTTCTCCATCCTCCTAATCTTGCATAAATTCTTAATCAACGAATTATAAGTAACAACGTCAGGTAAACAATCCCTCTCATTCATTTCGTGGAAAATCTCGAGAGCTTCAGGAATTCTCTTCTTGAAACACAATCCATCAATAATACAATTACAAATTGGAACATCTGGCTTACACCCTTTTTCCCACATTGTCTGGAACAACTCTACCGCCCTGCTTATTTTCCCTGATTTACATAGTGAATTGATGAATATACCATATGTAAATTTATCAGGCTTACATTTTGAAGTTACAATATCATTCCAAAACCTCTTCGCCTCTCGTGAATTCCCCAAAACACACCATCCATTCAGAATAATATTCCGCGTTTTAATGTTATCCTTAAACTCATTTATCTTATTATGGAACAAGAATTCAGCATCTTCAACATGTTTGAATCGGCATAAACACACAAGAAGAGTCTGAAAAGCAATAAGATCAAGCTCCAAACCAAAAATTTTCCTCTTATAGAAAAACTCTTTTGCATCTTCAACTCTGTGAGCTGCAGCATATCTATTAATCACAATACCATAAGTTCTTTCATTAACCAAATTTCCTCTCTTAGACATTTCGTCGAGCACTTGGTTGAGTTCATCAAAACGTCTCATACGACCAAGAATATCGAGAATTTCATTGAAAGATTCAGTATTTGGTGAATACCTACATGGATTTTCACCTGCTAATATCCATTTGAAGAAGGTAAAAGCTGGTTTCCAATCAGAACGGTGCCGTTTAAGCACGTTTAGAATGAAATCTTCAGATAATGTGAAATTGCAATTACTTAGAGATTGAAAAATGTCACTCACTGATTTATCTGCTTTATTCTTGAGAAGGGTCTGCACTTTCAACGCGCAGTTTTCTTCGTCGGATATTGTGTGCATTTGGCGATGAAAGTGACTCGCCATTTCGGGTTGAAAACTGTACAAACGCTGAATTCTCCGGTAGAGTTCTTTAGTTGACATTCCGATGAACTTTCCGGTGGAACGCCGGGAAAGTGGATTTTATAGGAAAGAAAGCCAGAGCAAACAAGAGTGAGTCATAGTAACTTATAATTTGACTTATTTTATTACTAGTAAAATTATCCGCGTATCGCGCATAAATTTAATATCATGAAATTTATAAAATAGTACTTAAAACATATCCTTAAAAGTTATGTAGTATAAAACATTAATAATGTAAATGAAAATAAAAATTATAACATCTTATCATTTATCCTTAATAACAAAAACATAAATTAATAACTATAAAAATACATATCAGGATCTGTGACATAAGTAATGGTGTCAGTGAGCCACTCAACATGAGAAAAGTACACGAATATTAAATTGTGAAAAAAAAGAAGAGATTTAGAATTTTTGTTGTTTAAAATAAGAGGAAATCTCTCTGTTTATAGACAATAAAAGGTAGTGTGAATAACAGTTTATTGTACCCTTATTGGAAATGTTATAACTATTTGAAAAAGTTGCAATGCTTCCACAACCTTTCATAAAAGTCACAACTTTTCATAAAAGTCACAACTTTTAATAAAAGTCACAATTTTGCATTAAAGTAGCAATTTTTCATAAAAGTCGCAACTTTTCATAAAAGTCACAACTCCTAATTAAAGTCACAACTTTTCATAAAAGTCACAATTTTCATTGTTAGTAGGTTTTAAAAACATTTCATCAGAAATTAAATGATTTGATATTATCACATATCTAAATAATTGTAAATATATACTGAATGATTAAAAATATCTTGAGATCTAATCATTTTTATCTTTTACATAATTTATCATAATATATGTTTGATGATATAATTGTGTTGTTAAAACAAAGTGATGTTTTTATGTAGCGATTAAATATAATTTTTTCTATTTTTTTGTACATGAAAAATATAGAATCTGATAATTTTATGATTAGAATAACTCCTTCTGAAAAAAAAATATTGTAAAAATTTTCGATAATCAATATTAGTTATAAATAAGTTAAGACCGTTAAAAATGTACACCACAACAACATAAATAATTTTTTTTAAAGACAATCTACTTGTCTGGGGTCAAACGTTCACTACTTTTCCTTATTGTTACTTTGTTACTCTAACAAAATTTATAGAAGGAGAAAAATTAATTTGAAAGAACAACAAAATAATATTGTTGACCTTTTTAGAAATTCATTCTTTATTAAACTGCTTATTTGAAGGCCCTTCTAGATGCTTCATTAATGCACCTTTACGACTTTTTCAGAAATATGTATGTATAATTGTTGCATTATAAAAGTACAAGTAGATCAAAATGTTGCATTCTAGACTCATGTTAAAGAAATATTCTCAAATATTAAAAAATTAAAAATGAGTCTAACCTAGATAACTCAAATGCTCAGCAATAACTTGAACAGAAAAGACAACAAATCTTCTATGTTAATAGACATATCTTTTGTAGTTTAAGATATTACTTTTATTTAAAGTAGGTTTTGTTTTATATTCTTCAAATTAAGCTTGCCGAAAAAAGTCATAACTCACACCGAAAATATTTAGAAGTGTTGAATGACAAGGAAAAAAAGAAAGACATTAAAAGGACGAAAGTTTTATCCATCTTGTCACTAAAACAAACTATTATCGATATTAGCAGCGGCTAATTTTGCCACTAAAACATTATTTTAGTGGCGACTATTATAGGCCGAAAATCCAAATCACAAAAAAATCCATGGACTATTGCATACGAAAATCGGTAAAAGGGGGGGTTTACCCACCCCGCAGCTTGTTTGACCTTGAAAATGGGCCAGTTTGCCCGTTGGGACCAACCGACTCCGTAGATAAAGTTTTAAAGAACGTTTATGAAAAATTTGCTAAAATAACGCCAAAAATCTGGATCACCAAAAAATCCATGGAATATAGCGAACGAAAATCGTCAAAACGGGGAGTTTATTCGCTCCGGGGCTCGTTTGACCTTGAAAAAGGGACGATTTCCCGTCATGACCAACCGACTCCATAGCTAAGGTCCTGACGGACGTCCATGAAAAAATTCGGCAAAAATAACACCGAAAATTCGGATCACCAAAACATCTATGGACTATAGCACACGAAAATCGACTTAACGAGGAGTTTACCCTCCCGCGGCTCATTTGACCTATAAAATGGGCCGGTTTGCTCGTCGTGACCAACCGGTTCGATAGCTAAGGTCTTGACGGACGCCCATGATAAATTTCGGCAAAAATGACGTTGAAAATCATGAACACTAAAACTTCCAAGGACTATAGCACACATAAATCGGCAAGATTGTGGGTTTACCCACTCCGGGGATCGTTTGACTGAAAATGGGCCGATTTTTCCGTCGTGACCAACAGGCTCCATACCTAAGGTCTTGACGGATGTCCATGATAAACTTCAGCAAAAATGACGCCGGATATTCCAATCACCAAAACATTCATTGGATATAGCACACGAAAATCGGTAAAACGAGGGGTTCACCCGATACGGGACTCGTTTGACCTTGAAAATGGGACGATTTACACATCGTGACCAACCGGCTCCATAGTTAAAGTCTTGATGGACGTCCATGACAAATTTCGGCTAAAATAACATCCAAAATCTGGATCTCCAAAACATCTATGAACTATAACACACGAAAATCGGCAAAACGGGGGGTTTACCCGCTCTGCAGCTCATTTGACCTTGAAAATGGGCCGGTTTTCCCGTCCGAACCAACCGGCTCCATAACTAAGGTCTTGACGGACGTCCAAGAAATTTTTTTGGCAAAAATGATACTGGAAATCGGATCACCAAAACATCCATGGACTATAGCATACAAAAATCGACAAAACTTGGGGTTTATCCGCTCCGGGGATCTTTTGACCTTGAAAATTGGCCGGTTTTCCTGTCGTGACCAACCGACTCCATAGCTAAGGTCTTAAGGGACGTCCATGAAATTTTTTGGCAAAAATCACATCGAAAATTCGGATCACCAAAACATCCATTGATTATAGCAACCGAAAATTGGCAAAACTGAGGGTTTACCCGCTCAGAGGATTGTTTGAACTTGAAAATGGGCCGATTTACCCGTCGTAACCCACCGGCTCCATAGCTAAGGTCTTGATGGATGTCCATGAAAAATTGTGGCAAAAATGACGCCGGAAATCCGGATCATCAAAACATCCATGGACAATAGCACACGAAAATGGATGAAACAAGGCGTTTACCCACTTCGAGGCTCGTTTGACCTTGAAAATGGGTCGGTTTGCCCGTCGGGACCAATCGGTTCCATAGCTAAGGTCTTGACGGACGTCTATGAAAATTTTTGACAAAAAAGACGCTGAAAATCCAGATCATTAAAAAATCCATGGACTATAGCACATGAAAATCGGTAAAACGGGGGGTTTACCCTCTTCGGGGGTCGTTAGACCTTGAAAATGGGCCCGTTTGCACGTCATGTCCAACCGACTCTATAGCTAAGGTCTTGACGAACATCCATGAAAATTTTCGGCAAAAATGACGTTGGAAATCCGGATCACCAAAACATCCATGGACTATAACACACGAAAATCAGCAAAATTGGGGGTTTACCCGCTTTGGGGATCGTTTGACCTTGAAAATGTGCCGATTTGCCCGTCGGGACCAATCGGCTCGATAGTTAAGGTCTTGACGGACGTCCATGAAATTTTTTGGAAAAAATGACATCGGAAATACGGATCACCAAATAATCCATGGACTATAGCACATGAAAATTGGTAAAATGGTGGTTTAACACGCTCCCGGGGCTCATTTGACCTTAAAAATGGCCTTATTTTTCGGTATGAACCAAGCAGCTCCATAACTAAGGTCTTGGCGGACGTCCATGAAATATTTAGCCAAAAATGATGCCGGAAATCTGGATCACCAAAAAATCCATGGACTATTGCATACGAAAATCAGCAAAATGGGGGGGGGTTTAACTGCTCCGCAACTCATTTGACCTTGAAAATGGGTTGGTGTGTTTGTCAGGATCAATCGCTCCATAACTAAGGTTTTGACGGACGTCCATGATTTTTTTTTGCAAAAAAGACGCTGGAAATTCGGATCACCAAAAAATCCATGGAATATAGCACACGAAAACTGGCAAAATGGGAAGTTTACCCGCTCCAGGGTTCGTTTGACCTAGAAAATAGGCCGGTTTACCCGTCGTGACCAACCAACTCCATAACTCAGGTCTTGACGGACGTCCATGAAGATTATTGGCAAAAATGACACCGAAAATCTGGATCACCACAAAATCCATGGACTATAGCACACAAAAATTGGCAAAACGGTAGGTTTACCTGCTTCGGGGCTCGTTTGACTTTGAAAATGGGTCGGTTTGCCTGTCGTGACCAACCGACTCAATACCTAAGGTCTTGACAAATCTCCATGAAAATTTTTGGCAAAAATGACGTCGAATATTCGGATCACCAAAACATCCATTGAATATTTCACACGAAAATTGGCAAAACGGGGGGTTCACTAGTTACAGGACTTGTTTGACTTTAAAAATTGGCCGGTTTACATGTCGTGACCAACCATCTCTATAGCTAAAGTATTAATGGATGTCCATGAAAAATTTTGAAAAAATAACATCGGAAATTGGGATCACCAAAACATCTATGGACTATAACACACAAAAATTGGCAAAACAGGGGGTTTACCCGCTCCGCAGTTCGTTTGACCTTGAATATGGGCTGGTTATCCCGTCAGAACCAACCGGCTCCATAACTAAGGTCTTGACGGACGATCAAGAAAATTTTCGGCAAAAATGACATCGAAAATCCGGATCACCAAAACATCTATGGACTATAGCATACGAAAATCAACAAAACTTGGGGTTTACTCGCTCCGGGGCTCTTTTGACCTTGAAAATGGGCCGATTTACCCGTCGTGACCAACCGGTTCCATAGCTAAGGTCTTGACGGACGTCCATGAAAATTTTCTTCAAAAATGACCACGGAAATCCAGATCATCAAAAAATCTATGGACTATAATACACGAAAATCGGCAAAATTGGGGGTTTACCCACTTCGAGGTTCGTTTGACATTGAAAATGGGCCAACTTACGCGTCGTGACCAACCAGCTCCATACCTAAGATCTTGGTGGACGTCCCCAAAAATTTTTGGTAAAAATGACGCCGGATATTTGGATAACCAAAACATCCATGGAATATAACACACAAAAATCGGTAAAACGGGGGGTTTACCCGCTCCGGGGTTCGTTTAACCTTGAAAATAGGTCGATTTACTCGTCGGGACCAACCGGCTCCATAGATAAGTTCTTGACGGACGTCCTTGAAAATTTACAACAAAAATGACTCAGGATTTTCGATTCAACAAAACGTCCATGGACTATAGAACACGAAAATCGACAAAATGTGGGGTTTACATGCTCCGGGGATCATTTGACCTTGAAAATGAGTAGATTAGCCTGTCGTAACCGACCGACTCCATAACTAAGGTCTTGACGGACTTCCGTGAAAAATTTTGGCAAAAATGAAGCCGGAAATCCGTATCACCAAAACATCCATGGACAATAGCATACAAAAATCGGTAAAACGGGCGATTTACACGCTCTAGGGCTCGTTTGACCTTGAAAATTGGCAAGTTTTCCCCTTGTGACCAACTAGATCCATAACTAAGGTTTTAATGAAAGTCCATGAAAAATTTCGACAAAAATGACGTCGGGAATCGAGATCACCAAAACATCCATGGACTATAGCACATGAAAATCGCCAAAACGGGACGTTTACCTGCTTTGGGGCTTGTTTGAAGCTGGTTTGCCTGTCGTGACCAACCAGCTCCATTGCTAAGGTCTTGACAGACGTCCATGAAATTTTTTTGCAAAAATGACGTCAAAAATCTGGATCACCAAAACATCCATGGACTATAGCACATGAAAAATGGCAAAACGGGGGTTTACCCTCTCCAGGGATTGTTTGATCATGAAAATGGGTCGGTTTTCCCATCGTGAAAAACCGGCTCCATAGCTAAGGTTTTGATGGACGTCTATAAAAAATTTATGCAAAAATGACGTCTGAAATACGAATCACCGAAACATCCATGGACTAGACCACACAAAAATCAGTAAAATAAGGGGTTTACCCGCTCTAGGGATCGTTTGAGCTTGAAAATGGGCCTTTTTTCCAGTAGGGACCAACCAGCTCCATAGCTAAGGTCTTGACGAACGTCCATAAAAAATTTAGGCAAAAATGACGTCGAAAATCCGGATCACCAAAAAATAATGGACTATTGCATAAAAAAATTGGCAAAACGTGGGGTTTACCCGCTCTATAACTCGTTTGACCTTGAAAATGGGTCGTTTTGCCCATCGGGACCAACCGGCTCCATAACTAAGATTTAGACGGACGTCCATGAAAAATTTCTAAAAAAATGACCGCAGAAATCTAGATCACCGAAAACTCCATGAACTATATCACACGAAAAATTGGCAAAACCGAGGGGGAGGGGGGCATTTACTCGCTCCAGGGCTCGTTTGATGTTGAAAATGGGCCGGTTTTCCCATCGTGACCAACCAACTACATAGCTAAGGATTTGACGGACGTCCATGAAAATTTTGCCAAAAATGACGCCGGAAATCCGGATCACCAAAACATTCATGGACTATAGCACATGAAAATCGGCAAAACGGGGTGTTTACCCGCTCTGGGGCTAGTTTGAGCTTGAAAATGGGTCGGTATTCCCGCCGTGACCTACTGGCTCCATAGCTGAGGTCTTGACGGATATCCATTAAATATTTAAGAAAAAATGATGTAGAAAATTTGGATCACCAAAAAATCCATGGACTATAGCAGACGGAAGTTGGCAAAACGGGGGATTTACCCGCTACAAGGATTGTATGACCTTGAAAATGGGCCAGTTTTCCCGTCGTGACCAACCTGCTCCATAGCTAAGGTATTGAAAGATGTCCATGAATAATTTCTGCAAAAATGATGCGGTAAATCTGGATCACGAAAACATCCATTGACTAAGCACACGAAAATCAATAAATCGGGGGATTTACCCGCTCCGGGGATTGTTTGACATTGAAAATGGGTCGGTTTGCCCATCGTGACCAACCGGCTCCATAGCTACGGTTTTGACGGACGTCCATGAAAATTTTAGTTAAAGTGACGCCAAAATTCTGGATCACAAAAACATCCATGGACTATAGCACACGAAAATCGGCAAAAACCGAGGGTTTCCCTACTCCGGGGCTCATTTGACCTTGAAAAAGGGTTGATTTACCCGTCATGACAACCCGGCTCCATAGCTAAGGTCTTGAAAGACGTCCATGAAAATTTTTGGCAAAAATGACGTCGAAAATCCGTATCACCTAAACATCCATGGACTATAGCACATGAAAATCAACTAAACGAGTGGTATTACCCGCTCCGGGGATTGTTTGATCGTGAAAATGGAACGGTTTGCCCATCGTGACCAACCGGCTCCACAGCTATGGTATTGACAGACGTCCATGGAAATTTTTGGCAAAAATGACGCCGAAAATCTGGATCACCAAAAAATCCATGGACTATAGTATATGAAAAATCGGCAAAACGGGAGATTTACCCACTCCGGAGATCGTTTGATGTTGAAAATGGGCATGTTTGCCCGTCGTAACCAACAGTTCCATAGCTAAGTTCTTGACGAACGTTTATGAAAAATTTTGACAAAAATGATGCCGAAAATCCAAAACCAAAACATCTAAGGACTATAGAACACGAAAAAAGACAAAACGAGGAAGTTACATGCTCCAGGTCTTGTTTGACCTTGAAAATGGGTCGGTTTTCCAGTAGGGACCAACCGGCTCCATTGCTAAGTTCTTGACGGACGTCCATAAAAAATTTCGGCAAAAATTACGTCGAAAATTTGGATCATTAAAAAATCCATGGACTATAGCACACGAAAATTGACAAAATGGGGGGTTCACCCGCTCCGGGGGTCTTTTGACTTTGAAAATGGACCGGTTTGCCTATCGTGACCAACCGACTCTATAGCTAAGGTCTTGACGGACGTCCATGAAAATTTTTGGCAAAAATAACTCCGAAAATCTAGATCACCAAAACGTTCATTGACTATAGCACACGAAAATTGATAAATCGGGGGGTTTACCAGCTCTGGGGCTCGTTTGACCTTAAAAATGGGTCGGTTTGCCCGTCGGGACAACCCAACTCCATAGCTAAGGTCTTAACAAATGTCCATATTTTGGCAAAAATGACGCTAGAAATTTGGATCACCAATACATCTATGGACTATAGCACACGAAAATAGGCAAAACGGGGGCTTTACCCGCTTTGGTGGTCGTTTGACCTTGAAAATGGGCCGATTTACCCGTTGTAACCAACCGACTCCATAACTAAGTTCTTGACGGATGTCTATGAAAATTTTTGGAAAAAATGACGCCAGAAATCCGGATCACCAAAAAATCCATGGATTATAGCATACGAAAATCGGCAAAATGGGGGATTTACCAGTTTCGAGGATCGTTTGACCTTTAAAATGGGTTGGTTGCTCATAGTGACCAATCGGCTCCATAATTAAGGTCTTGACGGACGTCCATGAAAAATTTATGCAAAAAAGATGCTGAAAATTTGGATCACCAAAACATCCATGGACTATAGTACACGTAAAAAGGCAAAACGGGGGTTTTACCTGCTCTAGGGATCGTTTGACCTTGAAAATGGGCCGGTTTCCTGTAGGGACCAACCGATTCCATAGCTAAGGTCTTGATGGACGTCCATGAAATTTTTTGGCAAAAATTACCCCGAAAATCTAGATCACCAAAAAATCCATGGATTATAACACACGAAAATTGGCAAAATGGGGGGATTACCCGCTCCGGGGTTTGTTTGATATTGAAAATGGGCCGGTTTGCCCGTCGTGACCAACCGACTCTATAGCTAAGGTCTTGACGAACGTCCTTGAAAAATTTTGGCAAAAATAACACCGAAAATATAGATCACCAAAACATCCATTGCCTATAGCACAAGAAAATCGACAAACCGGGGGATTTACCCACTCTAGGCTCATTTGACCTTGAAAATAGGCCGGTTAGCCCATCGGGACAACCCGACTCCATAGCTAAGGTCTTGACAGATGTCCATGTTTTGGCAAAAATGACGCTAGAAATCCGGATCACTAAAACATCTATGGACTATAGCACACGAAAATAGGCAAAACGAAGGCTTTACCCGCTTTGGTGCTCATTTGACCTTGAAAATGGGCATGTTTGCCCATCGTAACCAACTGGCTCCATAGCTAAGTACTTGACGAACGTGTACGAAAAATTTTGGCAAAAATAATGTCGGAAATCTAGATCACCAAAACATCCATGGACTATAACACACAAAAATCGGGAAAACGGGGGTTTTACCCGCTTCGAGGATTATTTGACTTTGAAAATGGGCTAGTTTTCCCGTCGTAACCAACTGGCTCCATAGCTAAGGTCTTGAAAGACGTCCATGAAAAATTTTGGCAAAAATGATGCGTGAAAGATGGATCACCAAAAAATCCATAGACTATAGCACACTAAAATCCGAAAAAATTGGGGGTTTACCCGCTCCGGGGATCGTTTGACCTTGAAAATCGACTAGTTTGCTTGTCGTGACCAACCGGCTCCATAACTAATGTCTTGACGGAATCCATGAAAATGTTTGGTAAAAATGACGTCGAAAATCTCGATCATCAAAAAATCCATGGACTACAGCACACTAAAATTGGCAAAACGGGGTCTATAAACTCACTGGGCTCGTTTGACCTTGAAAATGGGTCAGATTACCCGTCATAACCAACCGACTTGATAGATAAGGTCATGTCGGACATTCATGAAATTTTTTGGCAAAAATGACAATGAAAATTCGGATCACCAAAACATACATGGGCTATAGCACACGAAAATCGGCAAAATGGGGGTTTAGCTGCTTCGAGGTTTGTTTGACCTTGAAAATGGGGCGGTTGGCCCATCGTGACCAACCGGCTCCAAAGCTAAGGTCTTGACAGACGTCCAAAATTTTTTTGGCAAAAATGACTTCGGAAATATCCATGGATTATAGCACACGAAAATTGGCAAAACGACTGGTTTACCCGCTCCGGGGTTCGTTTGACCTTGAAATTGGGCCAGTTTGCCCGTCGCGAGCAACCGGCTCCATAGCTAAGGTTTTGACGTACATCTAAATGACACCGAAAATCCAGATCACCAAAAAATCCATTGACTATAACACACGAAAATTGGGAACGGGGATTTACCCGCTCTAAGGATTGTTTGACTTTGAAAATGGGCCATTTTTCCCGTCGTGACCAACTTGCTCCATAGCTAAGGTCTTGAAAAACGTCCATGAAAATTTTTGGCAAAAATGATGCGTGAAATCTAGATCACCAAAACATCAACAAACTATAGCACATGAAAATCAGCAAAATCGGGGGGTTTACCCTTTCCGGGGATCGTCTGACATTAAAAATGGGCCAGTTTACCCATCGTTACCAACTTGCTCCATAGCTAAGATCTTGACGGACGTTTATGAAAATTTTTGGCAAAAATGACGTCGAAAATTTGGATCACCAAAACTTCCATGGACAATACCATAGGAAAATCGGTAAATTGGGGGTTTACACGCTGCGGGGATCGTTTGAGCTTGAAAATGAGCCGATTTACCCGTCGTGACCAACCGACTCCATAGCTAAGGTCTTAACGGACTTCCACGAAAAATTTCGACAAAAATGACATAAAAAATATGGATCACCAATACACCCATGGACTATAGCACACGAAAATCGGTAATACCCGGGTTTACACGTTTTGCAGCTCATTTGACATTGAAAATGGGCCGGTTTGCCCATCGGGACTAATTGACTCCATAGCTAAGTTCTTGCCGGACGTCCATGAATATTTTGAGAAAAAATGACACCGGAAATTTGAATCACCAAAACATCCCTGGACTATAACACACGAAAATCGGCAAAAATGGGGGTTTACGCGCTTTGGGGATCGTTTGACCTTCAAACTGGGTCGGTTTACCCGTCGTGACAACCCGGCTCCATAACTAAGGTCTTGAAAGACGTTCATGAAAGTTTTTGGCAAAAATGGCTTCGAAAATCCGTATCACCTAAACATACATGGACTATAGCACACGAAAACCAGCTAAACGAGGGGGATTACCCGCTCCGGGGATTGTTTGACCGTGAAAATAGAACGGTTTGCCCATTGTGACCAATCGGCTCCATAGATATGGTATTGACGGACGTCCATGAAAATTTTGACAAAAATGACGCCGAGAATCTGGATCACCAAAAAATTCATGGACTATAGCACATGAAAATCGGCAAAACGGGAGATTTACCCGCTCCGGAGATCATTTAACCTTTAAAATGGGCATGTTTGCCCGTCGTGACCAACCAGCTTCATATCTAAGTTCTTGACGAACGTTTATGAAAAATTTCAGCAAAAATGATGCCAAAAATCCAGATCACCAAGACATCCAAGGACTATAAAACACGAAAAAAGACAAAACAGGGAATTTACTTGCTCCAGGTCTTGTTTGACCTTGAAAATGGGTCGATTTCCAGTAGGGACCAATCGTCTCCATAGCAAAGTTCTTGACGGATGTCCATGAAAAATTTCAGCAAAAATTACGTCGAAAACTTGGATCATTAAAAAATTCATGGACTATTGCACACGAAAATCAACAAAATGGGGGGTTTACCCGCTACGGGGGTCTTTTGACTTTGAAACTGGGCTGGTTTGCCCGTCGTAACCAACTGACTCCATAACTAAGGTCTTGACGGATGTCTATGAAAAATTTCAGAAAAAATGACGCCAGAAATCCGAATCACCAAAAAGTCCATGGACTATAACATACAAAAATCGGCAAAACGGGAGATTTACCAGTTCCGAGGATCGTTTAACCTTTAAAATGGGCTGGTTTGCTCGTCGTGACCAATCGACTCCATAATTAAGGTCTTGATGGGCGTTCATGAAAAATATCTGCAAAAAAAATGCTGAAAATCTAGATCACCAAAATATCCATGGACTATAGTACACGTAAAAAGGCAAAACGGGGGTTTTACCTGCTCCAGGGATCGTTTGACCTTGAAAATTGGCCGATTTCTTGTAGGGACCAACCGGTTCCATATCTAAGGTCTTGACGGACGTCCATGAAAATTTTCGACAAAAATGACCCCGGAAATCCAGATCACCAAAAAATTCATGGACTATAACATATGAAAATCGGCAAAATGGGTGGTTTACTCGCTCCGGGGTTCGTTTGACAAAGAAAATGGGCCGGTTTTCCCATCGTGACCAACCGACTCTATAGCTAAGGTCTTGACGGACATCCATGAAAAATTTTGGCAAAAATAACGCCAAAAATCTAGATCACCAAAACATTTATTGACTATAGCACAGGAAAATCGACAAACCGGGGGGTTTACCCGCTCCGGAGCTCGTTTGACCTTGAAAATGGGCCGGTTTGCCCGTCGGGACAACCCGACTCCATAGCTAAGGTATTGACAGACGTCCATAAAAATTTCAGCAAAAATGACGCCGAATATGGGGATCACCAAAACATCCGTGGAATATAGAACGCAAAAATCGGCAAAATGAGGGGTTTACGCGTACCGGGGATTGTTTGACCTTGAAAATGGGCCGATTTACCCGTCGTGACCAATCGGCTCCATAACTAAGGTCTTGACAGACGTCCATGAAAATTTTTGGCAAAAAAAACGCAGAAAATCTAGATCACCAAAACATCCATTGACTATAGCACAAGAAAATCGACAAACTGGGGGGTTTACCCGCTCCGGGGATTGGTTGAACTTGAAAGTGGGCCGATTTACCCGTCGTGACCAACCGGCTCCTTAGCTAATTTCTTGATGGACGTCCATGAAAAATTTCGGCAAAAATGAAGCTGAAAATGTGAATCACCAAAACATCCATGGACTATAGCACACGAAAATCGGTAAAATAGGGCTTTACCCGTTCCATGGCTCGTATGACCATGAAAATGGACCGATTTGCTCTTCGTGACTAATCGACTCCATAACTAAGGTAATGACGGACGTTCATGAAAAATTTTGGTAAAAATGACGACGGAAATTCGGATCACCAAAACATCCATGGACTATATAGTACACGAAAATCGGCAAAAAGAATAGTTTACCCACTCCGGGGATTGTTTGACCTTGAAAAAGGGCCGGTTTGCCCGTCATGACCAATTGGCTCCATAACTAAGGCCTTGACAGATGTCCATTGAAAAATTTGGCAAAAATGACGTCCAAAATACGGATGACCAAACCTTTCATGGACTATAGCACACAAAAATTAGTAAAATTGGGGGTTTACGCACTCCGGGGATCGTTTGACCTTGAAAATGGGCCGGTTCACCCGTCGTGATTAACCGGCTCCACAGCTAAGGTCTTGATGGATGTCTACAAAATTTTTTGGAAAAAATAACGCCGAATATTCGGATAACCAAAACATCGATGGAATATAGCACACGAAAATCGGCAAAACGGGGGGAGGGGGGGGTTTACCCACTCTGGGGTTAGTTTAACCTTGAAAATGGGCCGATTTACCCGTCGGGACCAACCGGCTCCATAGATAAGTTCTTGACGGATGTCCATGAAAATTTACAACAAAAATGACATAGGATTTTCGATTCACCAAAACATCCATGGACTATAGAACACGAAAATCGGCAAAACGTGGGGTTTACACGCTCCGGGGATCGTTTGACCTTGAAAATGGGCAGACTAGCCTGTCGTAATCGACCGACTCCATAACTAAGATCTTGACGGACGTTCATGAAAATTTTTGGCAAAAATGACGCCGAAAATCCGTATCACCAAAACATCCATGGCCTATAGCACACGAAACTGGGAAAACGGGGGTTTACCCGCTCTAGTGATCGTTTGACCTTGAAAATTGGTCGGTTTTCCCGTTGTGGCCAACCGGCTCGATAGCTAAGGTCTTAACGGAAATCCATGAAATTTTTTAGCAAAAATGACATCGGAAATATAGATCACCAAAACATTCATGGACCATAGCACACGAAAATCGGCAAAATGGGTTGTTTGCTCGCTCTAGGGCTCGTTTGACCTTGAAAATTAACAAGTTTGCGCATCATGACCAACTGGATCCATAACTAAGCTCTTAACGAAAATCCATGAAAATTTTCGGCAAAAATGACGTCTGGAATCCAGATCACCAAAATATCCATGGACATAACACATGAAAATCGGCAAAACGGGACGTTTACCCGCTCCGAGGCTTGTTTGACCTTCAAAATGGGCTGGTTTGCCCGTCTTGACCAACCGGCTCCATTGCTAAGGTCTTGACGGACGTACATGAAATTTTTTTGCAAAAATGACGTCAAAAATCTGGATCACCAAAATATCCATGGACAATAACACATGAAAATTGACAAAACGGGGGTTTACCCGCTCCGGGGATTGTTTGACCATGAAAATGGGTCGGTTTTCCCGCCGTGACCAACCGGCACCATAGCTAAGGTCTTGATGGACGTCCATAAAAAATTTATGCTAAAATGACATTTGAAATCTGGATCACTGAAACATCCATGGACTAAAGCACACGAAAATCAGTAAAATTAGGAGTTTACCCGCTCCGGGGATCGTTTGAGCTTGAAAATAGGCCATTTTTCCAGTAGGGACCAACCGACTCCATAATTAAGGTCTTGACGGACGTCCATGAAAAATTTAGGCAAAAATGACGTCGAAAATCTGGATCACCAAAAAATCAATGGATTATTGCATACAAAAATCGGTAAAACGTAGGGTTTACCCGCTTCGTAACTCGTTTGACCTTGAAAATGGGTCATTTTGCCCGTCGGGACCAACCGACTCCATAGCTAAGATTTAGACGGACGTCCATGAAAAATTTCTAAAAAAATGGCTGCAAAAATTCGGATCACCGAAAACTCCATGGACTATATCACACGAAAAATCGGCAAAACGGGGGGGAGGGGGGGATTTACTCGCTCCGAGGATCGTTTGACCTTGAAAATGGGCCAATTTGGCTGTCGTGACCAACCGAGTCCAAAGCAAAGGTATTGACGGACGTCCATGAAAATTTTCAGTAAAAATAACATCGAAAATCTGGATCACCAAAACATATATGGACAATAGCACACGAAAATTGGTAAAACGGGGGGTTTACCCACTCCGGGGCTCGTTTGATGTTGAAAATGGGTCAATTTGCCCATCGTGACCAACCAGCTACATAGCTAAGGTCTTGACGCACCTCCATGAAAATTTCAGCAAAAATAAAGCCAGAAATCAGGATCACCAAAATATTCATGGACTATAGGACATGAAAATCGATAAAACGGGGGGTTTACCCGCTTCAGGGCTAGTTTGACCTTGAAAATGGGAAGGTATTCCCGTCGTGACTAATCGGCTCCATAGCTAAGGTCTTGACGGACGTCCATTAAATATTTAAGAAAAAATGATGTAGAAAATTTGGATCACCAAAAAATCCATGGGCTATAGCAGACGAAAGTTGGCAAAACGGGGGGTTTACCCGTTCCGAGGATTGTTTGACCTTGAAAATGGGCCAGTTTTCCCGTCGTGACCAACCTGCTCCATAGCTATGGTCTTGAAAGACGTCTATGAATAATTTATGCAAAAATGATGCGGGAAATCTGGATCACGAAATCATCCATTGACTATAGCACATGAAAATCAGTAAACCGGGGGATTTACCCGCTCCGGGGATTGTTTGACATTGATAATGGGCCGGTTTGCCCATCGTGGCCAACCGGCTCCATAGCTAAGATTTTAACGGACATCCATGAATATTTTTGGTAAAAAATACGCCAAAATTCCGAACCACAAAAACATCCATGGACTATAGCACATGAAAATCAGCAAAACGGGGGATTTCCCCGCTTCGGGGCTCGTTTGACCTTGAAAATGGGTTGATTTACCCATCGTGACCAACTGGCTCCATAGCTAAGGTCTTGGCCGACGTTCATGAAATTTTTTAGCAAAAATGATGCTGGAAATTCGGATCACCAAAACATCTATGGACTATAGAATACGAAAATCAGCAAAACGAGGGGTTTACCCGCTCCGGGGCTTGTTTGACTTTGAAAATGGGGCAGTTTGCCCATCATAACCAACCGGTTCCATAGCTAAGGTCTTTATGGACATCCATGAAAATTGTCGTCAAAAATGACTTCGAAAATGCGGATCACCAAAAAATCCATGGACTATAACACACGAAAATCGGCAAAATGGAGGGTTTACCCGCTCCGGGGTTCGTTTAACATTGAAAATGGGCCGTCTTACCCGTCGTGACCAACTGGCTCCATACCTAAGGTCTTGGCGGACATACATGAAAAATTTCGGCAAAAATGACGCCGGATATCCGGATCACCAAAGCATTCATGGAATATTGATTATAATGTAACTTTTCATTTAAGGTCTTTCCACTTGTAATATGATACATGTTTTATTATTTAATGATTAATTAAATGATTTATAATATTATGATTTAGAGTAGCATTTTAAAGCTTCCTACTTTGGGCATGTGCGTTGCACATGTACTCCATAACGATGAATATTAATTATTAAAAATCACATAATTTGTTTTAAAATTGTGTTTGAGTTGCAACAAAAATATGAAAAGTAACATGATAAATGTTTATAGTGTATCGTCAACTCATAAGAAGAAACTCTTTTGTATTGAGTCATCCCCTTATTATAATTTTGATGTATAAATTTTAAATTTATTTTAAAAGACAAAATAAAGTAGCAAAAACAAGCATAGAGGCACACTACCTTATGATTAACTTCCTTAAAATATCTCTCTTGTCTTATAGAATAGAGTAAAAATATTGAAATTAAATTAATAGTTATACATTTCAGGAAGATAAAATGTTTTAACATTAATTAGTAGAAGATGAAATTCTTCTTATTATTAAGTAGAATGCAATTAAGTAATTCAAATTTATAACTAAGGAAACTTAATTAGAAGGAAATAACTAAAGAATTAAAGTGCAACAAAGATGACAAATTTGTATTTGGTAGTGCTATATATTGATTTAGCTACAACTCGTCATATTCTTTAATTTAAGATTAAAAGAGGGAAAACCTTGATTCATGTACTTATTTAAAATTCTTGAAATCCTAATTGACTCTTGTTCTTCCACATTCCTCTTTTAATAAATAACTTACAAATCAAAAACTAATTAAAATAATATTATTTAATTAATTAGAAAAAATGAGAAAACCTTGATTCATGTACTTATTTAAAATTCTAGAAATCCTAGTTGACTCTTGTTCTTCTACATTCCCTTTCTAATAAATAACTTACAATTCAAAAAATAATTAAAATAATATTATTTAATTAATTAGATGTTTAATTTAGTCTATGGGTAAAATGACAATCCAACTTTTCATCTTTGAAGCTTCCCACTTTTAGTAAAACTAAATGTGTTTTGCACATGAGTCCTTTCAGTATGAATTACTGTCAAAATCACATTTTAATCAGTATCGCAAGCTATTCAAAAAAATACTATATAATTTATAATAGATGAACAATCAATGTATTCAAACAACTTCTTTGTTGTATGTCAAATGATTAGACATTTGATGAACCTGCAAAATTTAGTTTGGTAACTAAAATAATGAGCTACAAGTTATTAGGTCCAAACATATGATATATTAGTATGTGCAAAAATGAATAACAAAGGGATAAGGGTCTGCAAATACCCCAACTTTGGTCGAATTTGCTGTTGCGATACTAAGCTTTCATGAGGACCTATTACCTCCCTAGACTATTTAATACTATATTTTAAACATATATATTTGCCCACGTGTACAGAAAAAATAATGCAAAATTATAAATAGTAATGTGTCCATGTGGACACATATATACCTTTAAAATACACTATTAAATAGTTCAGGGGGTAAAAAATACGGTATTAAATAGTCTAGGGAGGTGATAGGTCCTTATGAAAGTTTAGTATCGCAACAACAAATCCGACCAAAGTTGAGGTATTTAGACCCTTATCCCAATAACAAAAATGATTAATGTTTCTCATTTAAATGCATAATTAGAAAATTTCTACATATACCTTAAATTGATATCTATGCTTCAAGTCCAACACCCATACAATTTTGAATGCTTCATGAAAGAAAAATTCTATAATTGGAGAAAGAAAGCAAGAACGAAAAGTTGAAGATATTGCAAAGAAAGTCATCATGCTCTGAAAAGAAAACTTTGTTATTGTTAGAGACAATATATCAACATAAAACTGTTCACTGTTTAATACTACACATGTATTAAATTTACTCTCTTTTTTTTCGCTGCTATTTTTTCGATTACCAATTTTCAACATTTTTTTGATTATCCACACTTGCAACTTCTAACTCTCTTATCTTCTCATGTTGAATTATGCAATTTTCATAATTTGATTTTCTATTGTGGGCTTCCATTTCTGTAAGTTGGTTCTTAAATAGCATTAAGAAATGACCCTTTAAATTCAAATTTTAATTCTGAAATTGATTTCTACATTAAAGTGATGAATGACTTTCCATATCATAACTTTTCAAATTCTTCCATTATGAGACTTGTGATTACAATTTAAAGCAATATGAATGTACTCATTTATCAAGAAAATGATAATTTAATTATTAAAGGGCTTAAGAACTTCAAATTCTACCATTATATAATTAAAATATTTATATTTGATCAAATTTTAATTTAGTAGAGGGGCAAAATGGTAATTCAAATATTTGTATTTAATTAAATAATGAATTAAATTTTAATTTAGAAGAAGGGCAAAATAGTAATTCAACTTTTTACTTTGAAACTTCCCACTTATACTTATAATAATAATATATATGACATATGATGACCGAACAATAAAAATGTGAAGCAACAGTAGTGATTTTGTGTTAAAAGGGGTTTCAAGCAGGCCAGGGGAAAGATCATTACAATAAAGGGGAAGAAACAAAAAAAACTAGGAAACACCCTTTTCTAATGTGGGAAAATCAAGAAATTTAAACAAATGAGTACAACAAAGTACCAAGTTAAAATTGGATCTATTAAGAGAGGGTATCAAGTCAATTTATTTGATCTTCTACTCAGATACTATCATTGAACATACTTCCTTGCATGGCGGTCTGCTGCAATCGATAACGACTGTATTGTAACAGGAAATGATGGACCCATCTGCAAATTTCAAGAATCATCATGCAATTAGAATCTTGAACACGAAAGAACACCAGGTACCAAAAGGACGAACATATTCAAGCATATCAACATTGCAATGCATCCCCCAGATATGAAAATGGCATATGGGTACCAAAATGGAGAACAAGAGATTACAACAACATATACACAATGTAGTCCCCCACTTTGGGGTCTAGGGAGGGTAGAGATTATGCAGACCTTATCCCTACCTCAGAGGTAGAGAGGTTGTTTCCGATAGACTCTCAGCTCAAGAATGTTGAACAAGAGATTCTAAGATTCAAATTATTTTTTTGAGAAAAAAATTCAATTCTCTACTACTAGGTCTCGAGAAAGAACAAGTGCAATGTAGAGCTAGGACGAGATTTTTGAGCTCTGATGCACCCAAAATGAAAGATCTTTGCATCCCTCCGGCTCAAGGTAATAATGAAATTCAGGCCACTGAAAGATCATTACATGCCTTGTCCACCATCAATCCAAATAATCAAATGTCAAGGACAGATCTGCATTACACTTCTAGTCTCATCCAAACATGGAATGTAGCTATGAGGTTTTGGGAACAGCAGATCATTGTCAAAGCATATGAGGAAAAATCACTCAACTACAAGCAAGAACAAGAGAATACCACATGTCTCTTTTATGATTCCCCCACCTACCACGGTTACAGCCAGCAACAGAAGCCTAGATAGGTAAAAGAGTAAATGAAGCTGCAGTCGGTTCTGATGATTATGTAGTTTCAAATGGCGAATAAACTGCAAACTAGCCAATTCGATGGTTACGTACCCATAAAGATATGTCGATGGAACTATGAAGCAGATCATACTACCTAAAATTAAGCATTGAAAATTCCTACATCTTAAACCAAGCTGTAGTACTACATGACCATAAATTTTGAGGTATTTTTTTGATAAAAGTTTTTTTTAGGTATTTAATGAGGGACCTTCGTAAGCCATACTTTACGCAAGTAATGTAGGCATAAGCAGCTTGAACACTAACACCAAGATATTTAAGTATAGTCTACGTAGGGAATCCCTCAAACGGGAGAGCGACAAAGGGTCTACCAAGAGGCAACATTTGAAAGGTTATGGTCCGTTATCTCACATTTCTATTTTTAGTTTATAAATGTACTTGGAAATATTCCTGTGAGGCATCAGATTTACGAAGAACGTAAGTCAGGGAGCTCACCGTACTGCAGAGATGGACTGTATTCACATAACCAGCATATTTTGAGCCTGTATCACAGAAAGAAAATTGTTACCGACAAGTGTAGATGACAAAAAAGTTGCTGCCACAAAGTTAGATGACACTCGTGTATAATAATGTGTACTTTTCCACATACAGGGTAAAAAAGACTTTTGGACAACCACAAAGTCTTGGAAAAATATAGTTTTGCATACTTTTCTGACAACTACATGAATCCTAAACGGGGGAGAAGAGGAAGTAAGCAGGATTTGTTGCTGACATTCCAAACAAATCAATAAGGATATAATTAAGAGTTGCTTACTCTTTTTTAGACCAGCAGGCTTCTGACGCAAAAGTTCATGTACAAATGCACCAATGTTTTCACACAATGCCTCTTCTTGAAAACTTACCTGCAGAACAGTGTTTTCAGGAAGAAAATGTCAATAGGTGCATTCCAGTAGTTTATATCCAATGAAGCTTAAGAATCTCTGCATGAAGAGAGACGCAAGTGTACCTTCCCAATTCCTACATGCACAATTGCAGTTTTATCTTTTTTGAAAGGTACACCTCGCTTAGCTTCTTTCACTGCTTTTGTTATATCTTTGGTAACAGTACCTTTCTGCATGCATTATGAGGAAATAAGAACTAATTCCTAAAGAACAGCCTAAATTAAGAGCCGAAAGATGCAGATTACTTACCTTAGTATCTGGCATCAATTGCCTCAAGTACTTCGCAATCTGCAAAATCATGTGATGTTAGTCACGGAGAAGCACTAAAGCACACTTATGTTTTCCCTCCCCGCCTTTATACGTTCAACTTTTACCAGTCGTCCGATAGGGCTCATATTAGCATCAACCTATACTGGTATTAAAATTGAAATTAAAGGACTGCAATAGCCTCCCTTGTTACAATTAGGTTGTTGCTTAGCAAATGAACCTTGTACCATGTGTCATGGACTTCACTATCTATACATACCCTCTATTGAGATAAATGCATACTAGGGTATGCTAACTAATTCAACCCTCCATCCCTTCCCGGCCACCTTCACCTCCATATTTAACTAAAAAGATCAATTCACGTATAATTATTTTTACATAATACTTCCACACAGCCTTCTTCAATAACACTTCATAACTAAAATTATCCTAGGATAAAGAGAATGTCAATCACTAGGAAAAAACTATTCTTGATGTAAACATTAATCACAGCTGTCAATCCTATATAGGAAAAATACAAAACCATATTTCTTGACCAAATACAAAATATAGGAAGACTAAAATACAACCTGACATCCTAATTACCCTTGTCTGTCCACATAACAATCGTAGCATATAAATTGTTGCCCCCAAGTGTTCTTTTACTTTTATTTCAGAAATCTTTCCCATGTGACTAGTTTTTGTAGTTTCAAACATCGAATCTCCAATTCATCAACTTCTATTCATATGTCTGTTTAAAAACTTTTGAAGAAAAAAACTAGTCACTCTTTTTTTTTACAAGGAGAAAAAACAGTCTCTCTTTTTCCTCTAATTTTCACTTTCTTCCATCGCTTTGCTCTGCTTCCACAGAAGGTGTTAGCTTGGAAAGAGGAAGCAAAAGCATAACAAAGAAATGATGTGTCCGGCAGCAAGCCGGAAAGGATATTCTCCCCTCCTAAGTAGGAGAGAGAAAAATCTGGGGATAGTGCCTGAGAGAATTTTTAAAAAGAGGAACCCGTCTTATTTGATATCAGATATATCATCAGTTTTTCATTCTCTTTTAAAATATATATCTACTTCCATGAAAATGACTACTTCTTTATTTAATGAAGTAAGAAATTTTATTTAAATTTCACTTGAAACTGACTACTACGTTCGCATGAAACTTTTTATTTATTTCTTACCCTCTTTTGTTTTATTAATTAAAACCCATCTCTTTTTGTCCTGAAAAGTATAAGAACTCACATAATCACTCCTATTTTTTAATCAACTTTAATAGAATAGATATCTTGATATTCTTTTTAGAATTGAAAGGTAGAAATGTACATAACTTTGTGAGCCAAATGCCAGCACTATACCACTTAAAGGGGGCTATATTGCACTCTTTTCCATGTTAATCTCTTCAAGTTCATATATAACTTAGAAGTTTCAAATCTTAAAGGACTAGTGGGGATCCAATACGGGTACCAGACACCGGGTGGGAAAACCAAACCAAAAAAATCTTTCTAATCCACCTTTACGCTAGAGGCAAATCAAATGACCCCTGAATTTACGGTGTACTCGCGGAAGAGATGTCAATGAAAAGTATGGATAGTCAATTTAAGAAACCTGTCTCAAGTTCGGCATCATTGCATGAGTGGAAAAACATTTGTCAAAATCAATCTTCACATTTCCTGCATGTATAATCACATTAAAAATGTTAAGGACATGATAATCAATGGCAATAGAAAAAATCAATCTCAAAGGAATAACATTGAAACAACATATCTTCCTGAAGGGTTAGAATAAACATGTTCAAAAGAAAAGAATGGTCTCAACAACATATCTTCCTGAAGGGTTAGAATATACATGTTCAAAAGAAAATAATGGTCTCATCATCATCCCCAAATGTGTGGATGAAATTGCTGATCTTTTTATTTCGGAATGAAGTCCTCTAAAACCAGATTTAATCAGCATTTGCAAGGGAATAACTTAAATGGTCATTCAACTATAACAAATTATTCACTTAAGTCACTTTCGTTTATTTTGTATCAAAAAAGTCACTCAAGTTATGCTAATTTATCTACAAAGTCATTATAGCCAAAACAGTAAAGGATAATTACATAAACATCCCCTCAAGTTTGACTTTGTAACACTTGCTTCCTTGTGGTCATGCTTGCCCATCTTATTTTATTTTTTAAAACTAATTATTATAGTCACTTATGTTTACTTTGTATCAACAAAGTCACTCACGTTATGCTAGTTTATCTACAAAGTCATAATAGCCAACAAAACTAAAGGGAAAATTACATGAATGTCCCTCAAGTTTGGCTTTGTAACACTCACTTCTTTGTGGTTTTGCTTGGCCCTTTTATTTATTTTTTAAAACCTAATTATTATAATTTTCTTTTAATAATAATTAGGTTAAAAATATAATAAGAGCAAGCATAACCATAAAGGAAGTAAGTGTTATAAAGTCAAACTTGAGGGGAGGTTTATGTAATTATCCTTCTACTCCCTACATTCACTTTTACTTGTCCACTTTGGACATTGCACGCCCCTTAAGAAACAATAATTAATATGAGTATTTTACCATAATACTCATATTAATTGATGTATAGTCTTAGATCTTGGAGAATAAGTAATTATGTGGAGGTACAACAGGAAAAAATAATAGTCTTCTCTTGATATGTTAAAAATGACAACTTAAAATCTATTTTTGAAATACTGGACAAGTAAAAGTGAACAGAGGGAGTAGTGTTTAAGCTATAATGCCTTGGCCTGTAAACTAGCAAAATTAGAATGACTTTGTTGATACAAAATAAACATAAGTGACTTTGGTGAAGAACTTGCTATAGTTGAATGACCATTTACTCCCTCCGTTCATTTTTCCTTTTCCAATATTTCAAAAATAGTTTTTCACTTTTACTTGTTACTTTTAACATATCAAAGAGAAGACAATTATTTTTATCTTTTACTGACAACATTAATTACTTATTTCCCAATACCAAAGACTATACATCAATTAATATGAGTATTGTGGTAAAATACTCATATTAATCATTGTTTCTCAAGGGAAATGCAAAAACCAAAGTCGGCAAGTAAAAGTGAGCATAGGGAGTAAGTTTTTCCCTCCAGCAATTGCCTAAAGCTAGTCCCATCTTTGGCCCCTGATTTTGAAAAAAATTAGGTCAAAATTCTTCCAATGCTACCAGGCCAAGACAGTGTAAACTTTACGAGAAGTACACAATGTATTTGACTATTCATCCAGCCTCCCAGAAATCTAACCTAATATCTTCCCTTAATTTGTAAGTAAATCTAACCTGCTATCTTCAAAGAGGGATATTTTTTTACACTAAATATATATATATGAAACAAAGAGCATTTGACTCAACAATGGATTCACAGATGTTTACTATATCTTTCCCTACAATCATCCAGAGCATACTAAGAGGGACTTTCATACATATTCCTCTCACTAGTTCACCAACTCACCAGTGCTTCCACCACCATTCTACGAGAAGCCCATAATAATAGGAAGTATACTGCACGAGTGCACGTTATACTTCTGGGGCGAAAGTAAAGTATAAGGTCTTTTTTTTGGCTCACAATTCATTTAACCCCCTAACATTCCATGATATTAATTTGAGCCTCATTCAACAGATTGAAGACTCCCCTTCCCATTAGATCTATCACCATTACTTTTGAATTTAACATCAAAAGTGATCAGATTTTCAACTTTTGTGTGCCTTTGAACCTAGGTCTTTCAATATCCACGGTTTGTTCCATTCTTCACGGTTTCCTCCATGCATCCACCTCCAAAAAAAAAAGTAAACTTTTTGCAATTCTAAGAATTAAGTTTTTGATGAAATAAGAAGGATATCATTAACAAAAAGCATCAAGAAGATGCAAGCATTACAAATAGATTATCAGCTCCTAGGAAGGCAAAAAAAAGCTATCACAACTATCAACATAGATCTATGGAGCTGATAAATTCTAGGAAAGATTCAACAGTAATTACAGAGGAATGGTTGACCCAACTAAAAAGACTAATCAAACATCTAGCCTAAGAATTAAGTTGAAAAAGAACATTGGCTTCTGAATAAGAAAAGTCAGCTTGGATGAAAATTTATCAGCTTCACTTCACTCCATATGTGGAAGGAGGCTATGAATGTAAGCCTCCGAAGTGGTTATGAATGTAAACCTTAGAGAGTTTACAGACTGGAAGGAGTAAATTGACCTCATAACTTGCACCATTTACAGCAGCATGTAAGTGGACATAAGAAGTACCATGACAGTTCTAAATAATTGCAAACTTAAATAAGTAATTTAGTGGCATACCACTCTTGATATTCTCTACGAGCTCCAAACCACCAACAACATCAGCCCCTGCTTCTCGGGCATCATCAGCAGCAGCTCCTTCAGCAAAAACAGCAATGCGATATACCTGAAAGGAAAATATTTAGTCAAACAGTATATCTATAACAGCATATGATTATCTAACCTTAAACTTTATGAAGAATGCATTAATACCTTTCCAAACCCATGAGGAACAGCCACTGTACCTTCAAGCTTCTGCAGTACAAAAGAAAGAACTATGAGCTAGCACTAGCAAACGAACGAGATTGCTTTAGACTAGGGTCAAATTAGCTACACTAGAAGAGGTCAATCAAAACGGAAGAATTGGTAATGAAACGTGATTGTAATCTCACTCTGCTTATACCACCTGTGCAGGAGAATTTATATTTCTTGAGGCTTGCACGGGCAATATTCCAGCAAAGAAAAGGAAAATTCACTCTTAATTAGGTGGCACTAGGAGCATGATTCTACCAATAAAATTTGCTCTATACACTCACGAACAACAAAAGGATGTGGAATCAGCAAACCCGTAACACCAAACCGTGATAAGGATATAGAATGTTGGAGCTTGGTTTTAAATATAAATGAATTTTCTGTCAATTGCTAAATCTATGAGACTGCATGCAGAGCAAATTCTGGAGAGTGCTCCCAAATGTTCAGGAATTGAGATTTAAGTTTGAAAGGTTTAAGGCCCTCTATGCTCTCATGATTTATGAGCTCTTTCTAAGTGCAATTATTTAATACCCATTCACCATCTGATGAATAAGCTTTAGACATATAAACCAATAACAATAGAAGTGGTAACAAGAAGTTTTTCTGTTCAAGTATCACGTGACGAGTGACGACAAGCTCGGATGGTAAGCTTAATGTGGGCTAGAAAGAGGACGAAAGCACGCACCAGGTCACTTCGGCGCATATCAGGAGTCAAAACAACATGAGCTTCCAGAGTTTCATCAAACCTCTTCTTGGCATTAGCCTGCATAATCACTAAAAATACAATGAATCATGACTCAGTCTGTAACCTCTGAAGAAAACATGACTAGATAGAAAGACAAAGCACACAAGAAAACCAACTAATGGCAAGCTACAGCTAAGAGTCACTTAGATTATATACTATAGATAGAATGACAAAGCACCATGCAAAAAGCAGACAAGCAAACTATCTCAGGCAAGCTATGCTTAGCGTCACTCAGATTACATAATATGGACTTTGATCCATAATCACTATTTTCAACTTGAATAGATGAATAAAAAAACATAATGAGATTTTGAGGAAAAATAAGAGTTGAATTTTTGAGCCATGCATATGACTACCCCTAATTGATGGAAAAGTTGAACTTGTCTCTATCTTTCACTGTGATATTATCTATAAACACTTGAGCCTCCTCAAGGAAGAAGCCTAACAGTTGAAGAGATGCAGTGACAACCTTGGGAACCAAGAGACAACACCACGTGGATTTTTTCCACTAGCCTAAGGCCCCAAGTGTTGGTGGATAGAGTTACCCGATACTAATGAAAAGTAATAGGTAACGACGGATTAGCAGGTTCCGACACCACCACTATCCTAAAAGAAAGCAAAGACAAAAAGAAACAAAAAATTATCTAGAAATACGACCCTAGAGAGTGGCCTAGTAATTAATGGAAGACAACTGTCTGAATCTAGCATTGTCAAAAAAACAAGATGATTCCTTTCTATCTGCTGAAATGTTGATGAGGTACCTTGATGAATGGAGTTATATGGTACTTGTATTAGTGAAAGGATGCAGCTACATGGTGGAACAGTTGAGGTGCTTGCAAACAGGCTCCGACATGATTATTATCGAAAAAGATTATCTAGAAATACCTTGACCATTAACTTATTTAGAGATACATGGAAGTTATCCAAAATATCCTCTCTTTTTTTTGAGAAAGGTATCCAAAGTATCCTTTGATGCACTTTACTTCAGCATGTGACAGCAGCTCCTTATGGAAGGAGGTTATGCAAGTATTTCTCATTATTAACAAATAGTCTTTAACCTAGAGAATATATTGGACCATTCCTATAGTTTTTTAATGATATCCAATTGAGGATGTGGGACATACCAACAAGGTGCTCCAAATAATTTAACAATGCAATAATATTTTTTATAAAGTTAATTCTTCACCAATATGTTGAAGAAAACCACATTTACAGACTCTAGACAAAAAGACAGATTTTTACATCAAAACATGATAAACTATGGCGAGCACCCTATCATCCATGTTCACTAGGATACCATATCGACTCCAAATTAGTAATGTAAGCAAATCGTGAGTATCACAACAAGGTTATTTAAGTATGATATTTTTTGACCTTGAAGGATACACTGTAACTTATGAGAAGGTTATCCACATGAAACCTAAGTAAACTGCTAGAAGTGTTTTTTCTTCAGTTCTTACTTTTATTCTTTTCCTCAACTCCCTATTTTAGGGCAACCTTGAAATTTCACTGTCCACTTGAAACAAAGTTATCAGACATGCAAGTATGACGATGAAATAATAATATTCCAGATATTCTTTACTACATTTAGAAATCCAGCAGAAACACATCCTGTGATTGTTTTCTTATATTATTACTATTATTTACAACTTTATAACAAGTCAAAATTTCGTACAAGAAACAAAAAATGCTAAAAAGAATTCATATAAACGACCTCAACTAATTTGGGATCTCTACACACAGTTGATTGAAACAAAAAAAATCTGACCTTTACAAGCCAAATGGCCTCTTTAATGGGAATCCTTTAATTGTTTTCTCCTCTATTTTTCATTTAAACTAATAATGGGCATCCTGTTATTGTTTTATTCTTCTTCTTTTCAATATATTATCCAATTACTACTGCCTTTTAACTTTACAAGGAGTCAAAATTTTGTACAAGAAACAACAAATGCTAAAAAGAATTCATATCACCAACAACAACAATATACCGGTGTAATCTCACCAAGTGAGGCCCGTAGAAGGTAGAGTATACTCAAACCTTACTACTACTACCTCACAGAAGTAACTCTTACCTCAGAGAGGTAGGTCAAGAGGTTGTTTCAGATAGACACTCAGCTCAAGAAAAACAGTCCAAAGCAGTCCAGCGAAAGAAGTATCAGAAGTACAAAAAGTAGCAGCTAATAACAGAACAGAAACTCCAACAAAACAATACACAGTTGATTGAAACAAAAAAATCTGACCTTTACAAGCCGAATGGCCTCTTTAAGATCATAAACAGCTTTTTTCTTCTTTTCATCACTCTTCACATTAATCAATGTTGGAAACGAAACCATTTCCTCTTCAACATTCATAACTCTCCTCATTGCCGCCCGTTTTTGCGCCTCGATTCTTCTCCTCTCTCTCTCCATCTCCTCATCACCCATACCTTCCACTTTCACTTTCTCCTCTTCCGGCAAATCCTCCGGTAACGGCGCCACCCTTGTCGGATAAGAAATCGGAGCTATTTTCGGTGCATCCTTCAAGTACCGCAGATCCTCCCGGGTCCACAACCCACCATCCGCTTTAACCCCATCTGGGTTATTTGATTCGAGTCGGGTACTACTCTCCGGCGGGTTCTTAGGGGTGTAGGAAACGGGTTGAATTGGACTTGGGTTATTCGGATTCGGGTTTTCTGATGATGAGGATGAGGAGAGTAATCTGTGAAAATGAGAACGAATAAGAGGAGAAAAGTGAGATGGGGTTATGTATGAGCAGTGACGACGAGCTTGGTAGAGTAGTTCAAAGGCTGCCATTGGAGCTCTTACAATGGTGAAAGGTGGACTGATAGTAGTTTTGTTTGCAAGATGTAAAGAGGGTTTAGGGAAGAGAGAAGAGACATGAGGGTTTTAGCATTTTTTTTCCACTTATATGTCATTTAAATTTTTTAAAGTTTGTATATGAAAATTATCAAAATTAAATAAAATTAATTCTTATACAATCTTATTGAACAATAAATTATATTTTATTAAACAAAATATTAGAATATTCTAAGATATCTTATTGAATATTGATAAATAGTATATTTTTATGTTTCTCTCGTAAATAAATATTTGCAATTACAAGATTTTAAAGATATATAGTGTTTATATAAAATTACTAGTCAATAATAATAGTAACTAGTTATTCTTCTATATAATTTTTTCACATGGTACGAAAAATTTCTTCACGCTAGCAATGAGTCTTTTTTTGCAAAATTTAAACTGATAATTTTTTTTTACAAAATATAAATTTTAAATTTACGAGTCAAGTCGTAAATTTTAAGAAAAAATAAAATCATGATTTGAGTTCATAAATCCTGATTTTTGTTTAGAGAATTTGGGATTTGAAATAATGATCTCTCATCGCGTGTCCAAATGCTTATTTGAAATCATAATTTCATATCATATGTTTAAAGCCTAAACTTAGAGTACATTTGTCGTTACACACCTTCGTATATTCTCTCTATAATTTATTTTTGTTTTGTAGTTTATATGAATTTTTTCAATTGTTGTAAGTTTATAATTTCTTTTGGTTCAATATATTAATTTATGACTTTGTTAGAAAACTACTACAGTACTAACCAAAATGTTTTTCTCTATAAAATCAATTAATAGATACGTATATATAGTGAAATAGATTGCAAATACTTCTTATATAGAAGAGGATCACATTGGAGTTGAGTTCGATTTTACAGTATGATTTTTGACCTGCTCTAATTTGGAACATTATTATCCACAACCCTATCCATAATTAACTACATCTTCCGATTTAATTTATGTGAACTTATTTAACCAGATATGAAGTTCAAAATTATCTTTTTGGGGGAGGGGGAGGACAGAGGGGGTTTACAATGGGATTCAAACCCACAGGCCACACCACTAGATGAAGGTGTGAACAGCTCACCAATTATGGTGTTTCTGATATACCCTCAAGCTCAAGAAAACTCACGTTTCTATCCTTCAAATGATACACATTGCACAAACTGTACAAAATAGGTTTCCATTTTTTATTTTACTTTTCATTTGATATCCACATTGAAGTCCAACCCGTCCAGATTCACACCGCATAGAATCTATTTCCTACCAAGGATTTTTTTCACATCAACACTCGAAACCAAAATCTCTGATTAAGAGAGGAACAACCCCATCCGCTCCACATCCTTAGAATGTGACAAAGAGATCATTACTTCTTATCATTGCTTGCTGGTATTAGAAATGGGTAAATGATCCCAATAAAAACAGGACTATTTCTATATTTTGAGTGCAGGCAAAGCATACATGTTTTCTAAACTAGAAAATCATATGAAAGTAAAAACTTCAGCCGCACATCAATTAACGCCACTACAATGTATTCCACTATACAAAGGAAAATTGAATTCACTTAGCATAGTGAGTATTCACAGTCAAGAAGTCGAGAGAAAATTTCCTCACAACTAGGTCTTTCGTTTGGCTCTGCCCAGCAATCTGCAAAAATAAGTTTATGGCCAAACTCATCACAAAAAGAAATAGTGTAAAAAATATTTATGCAATCACATCACTTAGGTATATGTATGCCATATAAGTATTGGGGAGAGATGATTAGACCAAACATGACACCTACAACTTACCAAGAACATCATACTAGATAGAAGGAATGGGGGTCGAGAATTAGGGTACAAGGTTAGTAGGTAGTCGAACTTTGTCTAATTTTTCTAATCAGTCTTATTATTATTACTCTCCTAATTTCTTTGGAGATTCTCATAGAAGCATGTGCTAAAATCCACTTAGCTACTTACTACTCACTCAACTTAAAATAAAAAATGAAATGGAATTCCCATAAATGGTGCGTGTCAAATCCTCCAAAAGTAGTGTATTTTTGGAGGATCAAAAACGGGTGCGGTAACATCTTTGGAGAATCCAAGCAACACAGATAATAAGTAATCTCTATGATAAACATCAATTGATAACCTGGAAAAAGTGGTAACTAACAGGTTATCAGTTAAAATATATTGATAGTGTAAAAAATCTACAGGGTGAATGTAACTTATATCCAACTGTGATTACCTACTATTAGTCTGCCGAGGGGTCCTTCAGGTATCTCTAACCTTGATCCTTCATTGGCAACAGCATAAACGACCTAAAAATAAGCACAATGCATTACTAGATGCAGCAATGTAGAAATATACCAATGTCAATTTTCTATAGCAAATTAACCTGTATCAAGTTACAAGGTCAAATTAACATACCCGATTGGGTGGTATACCCTCCCATGGTCTGTTTAGGGTACAAAGCTCCCACATTATCACACCAAAGCTAAAAATGTCACATTTTTCTGTGAAAGGCTCATTACGAATGAGTTCTGGAGCCATCCATTCAGGAGTACCAGCAGACGTTGAGTCTCTCATAGATGCATCTGTCATTATTCTTGAGAGGCCAAAATCACAAATTTTGACAGTCCAGCGCTTATTCACAAGGCAGTTTGCACTTTTTAAATCACGATGGACAATCTTCATTCGATGTAAGCACATGAGCCCTCTTTAGATCCAACAGAAACATGAATCAGTTAATATTATCATAAATCCTGTCAGGGTATAAGTAACATGTCAGGTGTATTAGTTTCAGAACATTTGGTAAACCAACCTGCATATATCCCGAAGCATATTGAGCTTCTTCTGCCAGCTAAGCCTGTTCTTTTGACCACTTACATGGATCAAATGATATAGAGATCCCATCTCCATGTATTCAGTAACCATTGATAAATGTGGGGGGTTTGCACAGGCACCCAGGAACAATATAACTGTGAGGAATAGCATTAGTTAAATCACACTAGCCTAAATCCTAATTACAAATATCATACTTCTAGGCAATATTGGGAGTAGAACTAAAAACCAACACTTGAAACAAACAAAAAGAGAGATGTACCATTTGGATGTCGAAGTCGGCTGGGAAAAGTGACAAGAAAAGAATACAACAAGTTAGAACTGTTTAAAGCTCAAAGTAACAAAATCCATAAAGCAGATACAACACCTAAGGATAGAGATCTCGTTGCAGAAGTCCTCCATATTTTCAGCAGTAAGATCTTGCTCCAGAAAAACTTTAATAGCAACCTCAGTTCCATTCCACTTGCCACGAAAAACTTCTCCAAAGAACCCTAGAAATATAACTGGAGTGTTTGAGAACTCAAATTTTAATATTGCATGGGGTGGTGGAACCAGATCTTTCATTAGAAAAATAGAAGTCAGCGTCATATTCTAAAACTCACATTGATTCTACAGGTCACTGTACAATCATTTCTTTGATACAGATGATTTAGTTAACAAAATGTAAAAAAAAAATACATATCTGGTCTTTGATCATTGAAGAGACAAGTAAGTGACTTTACTTCCTCAACAGGTTATGTACAAAAATTTCCTATATGTCCAATACAAATCCTTCTGGCATCTATCTGTATCCATATCTAGTGTATCTTTCCACTTCAGTGACATGACGCAATTTGCTTCTTATTTGGGAAGGGTGTTAAACACTGTAAGGACCTCTTTCTAGTACAAGAGGACTGTATAGGACACGACATCTGGTGAACATTCAATCTGCAAGATCCACATCCAAGTTTCATAGATTTTAGTTTGCATCCTTGTCCCAAGATCATCAGATCAGTATAAGCTCATAGCAGAGGCTCATGTATGGAAGAACAAAAAATATTATTAGAGATGTAAGATTTAGATAGGAATCACGAGATTCTGTTTGTTATAAATCTATATTGAAGTTGAAACGACTGAATACTTTTAAAAAGATTTTAACGGAAAATGGGAAATTAGAGCTGATAGTCACAAGGGACAGAAATTAAAGAAAACAAATAACCACATCTCCATTTCTGGTGCCATTTTTAGTATGTCAGAACCATCAGAAGAACCTATTTCACCCCAATGTCCACACACTTGTGTTCTTTTCTGCCATAGAAAGCCACAAAATGTTGTCCTTTTGTACATGAGATTCGGGAGGAAAAAAATTAGCAGAACATCTCAGGGTCAATACTAAACTCATCTTTCACATAGAGGTGCAAAAGCATATTGGACTATTGGAGAATCTCTGATCAGTGTAGCAAAACCCAACAGGACACATCGGCAGACCAGTAGAAATCATCATTGTGTTCCTAATCTTCAATATGGTCCACTTTCTTGTCTTCAACTCTTCAAAGATGTTCTAAACTTAATATAGACTTAGGCTAAATGGTAATTTAGATGTAATTTCCTTCCCTCCCTCCCTCACACAACACATATGAACCCACATTTGCCTAGTTTTACTTGGATACGGTCCCCAGTTAGACATCCCTCTCTGTAGAATCCTCCACGGTCTTAAGTGAAGCAGCTAAATCCAAGTTTAGTTGATATCATAATTTTGATGACAACTTAATATCATAATTAAAGAACAATAATCAAGATTTCATGAACTATGATGACGAAAAGGATAAACCTGGCTGCCTGGGTTGCTCCTACAATAAAGTTGGCAGAGCATGATCCACCAGCAATAACATTCTAGTTTACAAAGCATGAGACCAAGGAGCAAAGGGAGCAGACTCACCTAGCTCATTGCAGCCCTATAAGTGGCACTAAAGAATATCTAATCGATGCACTTAACAAAGAAAGAAAGAAAAGAAGCTGAAATACATCAGCATTACTACAAAAATGTTTAAGAACAATGCTTACCTATCCCAACTCGAGTGCCAACAGTCAACTCTGAGAAGTCTATATTCCATTCTTCAAAAGGTAGAAGAGGCTTATTCAGATACATATGTGATTCTAGAATCCTGTTCCAGGTTGAGACCAATTCATCATTCATCCTGTCTGGCCCACTTTTTTCTGGAACCTGTCTCCTCAACTCGTGGGGAGATGAGGGTAATGACATTGATCTCTGTGAACTTATCTGCTCGCTTGAAAAAGCAAAACAGTTAGAATGCAGATCCGACATTTCATCATGGTCATCATGGTGAAACCAGGGACCTAAAAGGGACTCTAGTAAGTAATGACTGAAACAAGTACAGATTCAAACAAGATATTAACTTTCACAAATTGATGAGTTTTGGGTTCTAAACTTATTTTGGATGGGAATATGACAACCTCTTGATTTAAACCTGAATTGGAAAACAAAAAGATAATGCCTTTTCATTTATTTTCCACAATTAGAGGCCCCACAAATCAGAGTTAAGAAGAAATTTCAACTAAATCCAAACCTCAATAGTGTTACATAGGGAAAAAAAATCAGTGTTCTTAACACATAGAAACTATTTTAACACAGCCTAAATATTTTTATTTTTTTTTATGACCGTGGTGTCCGGGGAGCTTTATCGCACCTCGCCTAATTCCACGGATACCTTCCACCTCCCACCAGTAACAGGTAACAGTTTAAATATTCATCCTCTTTCAACGCATTTGCAACAGTTCTCTTCCCTCAAGCTCACCAGACCACCACCAACCGCTGACATCCTCACAGAAAAGGCAGAAAGAAACTAGAATATTTGATTATGCAAGTATGAGTATCATGTGTGTAATTATATACAACTAGATTAAAAGTGTTGTAACTTGTTCCCTCCAACATTTGATAAAATCTATCGTTTTGCTTTACAAATAAAAGTAACTCTATTTCAGAGATGGCACCTAGCAGGTAAAATTATACATGGCAAATATTTAGAACTTCCCTATTTCAAACATCTCAGGTCTGAGGAACTCATATACATCTGTTATCTTACACCAGAAAGCCGAAATACAAGGATCTGTATCGAATTTTATGTACAGGGCTTAGGTAAGCCTTCAAACTATCTTCTGTTCCACTCCAGCCAAATTGTCCAAAATATGCATGCCGGGATGGACCGATGGTGCATGTTTCTTACTCTATACAACTTAAAATGATCAACTTCATCAACATCAAAGCTGATATATGAACTTAGAAGTTAGAACTAACAAAGTAGAACAATTATTAATGTTTGAGATCCAAGTTATTATTAGATTTAAGAAAAGATAGTCTCCTATCTATGGTCACACTAGGGGTTTGTATGCAGGAAACTTTCAATTTCCTCCACGTTAGGTTGGTCAAAATGTTTTGGAAAACAACTTTCTTCCTTGTGGAATTGGAGAAAACTGTATTAAGACCACAAGATTCAAAAGTCTTATATACCTTCTTAAACTCCATATCAAGTCAAACCAAATAAACAAATTGAAACGGAGGGAGTATTCCTTTTCATTCTAAAAAGGGGGAAACTGAAAAACATAATTTTACTGACCACTGGTATCACGCATAAAACCTAACTTACCAGAGCAAAAGATATCAAAACTAATACAGGTCCTCAAACCAGAGAGAAAAGGTAACATACATCTTTTTTCGGATCTGAGGCACCATCTCTGTTGGTTGAGGCATGATGATATGAACTACTTTCTTCTTGCTCTTTCAAGAGTCGGTTCTGCTTGAATGCTTCATTCATAGCTATAACAGCCCTGGTATGATTATGACCCAAAGATGAAATAAGTACACGAAAGTGGCACATAAAAAGTCTTTTAACAATCTTCAGGTCAACACCATATTATGATAAAGAACTTCCAGGAACCCTTTCTAGGTAAGATATTCTTTTTTTAGCTGTAAGTGGCCCTAAGTGATGTTTGGATAGTTCTATATAAATGTATATTGTTATTCATAAGTTTGTTTTATTTTTACCATACCATCCATATTATTACTTTCACCACCATTATCTAAACGTAATAACATTTTCAATAAAATAATATGTATTAGACAAATGAGTTAGTAACTAGCAACATTTAAAAAAAGAAGAGTATTGAAAAAATTACTAAGCTCAACAAGAAAAATAAAGTTAGAGAAAACTTTAGGAAACTTTATGCAAAATATGGAAGATAAGTACTAATAGAATAAGATAAAGAATTATTGCAAAAAATTACAGTGCAATGGATGGGAGGAACGAAAAATTAAAATTTCTTTAAATTTCAGAAATAAGGATCAAAGTGGAATCAATGACCTCTTGGTTTTTTTGGAAAAAGAAAAACACTTTTTCCTTGAAAGTTATCAAACAAAACGCAGCTGAGAAACTTCTTGAAAAAATTTTTGAAACTAAGAAACTTCTTGAAATCTGTCAGGAAAATAGATATAATGACACAATGGGAATCAACCAAGTTCAACTTTGTACAAAATTAATACAGGAAAATATGAGCCAATGTATAGAAGTGCTATAGTAAGGCTGTTGATATGATTATTGTAGTAAAAATATTGACCTTACGACATCATCACCAATTTCTGGAGTTTTTCTTCTTCGTATTCTCCGTGTTTCTGATGTCGGTGCACCTTCTGACCTGTGAAACAATAGGAAACTCAGCAAACATTTGCACGAATTTTATTTATATTTGAAAGTTTTGAGAAGTTAATTCAGTTATTAACAGAAAACAGAGTACATCTTAAGAGTATAGAAGACAAGAACCTGCACATATTTTAACTTAGATGCATGCCAACATTTTTGGTATTACCTATCTACATAAAAATATGGAAGGGTAATGCAGCTTCGTTCAGAACACCAAAGATGAATAAACTGTACATATTTTTTCTATTTCAAAGATGGGTTAAATTTTATTCTGAGATGCTCTGCAAAAAGGGGTAAATAAACCGAATTAGTGGAGCATCTCATTGCAAGAATATCACCTACTGTTTCCTATTAAGTGGCTTGATTTAGCTGCAGACTATCTAAGAAATAAACTTTTCCTGTTAAGATATTACATGATTTGCATTAACCGGGGATCTGATTGGAGATATAATTACGAGTTTATTTTGCAAGTATACATTTGCTGAAATGCAAAACTGTAATCTCTATAAATTTCCAATCGAGCTTTTAAGTAATTCTATACTACAATTTTTTTCATGATATAGGGAGAACCCCTGCTTTCTAAATATTTCTGAGTCTCTAAAAAGCTACAGTGTTGCCATAGGGATCTCTTCACTGCTGGAGTCGGATCTCTCCTTATTAGGACTCTTCAAGTCTCACCTTACACCTCGAAAGATTCACAGGCTCCTGGCGATCCTTCCCTGAAAAATCTACTGCCAGAAGACCAGCCATTCACTCCCATATGCTGACCCATCTCGCTACCTGACCCACACATCCCCACATACCACAATTTCCCGTGACCTTTTCCGTCGAATCTTTTATCTACAGGATTGCTAGAGAAAGGACACTCAAGCCCAGAATATAACACTATCCGAATCACTTCCTTTCACCTTCAGAATCCAACTCCTTTACTGTCAACCAGTTGAACCTACTGATCCGGGATCCTTTCCACCCATATCTGGTACAAGTAGGCTCGCCTCAAGTCATTAAGCCATCTAGGTTTCAGGTTACTGTTGCAAGTTGTTTTTTTATTTTTTGGTTCTAGTATTTCCTCTTCTCGTCATAGAATCATACAGAAATAGCAAATATGACAGGGAAAGATGATTCTTCAAACATAGGTGATATCAAACCTCTTTCCATCCATTTCAAATTCTTCCACTATTACCTCAGTGAAATTGGAAGGCTGTAGTAAACTACATGTTATGGTCCGCTTCAATTGAACTATGGTTTATTGACCAAGGTCGTGATGACCACGTAGTTAAGAATACTAGTGTGACATCTGTGGGACTCAACCTCGCTTGTTCAAGACTGGACATCAGAAGCAGAATTTTGAGCTATGGCTCTTGCAACCTATGCACTTATCTGGTTAAACAACTTCTCCAAGAGTGAAAGTGTGTAGAAGTCAAGCAAATAAAAATATGTGACAATCAAGCTCCCCTTGGCATTGCCTCAAATCTTGTTTTTCATGAGAAGACAACATATATAGGTGGATTGTCATTTCATTAGACAGAAGATTGAGTCTAGATGCATCGCTACTAGGGGTGTCAAATGGGCGGGTTGGGTTAAATATGGGCTGGTTAGAGTGGGTTGGTACAACAAATGGTCGTGATCCAACCCACCCAAAGGATACTAAGTTCAAGATGGGTTGAGCAATGGGTTATAACCCAACAAATGTTCTAACTAAATCTCTCAAAGGACTTCGGGTCTAGTACATTTGTTACAAGCTCGAGCATTATGATACGTAAGTCCAGCTTGAGGGAGAGTGTATTGTATGGTTTGCATTAATCAGGAATCTAGTTAGGATTTTATTTTGTAATTATACACTTACCAAATTGTATACATTGTAACTGCTATAAATTCCCAGTCAAGCTTTCCAGCAAAGTATTCCCAAATTTAGGCACACTCTACTGCCTCCATGCCGGGATTCTTAATAATAACTGCTCTTTCCATGAGTTGCAGTTGTTCAATACCAATACACTCCATCTGCAACTGAACTCTTGAAAGATCCTTCAATTTTGTGAGGGTCACCACTCATGCACAAAGGAGATCACTAGTTCAAGATGAATATGTTACTTTATCAAATGCAAATCTTTGTTACCTTTGGCTGCTGGACAAGAGCTCCTCTATAAGCTATAAGAATGATGCATCAAAAAGGAGTTTATTAACTATGTAATTATGGTTTCAGCTTGTAACTTTTTGGAGGTAGCCAGCATACCCTTAATGCTGAAGAATACAACTTTAACTTTTATAAAAAAAAAAAAAAGGAGTTTATTAACTCACCAGTTCTAGCTTAGATAGTTTGTATAGTTAGCCAGAGATTTTTTGTAAGCTCAAATGCCATATATTGTAATTCTTGCATCTTCTTGATGTTGTTATTAATACCACTTACTTTATCCGAAAAAAAAAAGAATAATGCATCAAAACACTACATCCATGTAAAGCTTGTGCATAGAGAGGTTGTTTCCGATAGACCCTCGACTCAAGAAAAACATTTTCCAGAACAGGTTTTGAAAATTAGTGTTTGTCCATGAAAATTCCAAATTCAACTTGAAGTTACATTTTTTTGATTTGCAAAACATCTTTTAACTTGTTTTCAAACTCACTTTTCAATTTTGAAGTTGTATTTAAGTACATTCAAGCATGAACGTTATTCCAAGTATTCATTGCAAAAAGTATAACCAAAAACAATTCAACTCCATAAATTCCTTTAAAAAAGTGAAAAATATTTGGAATCTACGGACAAATGCCTACTAAGATTCAGAACTTTTATGTAAGCATCATTGACCTCTTTTATTACTTTTAGCCTAAGAGTGTAAACTGGGAGCCACTAACCGTGAATGAGAAAAATACCTGATATAGATGAAATCATGGGAAGACCAATAGTAATAATATCATTGATTCACATATGTAAATCATTAGCAGTTATACTCTCAGAGGAAACAAAAAACAGGACTACATGAGATACCTTGAAGTAGAAACATCATCTGAATAACCTCTGAAAGTTCTGTTATCACCGCTAAGCATGGACCGTCCATGTGCTCTAAATGAAGGATGCTCAGGACTGAAAGGATATAAAGCAATTGAAAAATGAGAAAAAATAACACAGCTACACATTAAGATATTGAACAGCTCATTTCAAGTAAATGTGGATAAAAGACTCATTTTGATGTTTGCTAAACACAGATTAAACATCTAAGTCCCAATTAATTCATTACATGCATTAAAAGAAATTCTCCAAATAATTGTGTCAGGAGTTGAAAACAAAAACCATGACAAGCACTCAAAAATATATACATACTTATTTCCATCTATGGATCAATAAGTTATATCCAAATCTCACATGTGAAGATAAAGTAGAAATATGTGAGAAGTTAAAGTAGAAACTAGTCATTCAGGAGGTACCCCGAATGTAAGCTCCACCATGAGCATGTCAAACACAAGTAGCAACTTAATGTATTGTAACTTGTAACCATCATTTGTCCAAACAAAGCCTGGAAATTCCTTTCTCAGAGTCTTCTTTTAAACTAATTCAGGGGGCAAGTGTTTTTAGCTTAGCACTTTCACATAAAGGTACAATTGTATTCTTTCATGTATGCTTGTCCAATTGCAGAATAATTCCAGAGAAACCAGAAAATGCGTCACCAAATAAGATTCTGCTTTTTCAAACTCAGAATAAGAACTTAGCAACAGCACCAAGGATCACAACATCCTCATCTTGTGCCAAGTGATTTATCATATGGAGTAAAAGACAATAGTATAATACTGTCTGATATTAAAATGGAACTAAGTCAGATAAAGCCGAACAATCATATCTGGAAACCCGACATTATGCAATGTGCGATACAGAAAGTACCTTAATCTCAGAACACAGACCTCAAACATTCTGTTTCAAAAGCATGTTGTCCTTTACGCTCAAGCTACCCAACATGATGAATTTGTGTTCATCTTATGCCCTACATGGCCTGCTTGGCAGCATTTTTCTGATTATCCAATCAAGGATATGTTCACCAGAACAAAGTTTGGTAACATTGAGTTCCATTAATGTTGAGAAGCGATGAAACCAGAAAACCTTACAAACTGAATACATATACATGTGTCTCTTCCTTAACCATTTCTATTACTCACACCCAAATTCATGTAACATACTGAGACATGTGCAAGCATGAATAGACCCTAACATCACAGGACTTTGAATAAGTGCATTATTAGAAGTCCAAACGACTGAAGAACTTGTAAACAAAACAAAAAATATGTCAACGAAAACATCAGAATAGGAGTCTGTGCCATCAAAAAAAAAACCTTGAACTTGCAGTCCTCGGTTCTGTTATAACTTTGCTGCGACCTCTTCTCCAAACCGTTGTAGCAGTATTAGGCGCACTATGCGAGAAACTGGTACAGAAATGATTTACTAAAAAGCAAGCAAAATAACCTTAGTTTTCAAAAGTAATCTGACAGACGGACATCACAATGTCTTACACTCAAAGATGGGTCTTTTAACCATCTTTCAAAAGCTAAATCATGGCTTTAAGGATGAGCAAAATAATACCCCAATTTTCTGTCAATTGAAGTGTTAGCGCGCAACATCGTATTCCTCAATGAAGGTCCTGCAGCATTTGAAGATGCTTCAAATCTCCTCTGATACTGGAGGATGTCATCTTTCTCAGAACTGTAGAAATAGAAGATTAGTTAAAACAAATATGTAAGTAGGCAACGAACTGTTTCTCCACCAAAGAAAAAAAAGAAATTTCTAGGGGGAGATATAATATGTCTATGAAGATTCTCATCACACAACAGAAGAAGAGTGTTTTTTTATATCCAGAAGAAGAGTACAGAAACCAAATGGAAAATACTCATCACACAACAGAAGAAGAGTACAGAAACTAAATCGAAGTTGAATATATTAAAAATAAATAATAATTTTCTTCTAACCTATCAGTATCATTTCTCTCTGAAAACCCATAGAGGGGGCTGTTAGGCTCCAGAGGCGAATCACAGGAATCATTTTCTGCAGAATCACTCTCCCCAGCAGCCATGTGGGTGAGGAAAATCGCCTTGGTTGTTCGTGGAATAAGTTGACCAGGAAAACGCATAAGGTCAACAAGTAGCTCCACAGAATTTAGCACAACAAGTATAGACATGTGCTTATAAGATTCTGCACACTCAGACCCTTCAGCAGGCAAACCCTGATTTGAGAACCATAAATTTATAGTAAGTAAAATATAAGTAGGTATGGAAATGAAAGAAATGGTAGCAACAATTCATAGTAACAAGCAGCAAGATGATTATTAGTCCTAATTTTAGAGATAAACAGAAAAATCCAAGCAAAAATAAGCTTCAAGCTCACCACAACCAGCCGGCATTCAAAACCTACAGTATCTGCAAGCAATTTGAATAATATTGCTCGAGAACGAGATGAGCTTTGTTTTATTTGACCCAACATCTGGACACCTTGATTGTCAGAAATCTGAGAGGCTTCCTCAAGTGCAGCTTTAGCATGACTTATTTCCGAGTTTGGTCGCTTGTAAACATCCGACACCTGTATAGGAAGGCATGCAAGCAACGGGAGAAATCACAAATGTCCATAGATTAAACTTCAACCTTTTTCCCTTTTATAACTGTACAGTTCAAAGTGTAAAAATACATCATATGCTCCACTAATTTGGCACCAAAAATATTTCAGTTTGATTGCTTATGCTGCCCCATTTACTACGTAATTCAGTAAGTTGAGTGACCATATGAGGAATTATCTCTCAAAAAATTCGAATAATTTCCTCTTTGCTGATTTTTGAAGATCCACTGGATGGAAATTCAGCATCACAGACAAAAAAGATTTGAGGATGTTAACCATCTCATGGAGTATGTACTATGCCTGGGAGAGTCATAGAAGCTCTCCTGAGCTGGGAATAAGCAGGTACACAGACAAAGGATAGGATTAGATGGAGAATTGTCCCAGCTAGTATCTGGTGGACAATTTGGAAGGAGAGGAACCTTAGATGCTATGAAAGTAAACTGAATAGTATGTAGAAAGTCAAATTGAATTGTACCTTGACCTTATGTTTTTGGTATAACCAGTTGTATCCCAATGATACTGTCTCTATCATTGATGTTTTAGATGAATACTCTTGTAAATATGGTTTCAGTGCATAGGTTGCACTGTTTTGGTTTATAATAAATACAGAAACTGGTACCATTGTCCAAAAAAAAAATGAGGAAGTCAGCAGAAAAACATGCAAGTTACAAGAGAATTTTGCAAACAAGGCATATTTTGATAAAATATTATGGATGTCAACATAGTGTCAGGAACTTTTTCTTTTTAATAAGTAACACAAGTTTAGGAATGAGAAAGGAGGTTCGGTGACTAAGTTAAATCAGAGGGAAAGGTAACTGTAATTTTATAGGAAACATAAAAATCACATACAAAGGGTTTATGAAGCATACATAACATAGTTGAACTCAAAGGAAAGAACAAAATTTGGGATGAACTGCAAAGACAAGAAAACAAGGGGCAAACTAAAAAGTACTAATCATCTCTATACAAAATCCCAAAACCAGAGATCAATTTTCAGAGAGCCACCAATAATGCAATATCCCAAAATCAGAGATCAATCCATAAAGCCACCAATTAATATGTAAAAAATGAAACAAACAAGAAATAATTACAAGGGAAACAAATTGCTACACAGACATCAGGAAAAGAAAAGGTCAATATGTATGTCAACTACGAGTCACTTCCGAATTAGTTGGGATAAGCTACATGACATTATTGTATCCACATTGCTCCACAGTCCTTATCATTTCCAACTGTAAAGAACTTTAGTGTAATGGCCTGTTTTGACAGTAGAACGGGAGAGGGGGAGTCGTACCCATTCTTCTGAAAGACTAAGACTGGATATCTGAATTGACTGTATTTTAGGCAACCATAATCCTGTCTAATCTCACTTTGTCTGTCTGCTTATACGGGCTAAATGTCATCCTTATACCATTAATTAACTTATCAAAAACTAGGGCAAACAAGTATGGACTCAAGGAACAAGTGATATGCATATTGGGGGGGGGGGGGGGGGGGGGGGATATATAAGTCACCCACCAATCCAGCTATCTTTTTTATCATTGCTGCAGGACTTGCGTTCAAACCTTTCACCAGTGTAATAGTCAGTTGCTTTAGCATTGTAAGCTTTTTGTCTTTCTTGGCATCCACAAGTATAACATCTGCTCCAAAACCCTCAAGCTCTAAAGCATGAAGCTCATCCAACGTAGGAATGTCTTCAAAACGTTCCTTTAGCCTTTTCTCCTGAGCCAAAATAGGAGAAGCAAAAGAGTGCACACATTAAAATTTTAGCAATGCAATTTCCTATCATAATTTTTTTTTAGAAAAGGTAACTTGTATTATAAACAAAGGAATACTCGGGACGTATTCCAGTAATACTTACAATCAGAAATACAAAAGTGTTGTTGTTTTCCTATGAACTCTTTAAGAATTCTAAGATACTAGGATATCCTCATCTTCATGAGGATATTCATGTTTACACCAAAAATAGAAAAGAGCTATACAATTCAACTTCATCTTCTCCATAGAGCAGCTCTTGTTCTCAAAACATCTCTGATTCCTTTCCAGCCAAATAGTCCACCAAATGCAGGATGGGACACTATCATAATTTTGTAGCAGCACCCACATTAGAAGATCTAAAAAGTAGGAAGGGCACTGGAAAGATAACACCCAGAGAAATGTGTCCTTGACAGAATGTAAAGGTCGATTTTAGGTATATTCCTTGGGAAATATAAAGGGCCAGATTATTCAAACAAGTTATAATCGAGGCAATTGATGGACCTTGAGAAGACTGTAATCATACGGAAATATATACTCTAGATTAGTAATTACAATAGTGAAGTTAACAAATATTTGCCATTCATGCAACTAGCCAGTGCAGTAACTTCCTCAAAAGAGGAAACATAAGTTAATAACAGCTTAAGAGTAGAGTTTTTTCTAATAGAAGTAGCAGCGAAAGAGTTTTTTTGATCAAGTAAAAGGTTTGTCATAAAGGATTTAATCACATTGACATCATAGAAGCTCATGGAGAGACCATCGCTGATCCAGATAGAATCAAGGAAGAGATTGTGGATTTCTATAAGAATTTATACTCTGAGACAGTACACTGGAGACCTTTANGAAATCCGGTGATCAGAAGGATCACCGGAGGACGTAGGAGAGGGGGGTCCTGCTGATTTAGACCATTCCTCGGTTATTGTGTCTGAGAGCTTTTTTCACTTTTCTGACATAGGTCTCAGGGAAGATGATAATGATTGGTTGCAGAGAGAATTTGAATAACAAGAGGTGTTGGAATGCTTAAAGTTATGTGCTGCTGACAAAACTCCAGGCCCAGATGGATATTCTATGGGATTTTTCCAATGCTGCTGGGAAATTGTGAAAAAGGATGTGATGGACACTATCAGAAACTTTCACAGGAGTGATAATTTTAAAAAGAGTTTCAATGCAACTTATGTTGCCTTGATTCCTAAGAAAAATGGTGCCAAAAGTCTTAGAGATTTCAGACCTATAGTCTGACTGGGAGTGTGTATAAAATTATCTCTAAGCTCCTTACTGAAAGGCACAAGAGAGTGATTGATATACTGGTGGATAGACATCAAATGGCTTTTATTTAAGGCAGACAATCATGGATGTGGCATGATAGTCAATGAGTGTGTGGATTCTAGAATCAAATAGCAGACCCCTGGTATTCTCTGCAAACTTGACATTGAGAAGGCTTTACGATCATGTTAGTTGGAATTTCCTCCTAAAAAGTTCTAAAAGACATGGGCAGGATCTATTTAGCTTACTATCACACATTTACTTGTATTTGAGGATACTTATCCACCTCCTGGGTAATTTAACCTTTTCCATTAAAGAAAATGATCATTTTCATCTCACCCTTAATCTAAAAACTGACGTTCTAAGAGCCTTCCTGAACTCCTTACCAGCTCTAATTAACCTCCAAAGGTATTTAGAATTTGTAACATATGGATCAAACACCACGCACAAAAACTTTTATATCCATTTACAACAAGGACCATATATCCATTTCTCAGACTACAGAGAAGTTCAGTTTTCTATTTATGAGGTAGAACACATGAGAAATTTTAATCTCACTGTTCACCTCAAACCTTCTATAACATGAAAAACTGGAGAAATGGAGCACAGGAACTAACAGCTCCTATTTGAAGTTTATCAGATGTCACCGAAGAAACAGCATAGAAACAAACAGTTAGAACGCATTTTGTTGGAAATTAAAGAGGTGTCGACGCACTTGTTTTGGAATATTCACTTCGATCATATTACCATAAATCTAGGAGTTCATTTATATAACTATGTCTGTGACCATAAAATACCCAATGAGCTCAAAGTTTGATTTTCCTTTGATTTCATTTTTTGCCAATTTAGGATGTAAGGCAGTAAGCAGCAATCAAAACAAGGATGAAATCACCAGAATGGATACACATGGCAGCTACTTAGCACTTCTCACAATCAATGAAGACACAATTTCTTTTCCAATTAAAAAGAAAATCCTACAATCTAAAATCTAAGTTGTTTTTTTTTTCTAGATACTGGGATTTGACCATAATTTAAATGATATAAAGCTCTTAGACATTACCAAAAAGAATTAAAAGAGTAGGATTATGGCATGATATTGTTCTAACTATTTTTTCAGACTGCAAACTCTTTATACCCCCTTCAAGCTTCCTTTATCAGTGTGATCTATTCAACAATAATAAATAACCTAGATCAAGTACTTGATAAAAGAACCTCTTCAACTACTCACAAAAATGAGGTAGATAACTTGAAGATTTCCTACACCTCAAACGGATTTAAAAACGAAAACAGGAAAATGGTTAAGATGAACATACCTTTTATCAATGGATAAAATAATATAGATGTGGAAGAACTACTGAGAAATCTGCCAATGCAATATTTCTTTCTCTCATCCTATCCTTCATGGCATGTAAGTTACTGATTTTAAGAAAACTCATATCATAAGTGCATCTATTCTTAGAAGTGCATCAGTTGTATGCAGTTAATATTCAATTCATTCAGATCTTAGATAGCAAAAATAGTTTTTAATAAAATGAATATCGCAATACAAGCAACAATACAAAGAATCATTAGTTTCAGCACTCACAGGAACAACAGAGTAGAAACCATTTGGTATTGGTTCAGAAAGTGTTCCAGTTTTCCAGAAAATCTGGGAAGCAGTCTGAGAGGACAACGCATTATATTCTCTTTCAGTTAGTTCCTGATTCCTCATGATTTCTTCTTTGCCATCAAGTGAAACGGATCCAAACTTCTCAGCAAATTCTGAAGGCCACCATGCAGTACTGGGGTATCTATGCTCTAGAAGCCCAACTTCATCTGGTATCTCTTCCATTTCCATAGATAGTTGAATTTTAATACCATCTCATACCACTCCTACCCCATAAAGGAGCTTATAAACTTCACATATGGTTTAAGACAAAATATCATGATCTAACAGCTTCCTCCACTTGATCTGTGCAAAGCTGATGTCATGGACCTGCGAAGTAAGAATTGTTTGACTCAAATTGATGTGTTTCTTCAGCGAAAGACTATCTATAATTCCTTTTAATGTATTGCATACACTCAAAAGAAGCAGGGCTGTAGCCAGGAACACTGCAGAAGAACTCACTAAAGCCTTGGACACACCCTTCTCCTCCAAAATAAATGTAGAAAATAGGAAAATGAAAATAAGAGAGAAATAAGGGGCCATAACAAAAGTAGAGAATTAATCACTATTTCAAGTATCAGATTACTAAAACAAACGCTCTACTACTTATGAAGAGTAGTCCTTATAAGAATAAAATTGTCAGGTCCACAGCAATCAAAAGCTCAAAACCTACATAATTCAACACGCTTTTTCCTAACCAGTACTATGAAAGCAATTAAAAACTCATAACCTTATACTTTTAATGTGATTTTCAGGACGACTAGAATGGAAGTGGAGTATAATGATCCCGTTGTACAAGAACAAGGTGATATCCAAACTTGCAACCACTATAGGGGTATCAAGCTACTAAAGTACACTATGAAAGTTTGGGAGAGGGTCATAGAGATGAGGATGTGGGGTATGGTCATCTCCGAGAACCAATTTGGATTCATGTTAGGGCGGTCATCTACAGAAGTCATTCAGTTACCTTGTAAGGTGACCGTTGGAGCTGTACAGGATAGGAAGAAAGACTTGCATATGACAAAGTCCCTAGGGAGGTTCTATGGAGATGTTTGGAGCCTAGAGGTGTACCGGTGGCTTATATTTGGGAAACTAAGGACATGAATATGTATGATGGTGCCAAGACCCATAAGAACACTGGGAGGTGACTCGGAATACTTTTAAATTGTGGTGGGGTTGCACCAAGGTTCAACTCTTAGCCCGTTTCTGTTTGCCTTTGAGGAAGTGAAGATGTGGGCGCTTGCACCAGTGAGGAGGTGTGAGAGGTTGGCTATAGCGAGTGCTAAGAGAGGTAGAGGTAGGTTGAAGAAGAACTGGTGGAGGTGATATAGCAAGACATGGCACACCTATGGCTTACTGAGACATGATCCTAGATAGAAAGGTTTGGATATCGAGAATTAGGGTAGAAGATTAGTGGGTAATTGACCGTTGTAGCACCTTCATGTGGCAGAGATAGGGGGCTATCTCTTCCCTTTTCTCCTTATCAGTAGTATTCCTATTTAGTACTTGCGTAGTATCTTCAACTTCATTTTTATTGTTACCTGTTGTTTCTTTGCTTGTGTCTATCTTGCCACTTCATTGTCGTTCTCTTTTCTCTTTCTAGCATGTCTTGGTATCTTGCTTTGTTTCTTGCAATAGTGTTTCATATTATTTTTTTCTTGCAACCCTACTTAGATTTCTTTTTTTCTTTTGAGCCGAGGATCTATGAGTAACAGCCTCTCTACTGCCACAAAGGTAGGGGTAGGGACTACGTAAATCCTACTCTCCCTAGGCCCTACTTGTGGGATTAAGTGAAATGATCAAGTTTGAATTATTTCTCTATCTACAGATCTTGGTACTTTTTTGTTCAAGTAAAAAGGTTGGGCAATGTATTAAGAGGAGAAGGACCTAATCTAAGTGAAATGTATTAAAGACAAATCTCAACAAGTGTTGAAAGGAGATAATGAGATCAAAAAGAGATAAAGAGGCTATTTTGATTAATTGTTAAATCCGGACCACAAAAACAACATTTTGGATCTCCATACATCTCACTGATGGAAACATTAACTACACTCACAGAATTAGGCCGACAGAGTTAAAGGATGCTATGAAAAATATGAAGATTAAAATGCAATGTCCCAAATGGAATCCCCATACAGATCTGGAAGTGTCCCGTGAGAGAGTGGAGTCGGACGGCTTACTAAGTCATTTAATGTCGCTAAGAAATGGTAGGGTGCGAACAAGTGGAGAAAGAGTACCCTGATTCTATTTTATAAGAACAAAGAAGACATTCAAAGTTGCAAGAATTATCATGGCATTAAAACTTTGAGCCACACGATGAAACTTTATGTGGCGATAAAACATATATGTAGGGACACTAAAAGAGTGAAAAGAATCTGTTTGGATCTAACCTAGGTATATCTACAACGAAGTCTATATTCTTGCTAAGAAGATAATGGAAATTTATCGTGAGAAGAAGAACAATCTACACATTATGTTCATTAAATTGGAGAAAGTATATAATATAGTATCAAGAAAGGTTCTTTTGTGGGTGTTGGAGAATAAAGTAATTCATATTAGATATATATAAAAGACGAGTCAAAAAAATAACGAATTACAATGTGGATTTATATTATCATTTCTATTTGACAATCTAAACTGTTGCATCTGCATTCAAGTGCTTCAAGAACATGATTACCAAAAAACAAGAAAGATCAACTTCCAACTTCCAAAAGACATCTGAAATTGCAACACTTAACTGTGAAATGCACCAATATTAACTCTCACTATCTGCTGCTCCTAACAATTCGTACAATTGCCTACACCAACTTGATCAAACAATTGGCAAACCAACCAGTTTACACGTTGAGCAACACAAAACACCCTCATGCTTAGTTTTATAAAATTCACAATCAATAAGAATATATCCTTCCTAACTAAGAATTGCCTAAAAATCGCCACACCAAAACAAACGACTCAAACAATCAGCTATACCCTCAGGCTAGCGTGTTTCTAGCTAGGCACATCCAAATTACTACAGTGCTCAAATGTTTTATCCCATTAGATTACTTTTACACTGCTTTTTTGCAATTTTCAGGACCCTAGCAAGAACATCAATTTCCTAATTCAAAATTTCCCTCCATCACCAAACTTAAGATCATCTAGGTTCTAACTTCAAGTGCTGCACACAAGCTAACAGCTTGATCACCAATTCATTTTCCACAAACTGGCATACAGTAAATTTCAGCACAAATACAGCTGTAATCCAGACACTAATATATATAGACTAAGGGGTCACTTGGTAACTGGTTTGGAGGTGAGTTATGCAGGTATTAAATCCTTCATAAGTAATACTACTTTTGGTAGCTGGTTAATAGGTAAGTTATTCATATATAAAATTGATACAGTGGTTGGTTTGCAATTTAGAAATCCGCATAACTAATACATGTATGAGTTATGAGGGAATCTATATATTATTTTATGCACGATAGAATGAAATAAGTAATACATAAATAGCTAAACCCTACATAACTAATATCTACATAAAATAATGCATAGATTCTCTCATAACTAATCCTTGCATTGCTAATACATACATAACTCTAACCAACAACCAAACGACCCCCGTTTGGTAGCTAGTAAAGAAGCAACTTATTCATGTACTGTTTTTTGCATAAGTTACACAATGTTTAGTAGCTAATTAAGAAATAAATTATACATGTATAAAATTAATATGACTTTTGATTTGTAATTTAAAAATTTTCATAACTAATAGATGTATAAGTTATGAGGGAATTGGTGTATTAATCTTATGCAAGGTAGAAGATGGAACAATTAATACCAGCATAGCTAATGTGGCTTAACTAATACATGCATATTTCTAACCAGCTACCGAACAACCCCCAATATTACTCCCTCCATTCCAATTTATGTGGCATTTTTCACTTCCAAAAATTCAATTTGACTAATATTTGAAGCTAAATTAGATTTATTTATTTTTATGACAAGGGAAACCCGCAGCAGCTACCTTTGGGTGCGCATAGGGTAAAATCCGTTCCTATACAATAGCTCGCAAACCACGTAGGAGAGGTAATATGCACTAAGAAAGCCCGGTGCAACGAGCTCGACCCAGAAGGTGTTACCCTTGCTTTCACTGTCGAGGGGTTTCGAACTTGAGACGTCCAACATGGAAGTCCCAAGCCCGGTTGCAATTTTTCTAATGTCAAATAAGATAAATTATATAGTTCGAATCTCATAAAAACACAAAGTGTCACATAAATTAGTACAACACAGGGGAGTAGCATTTTAGCACGCATTGCATTGGGGAAATATTACTCCCTCTGAAGCTAATACTGTATCAGTTGGGACGGAGTAGCATTTAGCAACAGAATTGTATAAAATTGAACAAAAACTGAGCTACAATATACAGAAATGCGAGCATATAATGTAACTATTTACGAAGAAATCGAAGCAAGTAAAAGTAATTAACAGAAGTGTGCTCGGAGACTTTACCGGAACTCAGCAGATCTTAAGGAAGTGAAAATCTGCAGGTAATAGAGTAGCAATGGGCAAATAGCATTTGAATCGCTATATATCGTGAAGAGTGAAGAGAGAGAAATAGAGTGATGCAAACCAGGCAAACTGAAACGGCAGAGGAAGAGAGAGAGAGAGTAATACAGTACTCCGAATAGTATTTTTGTATTCCGACTATCCGCTTACGTATGTTTTTTTTTTTTAGTACTCCTACTATATTTGAAATATTTGATTTATGAATTTTTGCTTGTACTATCACTAATTATTTAATTCGAAATTTTCNAGCAATGGGCAAATAGCATTTGAATCGCTATATATCGTGAAGAGTGAAGAGAGAGAAATAGAGTGATGCAAACCAGGCAAACTGAAACGGCAGAGGAAGAGAGAGAGAGAGTAATACAGTACTCCGAATAGTATTTTTGTATAATCCGCTTACGTACGGTTTTTTTTTTTATGTACTATATTTGAAATATTTGATGTATGAATTTTTATTTGTACCTGTGACTAATTATTTAATCCGGAATTTTCAAAATTGATTAAATTAATTAAGTGTTTGAGAACAATAGTCAAAAAAATGCATGACAATTTTGTTTACTAGGAAAATAGTATCGTTGAATTTATATTGAATACAGAAAAATGTGTCTTAATTTAATTTGTTATATTTAATTTTTGTTGGGGATTGCTTCCTTATCATATTATAAAGCAGTGACTTGATTAAATATAAAAAGATTGGATAGCAAGAATAAGAGTGTGTTGCTTTTGTATTGCCTAGTATCAATGTCTAACAATGGTGTTAAAACTATTATTAATATAGGTTACACAAATAAATGTCTAACTACCAATAGAAAAACTTCATTTGAGCCCTAAAGTATTATGACTAATGATAATCGTTCACATGAAATTATCGTTAGTAATATCAGCTAATATTCCTTTGTTATGATAGGGAATTGCAAATGTGTGTGGCCTACAACAATAAGAACATCAATGACAAATAATCATCCGACTAAATATCTTTTTGAATAATATTTTTATTTGTACCAACACATGTACACATAATGTATTTGTAGGGGCAAAAGATATGATGAAGAAGTTCTTGCATGTCAAGCCGAGGGTCTATCCCAGCCTTTGTACCCACATATATAGGAGTAAGATCTGCATATATTCTATTCTTTTAAGATTTTACTTGTGAAATTTCATTAAATATGTTATTATTATTATTATATCCCAAGAAAATGAATTTATAGACATTAAGTAAAAGAAAATGACCAATTATTTTAGTAATACAGTAAAATCTCACTAGATTAATATAGCTGAGACTATAAAATTTTACTTTATTTTTGTAGGGGTATTAGTTAATCGATATATTGATATTTATTAATTTAAAGAGTGTTTTGAGATTCAATCTTCTGATACTGGGATAACAAGAGCTTACAACATGTATTATTGCAATAGATTTTATCATAGAATATTAAAAGGCTATAAAGTGGGATAAACTAATCTAGAAAAGATTAATGTTTTGGTTGCTATCAAGTTTGCACTCCCGGCTTGGACAATAAATGTTCAGCAAGCAAGAGACAATAGCAAATTATTTTCGGCACTGTAAAATTTGTTTAGAGGATGAAATCTCAGAGAATTTGAATGAGCCCACTTGTGAAAACGTCATTCATGAATTTGAAGTCATGATTAATGATCTAGGTTACCCCAATAAAATGGACGTCAACAACCTATTAGATTACCCAAGTGAAAAATGATACATGTTCAGAGATTCAGAGCTTAGAAGAAATTGTGGCTATCATAAAAAAATTTGTTGAAGATGATACAATACCTTTGGAACCAGTTACGCGTAAGAAAACACTTAGCACATCTAGAACTCTTCACAACTTTATGGTGCAGTTCAAAAAGACAATACTGAAACTTTTGGATGCAATAAGAAAATGTAGAAATGAACTTCAATTAGATTTAGAGTTTAACAAGACACAATAACATCACATTTCGCTAACTTATTTTAGATATATTTGTTTTTTTAAAAAATTATTCATTTATAATATTAATGAGACCATATATTTATATAGGGGTTCTGAAAATATATCATCTTATTATTTTATTAAATTAAGTAACTTTTTCCATTAATCTAAGTCAGGATCAAAGGAAAATATTATCTTAGAGAAATAATCAATTATCGAGTATTAATTTAGCGAGGTTTTAATCCTGTCTTTTGGATCCCACAACTCATTTTCTTCTATTTTCTTGATCTGTCAAATCTTTGGTGACGACTGACGAGGTAAGACTTCTATTCCTTTTCATTTTCATGAAAATGACATTCAAAAAAACTTTCAAAATATTAATAATGTATTACTTTCGAAAATTATCATATTTTGCAAAGTTATTCATTTTTTCTAATTTTTCATGCGGCGTGCATACCTTTTTTGAGGTCCTAATAATTTAGATCTGTGCCGAAGAGTATTATAAGAAAACTTAATTTTTGAACATTTTTGTAACAAGTCTATTAGATATAAAAACAATAGCAAAAGTTAAAAGTGTTTTTCTAATTTAAAATATTTATCAGGCCTCAAGAAAAAAAAAAGTGATTTCTTAGTAATTACAACAGAAATTGAATTTATCAAATCGTTTGGTTGTGATTTGTGAATATTTGCTAGAATCAAAATAAATCTATAGAAAATCATTAAATTATTTATGTTAGAAGGTGGGTTGTGATATATTACCCCAAGATTATAATTCCTAATATTTTTTAAAATTAGAATTAGTGACCTATTTCCGAAAAGAACCCCATTTGTAACCTATAAGGATCGCTGAGACATTGTTGTAATATGTGGTATTCTAATCGATTCTTTTTTTCTACGTTTTTTAAGTTGAGTTCATCACACTGATTTATATAGACAAGTTATATCTTTTATTTGATTCGCAAGTCACTGCACATGAGCGAAATTATTTAGCATATACTCAAAACATAGTGATAATAAAATTTTCTACTGTATAACAAAAACTCAAAAAAATTGGATAAAATCCATTTTTAAGGCTAATCATATGCCTTAATCACCGACAATATTCCTACTTTTTTATACTCTTAATTTTAAACATCACAAAACCATGTAGGTAGATGATGAAGTGTTTATTTGAATCTGACACACTCATTAAAAATACATTTATTGATATAATTATGTTATGATATTATCCTTATTAATTGATATTTTAGTTAGATATTAAATAATAATATGAGGAATGAGTAATTAATGTAAGGATAAAATATAAGAAAAATAATTATATTTTCTTGATATATTAAAAATGACAAATAAAAATGAAAAAATATTTTTAAAATAACAAATAAATAAGAAGTATAATATATACATTAGATTTTTTTAAAAAAAATAAATTATTATAATAAAATATCGTTATAACAAATAATTATTATAAAGAGGCTTGTGGATAAAAAGATGACCTTTTTATTTGGCAAAAATTGTTGTTATTACACAAAACCATGTAGAATGATGGAGTGTCCAAAAACTCAAGAATAACACATTTATGATTAGGCCAAACACATATATAGCACTTCTAACTTGTTGACATTTTTCATTTTTACACTTTATCTTAGTCTTGTTTCATTTTAATCCTTAAACTCTATTTTTTATGTTCCATTTTAACACCAAATATTATTTTTATGATTTTTTTATTTTTATATATATTTTTCAATGGCAACTTCTTATTTTAAATTTACATGTGTCAGTTAATTTTATTTAAAAAATTTAAAATTAACAAAAAATAATTCTTTTTAAAAAATACTAATTTCTTTTTAAGAGTGTTATGTATTTTTGTGTGAAAAATAACCAACGAAATTGTGTTGGTTTTCTTTCTTTAAAATCACCGACAACCTAACAAAGTCAGTCAAGTTTTAACATTGTTTAATAGTGTTATTAGCAATGAACAAGAGTCTTCTTTTAGTAGTGTTATTAACAAAGTCAGTCGAGTCTTTTTGAAGATGGTTTTTTTATTCGTATTGATTTATATTAAAAATTAAAAGTGAGTATTTGCGTTAAATTTAGATGGTCTAGATGATAAGAAAAAAATAAATAAGTAGTGTTATTTAATTTAATTGAATGTTTAAGAAAGAAAATCAAAGAACTTCTGTCAATTTATTTTCATGCAAAAATACAGAGAAATATCAAAAAATAATATTATTGTTTGAAAATTTTTATGTTCGTTCGTGAATGTTTAATTTTTTTACGAAAATTAACAGGTACACGTCTATTTTTTAAAAATAAGAAATTGCTATTGAAGAACATAAATAAAAACAAATCATAAAAAAATAGTATAAGTGTTTAAATAGTACATAAAAAATGGAGTTTAAGGATTAAAATGAAACAAAATAAGTTAGAGTGCCAAAATGAAAAATGATGGCAAATTTACGGGGTTATGTATGTGTTTGGCTTTAATATTAGTAATACATCAATGATTAAATGAACAGGGAAGGATGACTTTTGTGAGGATGACTAGGTAGGATGACTTTTGTGAGGATGAGGGCCCTTCTCCTCCCATCCCCACACTCTTTAAATAAAGAAAAAGATTTTATCATCTTTTGGTAATTTTTTTTAAATAATTCAACATCCTTTAAATTATTGTTACTAATATTNTATATTTTTTATTTGATTCGCAAGCTATTGCACATGAGTAAAATTATTTAGCGTATACTCAAAACATAGTGATAATAAAATTTTCTACTGTATAACAAGATCTCAAAAAATTGGATAAAATCCATTTTTAAGGCAAATCATATGCCTTAATCACCGACAATATTCCTACTTTTTTATACTCTTAATTTTAAACATCACAAAACCATGTAGGTAGATGATGAAGTATTCATTTGGATTTGACAAACTCATTAAAAATATATTTATTGATAATATTATTTTATGATGTTATCTTTATTAGTTGATATTTTAGTTAGATATTAAATAATAATATGAGTAATTAATGTAAGGATAAAATATAAAAAAAATAATTATATTTTCTTGATATATTAAAAGTGACAAATAAAAATGATTTTTTTAAAAAAATAACAAATAAATAAAAAGGATAATATATAACATTATAATTTAAAAAAAAAATTAAATTATTATAATAAAATGTCGTTATGACGAATAATTATTATAAAGAAGCTTGTGGATAAAAAGATGACCTTTTTATTTGGCAAAAAGTGTTGTTATTACACAAAACCATGTAGAATGATGAAGTATCCAAAAACTCAAGAATAACACATTTATGATTAATATTATTTATGATTAATATTAGTAATATATCAATGATTAAATGGACAAGTTGGCGAGTCACAAAAATATCAAATGACTAGGTAGGATGACTTTTGTGAGGAGGAGGGCCCTTCTCCTCCCTTCCCCACACTCTTTAAATAAAGAAAAAGATTTTATCATCTTTTGGTAATTTTGCTATCTTTTTTCTAATAGTTTAATTTAATATTTTTTCATTAAAAAATTACATTATATAATTGAGTCCATAAAGTTGATAAGGAGTAAACTTAGATTGGTTTTTCCCCCTCAAATGAAGACACTTGATTAAAGTTTTCCGTTTCATGTTGGAATTTTGCTAATGACAAAAATAAATATGAGATAATTTTATAATTAAAAGAGTAGAAATGGACAAAAGATATATAACATGAGGACAAAATTGAATAACTTTGAAATATTTTATCGTTAATATTTTTCTTCTAATGAACTTTTTACTCATAATTTAAAAAATGCTTACCTTACTCATACCTCTTACGTCGTAAAAATAAAAATGTTATTTCTCAAATATATTCAACTTAAATAATATAAAAATATTATTATTACTATTATCATAGTAAATTTAGATATTTTTGGTCAAATAAATGTTATCACATGATTTATGCCTATTAATCACGAGGCAAATTGAAATGCATAATAACTGAAGTAAACGCTAGTCAAAAGAAACGTATTGATTCTTCTTAACTAACTACAAGACTTAATTATTTTATTAAAAAAAGTAAATTGGATTTTTTCCATTGAAGCAAAGCTCAAAACTTGTTCAATTGGAGAATCCAAAAAAATAAATTATTCTTGAACTAAACTCTGTTTCTCTTTCTTATCTCATTTCTCCCTCTTTTTTTTCTGAAATTGTTTTTTTAATAGTTATTTTAAACACTTAAATTCAATCATTAAGCCAAGGAAAAGAATTATTTCAAGTCAAGATCATCCATTTGATAAAGGTACACTGTGTTTTTTACTCAGTTTTAATTTTTATTTATGTTATTGCATGTATTGTTTTTCTCTGTTTTTTTTTTTTTAGAATTTTCTGTTGGATTTATATGCTTATTACTGCTCCATTGGATAATTGATTTTTTTTTCTGGGATTATTTAGCTAAATTTCAAGAATTCTTCATGTGTCAATCTTTCCAACAAAGTTTGTAAGATTTTTTTTTCCTTTCCAGAATTTTATTTTTTTTTTTGGAAAAAGAGGTTAGTACTATCCTCTTTCTGAAAGATTTTACAAAAAAAATGAATTTGAAAATAAAAAGGTAATTTTTTAATTGAATTTCAAGAATTCTTCAAGTTTCAATCTTCTTAATAATCAAGCTATTATAGGAAAAGTTACAACAAAGTTTGTAGGAACATTTGTTGGGTTTTTCTATAAAGTGTTGATTTGAACTTTTTTTTTTTTTGGGAAAAAAAAATTACTACCTCTTTTTGGAAGATTTTAAAAACCTGAGTGTGAAATCTTGAAAAAGAGAGTAACTTTTTTTTTTCCTTCAAAAAACAGTTGAAACAAACACTTTTTTTTAAAAGCAAAACTAATTTTTGCAAAAGCTCAAAATTTTCTTTTGTGAGTTATGTTGTGCTAGGAAATAGAGGTTATGGAGTTTGGAGAAGTTGGCTAGTTATTTGAAGGAAAGTTTAGATTCTAAATGGCTATCCAAATTAAGTTTCTTGATTTTGCCTATGAAAATTGAAAATTATGAAGTCTCTTTATTTATTCTGGTTAAAGATTTGTAATATCAATGTAGTTATATGATAATGTGAAAGAAAAGCCAAAAGTATCTAGTTTTGAAATGAATTGGACATGAATAGAGTGAAATTTTGTATAATGAAGTCATATAGTTGATTCTAAGTAATTCGGAACTCGGGCTACAAGTCATGTAGAACTCAGTAGTTTTGGCTAGACCTTGTATTTGTGTATAAAAATATACTTAATATGTATAAATAATTTATACAAAATCTAGTAAGTTGCCTTTTCTAGAATCTAGACTCAAAATCCTAGCTCCGCTTCAGGGAGCACCTTGGTTGGAAGTTCGAGTCATAACTATCAGGTAGGAAGTTTGGCGGGGTGGAGTTTACCATAAAAGATTTATCTACTTGGATCACGCCATCAAGTCGATCTTGATAGTCCGAATATGAGAAGTGTCTTAATCGCATTGATGAATGAATGATGTCCTCAAGATTTTATAATTAGGCTTGTAAAATGTATGTTTCTCTTCACCTGATTTCCTCTTCAATCTTACTGTTATTAGCCAATGGAATTGTTCTGAAGACCGATGTATGTTGCTTGGACTCTTCTGCCGGACCTGTATCAAAATCTCCAAAAATGAACTACTTTTAGAGGAACCGAGATACACTTTCCGGTATATTTGAAGAGTGTCTTAAGCAACATAGTTGAAGACACTCTTATCGATCTAAAGTGTATTTCACTTTGAACTATTTACCCAAGGTTTCCCCATAAAGTTCTCCAGAAAAATGTTTCTGATTTTTGTTGATAGTAATTGTGAATAAGCAAGTAGGGGCCGAGAGGTTGCGAGATTTCAGGAATAGGTTGACTTTCTTTCATTTTGTTATGAAAATGAAAGTGGTTTTGTTTTTTTAAATCTGTATCTATTTACATAGAGTTGATCTAAGCTTTGAAGACGACACAACATCATTTCTATAAGAACTTAAGTGATCTTGGTTTGTTGTTATAGTTGAAAATGAAGGCACTGGTGTAATATCATAGATCAGTTGCCCCTGTTACGTTATCGTTTTGTTGTTGTCATACATTGAAGAAATATTCACAATTTGATTGTTGAGTGTGCAGAAATAAGGCGGTGCCAAATCATCTCATGGAGGGCAAGCAATTGAAGTTTAATCAACCTCTTTTGTCAGTAAGACGAATCTCTCCGGCAATGATTTCCCAGAGAGATGAGAAAAAGAAATTTGACAATTCCTTTCCCACTATGACACATCCTCCTCATTACAAATCAGAACTGAGCTCAGGCTTAGTGGTAAAGCCAGGAACTGTTCCTTTCCTCTGGGAACAGACCCCCGGAAGGCCAAAGGATGAGAGCAGACCACAAACTCATTTCACGGAAAAACCTCCTACCGCACCAAAGCTTCCACCTGGGTGGAAGTTAAGAGATAACCAGGATTTCGATCAAACAGGAAAATTTCAAAATACCATGCTGAGTTGCACTTCTTCTTTAGATGAAAATGTAAAGAAGATGGAGAGTTTTGACAGCTCAAAAGAGATGATGCACGATAAGGAAAAGATTGAATCGGAGGATGACGATGAAGCCTATTTGGATGCCTTGGATACACTTTCAAGAACTGGATCATCCTTCCTAAATTGTAGTGTAAGTGGCTTAAGTGAATTTGATGAGCCGAATGCAAAACAGTCTCAAACTTCTTCAACGAATCCGCAGACTAAGGATTTCATGATGGGTCGATTTCTGCCAGCAGCTAAGGCAATGACTTCAGACAAGACTTCAGAAACACCTTACTATGTCCGCAAGAAGCAATCACCTGTCGAGGATCAACGAAGACAGACGAAGAATATTATAAATGGGGATAGACAGCCTCAGTTGCGCTACGGACCTAGTTTTACACTTTATCATTCCCAAGCTCATGATTATAAAGAAGAAGAGGAAGAAAGTGATGATGACTGTTATGAAAGAGGAAATTTATCTACTAATATTTGTGGATTGTTGCCTCATTTTTGCTTGAAAAGTTCTTTTCGTCTTCTAAATCCTGTACCTGCAATGAGTGCTAGACCTCGAATACCCGTTTCTCCTGTCAGTAGAACACAAACTGGATCCTTTTCTACTACTTCTTTTAGCGGAACAGAAAATGAGGTATGAACTTCCATTCTTTTCTTCCTGGCACTCATTTCTTTGCTTGATCCACTCGCGTTGTGCTAACTTTCTTGTCTAGATTTACTTTGACTAAACTATAATTATAATTTTTGTTATCTTTTACAGCGGTCAACATCTGATGTAAGTGAGCAAAAGTCTGTCGTTGGATCCACAACAACTCAACTGCACGAGGATAAGAACGAAATTAAGGGCAGGACCTATTCAATTTATGCCAATGACCCTTACAATAATATGACAATGCTTGGCACGAACGCAGAAGCAAATAATCCCGAGCTCAAGTGCTTGTCTGATCAGAACAATTGCAGGGAAGTAGATGTTTTAACTCCTTGTGTAGAGAAAACTCTGTACATAGATATTGTGCATAAAACAGATTCGTCAGTTAAGATATCATGTTCTCTAGATAAAAAACCATCTAAGTTACAACATGAGGACGTTGAGATACTTGAACAGATGATAAAACAAAAACCATTTGTAGATTCTTCACTTTATTCGTCTGAGACTTCATTAAAGCCATATCTTCAAAGGAAAGCTGACTTCAATCCACCACGTTCAGCGGAAAAACTGAACAATGGAAGGGAGATGAAAACACGGACATCTACCAGTCAAGCTCAAGATTGTTACCAAGATGCAATGGCCTTAGAAAAGTCTGACAGTGATGGTGTAGAAAAAAACAGAAAGCCAATTCCGAGAAGAGAAAAGTTAGAGAACTCATGCAAAGTGCACCCAGAGTTTCTTGCTCCACCACCCTTACCGAAATCTCCATCAGATTCCTGGCTTTGCCGCACTTTGCCTTCTTTATCCACAAAGAATGCATCTTCACGGGCTTATATCGGGACAGGACTGAATCCTAATAACCAGTCTTCTAAGCCACTACCTAGTGATTCCAAGTGGGAAACAATTGTTAAAATGACAAAGAAGCAACAGCATCTGTGAAACTGTTGAGGTAAATTCTTTATTTCTTCCAATGTACAAGTTTATGCATTTGTCTTCCCCCTCCCCCTCCTGGAGTTCTGAAAGAGTCCCACATCGCGGCCCTTTAAGGGATGAGTGGTCTCTTCAATTTGACTAGGGAAATCCTCACTTCTTGAGCTAGCTTTTTGGGGTTGAGTAAGGTCCAAGATCCATTTTCTTACGAGAGTGAAGGGAATGAGTTATGAGTGTATGCTGATTGTCTGATCCCCCCCAATTCCAGTTTATGTGGCAACATTTTTTTTTAATCTGTTCCAATAACAACTTTCTAAACTTAGAAACAATTTAAGTCGAACTTCCGTTTTATCCTTGATGTTATAGCCACACAAATATCATGACATGTTTATGATCACAAGCCTCAACAATCTTCATTTATTTCTTGAACTCCGTGCCTATTCTTTAAGTGTTCCTTAATTTTTCCAGTTTCTTAGTTTCTCTGCTTAGAATTTCACCATTCTGTCAGGAACTGGCATGGACATATATAGAAGAAGCTCAGTAGAAGATGTAAAGGCTTTTCTGAACTCTGGTTTATTTCTCATGCTTTCTTGTGCATATCGAAAAGTAAGATTGCCGCGAAGGTGGCCGATCATATATTGTTTGCTGTATAGACTCTATACTTTCTTCAGTTGTAATGGCTTTATAACTGCAAACTCATATCCTGTAATTACATGATGGAATAAGAGTTTACTGTACAGATGATCCTGAAATTCAATGTAAACTTTAATCCCTTGCATGTTGGGATTTCTTGTTTTTGAGAAAGGTAAATGTATTGATATTTGAACGAAAACTCGAAACTTAAGTGGAGAAAGGCAGAGGGACGCAGCGTTAATCCTACTTTGTGAAGGATTGCCAAATGACACAAATTGCCAGCATCTATCTGATAATAAATCATAATGTGGATCTAGATTTGAGTATCATATTTTCTTTCTGTACTGACAAGATATTAATAGTTATCAATGTTTTATAAGCAATTTAGTTATCTTTAATGCAAAAGTATTGAGATTCATAATTCTGCAAGAATATGTGAACCAAAAACTCTTGTGCCTTGCTATAGTCTAATGAACTAACAGTGATTATTTGTGAAATGGAATACAAATTCTGCGTAGAATCGTTGAAAATCTTACTGAAAATACTTGATCACGAACATTGCGGGGAATTCTTTAAAATTCCAAAGAAAAAAAAATCAAGCATTGATGTTGCATCAAATTAACTGAACATCAAAACATCACATGACACAACCCCTTGTTCTGCAAGTACAAAGCTCTTGATATATATATATATATAAATATAATGTATCGATATTACATAAATAGTGTATAATCGTGTACATATGATTTATAAATATGTTTCTAAGATGTGTGTATGTATATATATATATATATATATATATATAATAATTGATACAAAAAAGTATACATTATAGATTGATTTTTTTCAATCCCAACTAGTTCAAATACCCTCTAAATAGTTCCAAAGTCTAGATGTAATCTCCTCTCAATATTTCGAGTCTTTTGATTTATTATTCATCCGAAACGGTTCAAGTTTGACACGTTAATTTTTTANTATAAGCAATTTAGTTATCTTTAATGCAAAAGTATTGAGATTCATAATTCTGCAAGAATATGTGAACCAAAAACTCTTGTGCCTTGCTATAGTCTAATGAACTAACAGTGATTATTTGTGAAATGGAATACAAATTCTGCGTAGAATCATTGAAAATCTTACTGAAAATACTTGATCACGAACATTGCGGAGAATTCTTTAAAATTCCAAAGAAAAAAAAAATCAAGCATTGATGTTGCATCAAATTAACTGAACATCAAAACATCACATGACACAACCCCTTGTTCTGCAAGCACAAAGCTCTTGATATATATATATATATATATATATATATATATATATAATGTATCGATAATGTATATATGTATATATAATGTATTGATATTACATAAATAGTGTATAATCGTATACAGATGATTTATAAATATGTTTCTAAGATGTGTATATATATATATAATGATGTTGATACAAAAAAGTATACATTATAGATCGATTTTTTTCAATCCCAACTAGTTCAAATACCCTCTAAACAGTTCCAAAGTCTAGATGTAATCTCCTCTCAATATTTCGAGTCTTTTGATTTATTATTCATCCGAAACGGTTCAAGTTTGAATTTTTTAAGTCGATTTTTTGTCTAATTTTCCGTTACTATATCCAACTTCGAACTTGTATATCTAAAGTTATGCGACTAAACTTTAAAAACTTTATTAAATTTGGCTATTAATTAAATAGAGCATCTTTTTTCCGCATCACAAGAGAGAGCCCACTAGAAGCCCAGCGGGTCCGTGATTATGCTGCCTTCACAATCCAGTTGATCCGGGCCATCGAACTGTGATTGAAGTGAAATTCGCCGGAAATATATCTTGCTCCGGCACCGGCTACATCGCGTGAGAGGAATTATGGCGACGGTTGATGTGATCAAGTGTTGTATGGATTCCATTAGACAAGTGAGTATTCTCTCAATCCCGGAGTATTTTCCCGTTAATCATACATTGTTCAATTTATTAAAATTGTCAAGTTTGAATTGTTTACTCAGTTCTACTACTGATCAAATTGAGCAGTGGCAAATTTATCTGCTTTGAAGGTTGAACTGCATCGCTAGAATTTAGGGAGGAAATGATTTTTAGGAATTGATAGCTAAGTAGCTAAGGAGTTCAGGCTAGTGTCTAACCATGCTAAAGAGATCACGAGTTTCTTTGTTTTATGAATATTTTGGTCATATCAACTGTGCTTCAATCCCAAACTAAATTGTATAGGCTACATGATTCCTCTATATCCATTCTGCTCTGTTTTAGGCCCAAAGATTCTGAGATTCATCATAATATGTACATCAGTACTCGGACTGATAGTCGTTATGCTTTTCTCATAGGCAGATATAATGCTCCAAAATCTTTTTTTGAAACATATATTTTGTTTTATTGATCGACATTCAGTCACTCGACTATCCTATTGGGTACCCTCATCCTCTCACTAATACCAACAAGGTAATTTACATGCAGAAAAATCACCTAAATTCTGGTTTTGTTGGGATTCTAACCATTTTCTTTTGTGATCCTCATTCCAGTCTTATCAACTGCGAAGCCTCACACATGGATGTTAATAGTGCCTGAAAGTTTTATAATACTTTGGAGAATAGATTGAGGGAGAACTTCGAATTCATGACATGTAGATTTTACATGTTCTACTTTATGTTATGCTTGTGAGGTTTTCTATTTGGTTGGTTGACTACGTGATAAATAAAATGCAAGGGAGGAAGAAGGATAGTTTCGTGTTAATTTGTGATGGTAGATTATATTGGTAGAAATAGCTAAACTCAACAATCACTTCTCCAATTTTATTATTATTGTCTTCTTATGTTTAAGAAGGAACAACGTTGATACCCTATTTTTTTCCTTTCTAATTACTGAGGAAACTCCAGGTCGCATACACTTAAAGCGAAGGAAAAAGGTCATATTCATTTAATGCCGTTTCTTTTCCGATAGAATTTAGAAAAGAAACATATCCTTATAATGAGTGTTACATAGATTCAAATGATAAGATTAATGGTTGATCATACAAGAGTAAAAAGATTAAAGTTGACAATATTTGTCGGAAGGTGCAAGTAATACACATAGATCACTTGAGGTGGTTTAGTCATGTTGTACATTGGCCTCTGGAGCTAAAATTGCATGGAAGGAAGTTGTCTCGAAAGATTCACAATCTCTTGGGGTCCATGCAGACCTAGCGAAAAATAGGACTAACATGGAAGAACAAGATCTATATAGGTGATACCAATCAGTTGGTATAATTGTTGTTACACTTTAGGCATGCTAGTCTATTTACTTTAGGTCCAATGTTTTTGAGGAGTCTTAGTCTGGTCATCTATGGAAGAAAATATTATTAATAGTGCTTCTTAATTTATTTTTAATCTAATTTTTATGTAACATCATACTTCGATAAACTTAAATGGAGCAACATGGGCAACGAAGATTCATATAGCTGATCCCTACTTGTTTTGGGTTGAAGCCTCGTAATTGTAGCTCTTGTTGTTGTTATTATGATAGATTCTAGAATGTGATGAAAATTTAATCTAGTCTCTTTACCTTCTCTTCTAATAAAATATCCAGAAAATTAGAGAATTAGGTCAACTCTACTTCTATAGAAGGCAAAATAGTTTATATGTTATTTCTCTTCTGTTTTTCCTCACCTATGTACTTTTTTTCTAAAAACTATTTTATTGCACGGGGGGAAGGGGGAGGGGAGGAAAGGGGAAGGGAATGCTATCACTACTGGGGTTTGAACTCTCCACCTCAACTGTGGAAGGCAGGGAGCTCACCAAGTGAGCGAGTCCTCACCTGTACTAATCTATATAATAAGCAAAAGGCATTTCTGTACTTGTGTAGTTACTGGAACTTTTCTTTGAAGGCAGCATGGTGAATGATTTTAACTTGATTTTTCTCCTGAATTTTGGGGAGCAATTAGTCAACTTAAAACCTTTTCTATATTTTTTTTTGCAGATATCAGATGAAATTAGAGATGCCATAATTTATCTGGATGCAGGGTGTACCGAAAGCTTTGAATATGTTGGAGCATTCTCTCTGTTTTTGGAGCTTGGTGCACATGCCATTTGCAGCTTGGAGAAAATGTCTCCTCTTGATAAGGTAACAATAGTTATACTTATTTTAGTTGAGTTGGAATTTGTTGCTTGAATTATCTTTTAGTTAATATCATGATATAGTTTAAGTTGCATAATCACAGATGCGCACCATACTCCGTAAGTAGTAGGCTAGTAGCTTCACTTCACATTGGAAAAGGAAACATGATATGCTTCCACTTCAGGAGAAGTAGTTTGTGTTTGAAAACTGCATGTTATTGTTATGTGTCTTAAATGTAATATGATTGTAAATATTTAGTTTGAATTGTCATGAAGAATTCCTAACTCAGCGTTAAGAATTGCTTGTGAAAAAAATAAAGGAAGTCCTCATTAAGAGTTGAAAAAAAAGAAGCTGTAGGCTTTATTCTCTTTTCTCTCTCTCCCCCCCTCCCAAAAAAAAAAAGGAGAGGGAAAACATTGATTGATTTTGTATTAACAAAAAATATCTCCTTGAGAATAGTTAAGGAACGTATCACTTACTGTGAATCATGCACATGGCTAGCGTGTAAGCATCTGCAGTAGATTATTGGACAGAATGTTAAAGTGTTCATAAAATTCTTACTACGAAGAAAAGAAAACTGCTATATATATACACAACCACAAAAAAGGAGCCTCTTGTATTGATTCTTTTCCAGTTTTTGATCTACCTTTGTTTGAATCAGTCGTCAATGTCTTCCTTGTAGGTGGTTGATTGGAATTTGACTTCTGGGCCTGCAAAAAAAATTGTTGTCATCACGTCACGTCTTCTAAGTGATGCACATAGATACATTTTACGTTGCCTGAGTGCATTTCAGACTCTCTGCAGCTGTGCTATATTTACATGCATTTCAGAGGTACTTTTTGTGCCCGTGGATAAAATGTTCTTCTGAGATTTTCTACTCATTAAATTCGATAATGATACCTTATATATATTGGTTGTATTACCTGTTGTTTTGCTTACATCAACCACATTATTCTTTATTAAAAGATAATATACATATATCCATCCATTACGTCTGAATCAATTTTAAGCTTTAGGAAAAATGGGAGACATGCAGATCTTTCTTGGTTGGTACTCAGTATATATGTCTCTATGAAGATAGAATAACTTACTGTAAGATTTTTAACTTTTATATGTATACTCGTCCAGAATTTCATGCAGATTCTCTTTCCTGTTCCTTTACAAGAAAAAATGACAACAACATACCCAATGTAGTCTCACAAAGTGGGGTCTAGGGAGGGTAGAGTGTACGCAAACCTTATCTCTACCTCAAGCAATGTAGATAGGCTGTTTCTGATAGACCCCTGACTCAAGGAAAAAGACAATAGTAGCAGGAGCAGCCCAAAGCAGTTCAGAAGAAGAAATAATGAAAGTACAAGAAACAATAGAACAAGAGTACTATTACTCATATGATATAATAAGCTACACAACACTGGACTACCCACTAACATTCTATCTAATCCATATCCTTCATATCCAATCTAAGGTCCTCGGTAAGCTGCAGCTGGGTCATGTCCTCAGTAAGCAGCAGTTGGGTCATGTCCTGTCTAATTACCTTCCCCATTACTTCTTCAGTCTACAACCACCTCTCCTGAAATCATCCATGACCAACCTCTCACATCGGGACATCCGTAAACTCCTCTTCACATGCCCGAACCATCTCAGTCTGGCCTCTCACATTTTGTCCTCCATTGAAGCCACTCTCGCCTTGTCCTGGATAGCTTCATTTCTAATCTTATCCATCCTAGTATGGTCAGACATCCATCTCAGCATATTTCAACCACTTTCATCTTCTGAACGTGATAATTCTCAATTGACCAACACTCCACTCCATACAACAATGCCGTTCTAATTAATTGAAGGCGAGACTACTAGATGTTATCTCAAGATATATTTGTCATTATGTACTCTGATTGTGAATGAAAGGATAGTCATATTGTTATTGAAATGTGTTGTGGCCAAGGTTTGTTTGTCCTCTTGGTCTTAGTAGGACAAAAGAAAGCTTCCGAGCACTGCTAAGTGAAGGTACTGAGCATATTACCTTCACTTAGGGGGGTTCGGCAGAGAATACGGGATGGATAGAAAAGTTTCAATGGAAATCATTTTCTTTCATCCACGAGTGGCTTCCCCATTCTAGATGAGATTTGCTGGTCACCACAACTATAACTTAATTTGTTTAGTTTCACTGAACTCAGTGTTAGACTATTTGTAAGGCCATGTTTTCAAGTTAGTTACAGATATAATGGAAAATTACTTGTAGCCAGGATAACGTCTTTTTCTTCTGACCTTATTTCATGTTATTGATGGTCTGTCTCTTTGTAATCACTGTGTCACTTTTCTATTAGTTGCGAACATAGGTCGTCAATAAATCCTGATGAAGCTAATGTATCAAATAAGTTCAATACTGGCACTGGAGTTGCTTGTCATATCAAATACTCTCTGTTCACCAACAGAAATATCTCAATCAAAGAAGGCTGCACTGTGAACTGAAAGTACTTTTATCTGTTTTAAGAAATTTAGTCTAGTGCTTTTGGACTAATGTCCTACTGCAATGATTTCGAGGTTGTCTATTTTACTGGTATATGTTAGGTCTTAAATATGTCATTGGCATTCCCACCCAATGTACATAGGAAATTGTCACTTAATAGCTTCTTGTATGATCAATCTGCAATGTCTTACCTCAATTTAAGTGTATGCCCAAATTCACTTATTTCAGACAGGTCACTCAGCATATCCTGAATCACCTTTAGGACCGGATGCATATCGTGAATATGAATCTTTGCTTGTCCAAGATTATGAGGAGCTTGCAAGAAAGTTTCTGATGAACTCTAGTCATACCGGAGAAAGCATAGTAAAGGAAAGTACTCCCGCTGAAGATGAAGGATGGTCACAATTAACCACCAGTGAAGAGGAGCCTAATTTCAGTTCTGTTGCAAGTGCACAAAATTCATATGAAGACAGTGTAATTGACCGGACCGAAGATGTACGGAAAAAGTTGAAAGTTTCTGTGCATCACTTCCCTCTGGTCTTGTGTCCTTTTTCACCTAGATTCTTTGTCTTGCCTTCAGAAGGATCAGTTGCAGAAGCGTACCTATCCGCTGAACATGATAACTCTATAAGCTTTGGGTTACCTCCAATAAGTACTGGGACAACTGCTGATGGTGAGGATGTCCCTCCTGGGGCAACTCTTACTGCTCAATTTCTTTATCATCTGGCGGCAAAGGTAATCATGCTTTCACTCGTCTGAAAATTTCTTTACCGATTTTGAATGTTCTCTTCTATCGTGATTCATATATTGAAAATAAAAAAGATGTCCACCAATTGGCATCCTTGTTATCCAGAATGGTAGTGAAATTTGACTACACCTTCTCACTAACAATGTGTTTAGGATGGCATATCTCTGTCTTGGTACAAGCCTCTGCAATGCACCATTTATGTGTATTGAATACTACTTGGATTATACAAAAGTACAATATAATTGGTAATTTTCTTAAAACAACACACACACATAACAAACACTAGTTGTTGGATTCCATTATAAAAACAAAAAACAGCAGTTAGATTTAAGGATAACGGTCATTTAGCTGTAAAGTTGTAGAAAGGTGAAATTCCTAAAGGAATAAACCTGCTTTCCACTGAATATTTAATTTTAATAAACAAGATTAATTAAATTAATAATAACAGATGAAAGGTACAACTAATGTTCTTTTGTTAAAAAGGGAGAATTTACCATGTATTATGTGACATTGAGCAACTTTTCCGTCTATCGGATTTTTTGTCTAATCTTACCCCTGCGGCCTTGCCATCAGGAAAGTCTCATTTTTTGCCCTTGATTCTACTGAGCTCCAATCTGAAGTTAATGTTAAACCATAGTCAATTCAGAGGTAAATTTGGACACGTGGAGGCCACCAATTTCATGTTGGAGCTCTGTTAATGGCAAGAGAATATGAGACAATTTGTTAATGGTAAGGGTATGAAAGGACCAAAGGTCTAGTGGAGGGAAAAATTGAGCAATTTCTAATAGTATGTATAGGATCAAGCTTGGACCTTTTCTTCTTTTAAAAAACACGAGGATAAACACAATGTTAAGCTCTTTGTGGAAATAAAAGGTAAATAGTGGGACATTTTCATTTAGAAAGTAAAATGTATCGCAATAATCTATTATGGATTTTGAACGACTGATATATTGAATTGCAATCGTGTTATCTATGTTTTTTTTAGATTTTGCCTCATTCAGCCTGTATTTTGAAAGCTAATATATTCAATTTGTAGATGGACCTGAAATTTGAGATATTTTCCCTGGGTGATGTTTCAAAAACTGTTGGAAAGCTTCTAACAGACATGTCAAGTCTTTATGATGTCGGTCGACGTAAGAGATCTGCAGGGCTATTACTCATTGACCGCACTCTTGACCTTCTTACTCCATGCTGTCATGGGGATTCACTTGTGGATCAAATGTTTTCATCATTGCCTCACAGAGAACGGATGGCATCCTTAAGTCAATCTAAAAGCTCCCAAAGCCAGGTTAAACTTGGCCCTGCTTACTTGCAACGTTCTCCCCTCACCGTTCAGATACCACTCAATAATTTCCTAAGAGAGGATACTTCAAGTTCTTACAACTTTCAGCTGGTGGAAAGCGTTGAAGCATTTCTCCGTGGTTGGAATTCAAGAGACTCAACTTCTCAGATGGTTGAGTTGGTGAATTTTAGCACAAAACTTAGTGGTGAAATGTCCTCACAAGATTTTCAGAGTGACCTTTGTGGTTCTTTCGTTTCTACGGAAAATTTTCATGGAACACCGTACCTAGAAGCCATACTAGAGCGAAGAACAAAAGATGGGGCTGTGCTGATCAAGAAATGGCTGCAAGAAAGTTTACATCGAGAAAATATATCATTGAATGCAAAAATCCGTCCCGGTTATGCTTCAAAATCAGATCTGCAGACTATGGTTAAGGCATTAGCTAAAAGCCAGTCATTGCTGGCGAAAAACAAAGGAATTATCCAGCTAGCAGCTGCAGCACTATCTGCATTAGATGAATCACATAGTGCTAAATGGGATGCATTTAGCAGTGCTGAGAAGATACTGAACGTAAATGCTGGGGACACAAGCCAAAGTCTTGCTGCTCAAATTAGTGATCTCATAAATAAAAGTGCGTTAGTTAGTTCACAGGGTAATAATAAGATGGATGCTCAACCGGGGCTTCTTACTCTACAAGATGCTCTGCTACTCACGGCTGCTGGATATATATTGGCAGGTGAGAATTTCCCATCTTCTGGGACTGTTGGTCCTTTCTCTTGGCAAGAGGAACATTTTATGAAAGAAGCAATTGTTGATGCGATTGTTGAGAACCCAACAGTTGCTAAATTAAAGTTTCTGAAAGGTTTAACTCAGGATCTAGAAGCCAACTTTAACAGAAAATCAGAAGAGAAGAAGGAAGATCTTTCTAATACCGAAAGCATTGATTTTGATGATGACGATTGGGGTAGTTGGGGTGATGAAGATTCTGGAAAAGATAAAAGAAAAGAGCAAGTGTATGATGGCATGCAATTAAAGTTAGAATTACGTGATAGGGTGGATAATCTATTCAAATTCTTTCACAAATTGTCCAGCTTAAAAAAGAATGTTTCATTCAGAGAGTGGTCACAGGCTCTGAGTAAGTTCAATGATGATCCTTACTCAAACAAAGGACTGCTTTATAAAGTGCTATCAAGGGTGTTAGATAAGCATGAAGTACCTGGCTTAGAGTATCATTCATCTACTGTTGGCCGCCTATTCAAAAGCGGTTTTGGGAGATTCGGCCTTGGGCAGGTATGATTCAATTAGATATCAATATTTTCATTGCTAGCCTAAGTTGCTGATTTGATTCTGGAATTTTTGCAGGCTAAACCAAGTCTGGCAGATCACGATGTTATTCTCGTGTTTGTTGTGGGAGGCATAAATGGTGTAGAGGTTTGTTTCCCTTGAACTCTTCAGTGCATTTCATGTTTCTGCTTTCATATTGGTTTAATGAATTTGTAACACATATGCAACAACGGTTAAGATATTAGTTAATAAAGCGAAAAGACTATAAAACACTGCTAGTATGCTCGTTGATGGGCAACCAAGAGTGTGGCCTAGTTGTCAATGAAGTGGTTGAGAACCCTGAGGTCTTAGGTTCTAAACCCATCGGAGACAAAAAACACTAGGTGATTCTTCTCATCTGTCCTAGCATTGGTGGACAGAGTTACTTGACATCGTTGATGCTATATGAAATAACAGTCCCTCCTTGTTCTATCACTATAAAACACTGTTATCCTTTCTCTTTCAATTGAAGTATGCTCGTTGGTGCTACGTGAAATAACAGTCCCTCCTTGTTCTATCAATAGGTTCGAGAAGCCCAGGAGGCATTATCCGAGAGCAACAGGCCTGAAGTCGAATTAATTTTAGGTGGAACAACTTTTCTTACACCTAAAGATATGTTTGAACTACTGCTGGGCGATTATTGTTGTGTTTAAGGCTGTGTAGCTTTCTAGTTTTGTTATGTAAACTTTAAGATGAAAAGTTCTGTCTAATGTCTGATATTTAGAGAATACAAAACATAATTTTCCCTTCATGTAAACTGTATTGCCATTTATATGATTTTCAATATATTTTTCGTATACTTCCTAAATAAAACAGAAATACAATGGATGTCAACAAAGGAGTCAATTTGCATCCTATATAACTTTAAAGATGAAGAGATACACTTATTGGAATATTGCGATTCATAAAGAATCAAATTGTTATTTTCAGTCAATTCAATTAACTTTCCCTATATTAAGGTAAAACTCAATATAAAATTTCAGTTACAAAGTATTAGTTATTGGAAATTTTAGACACTTTTCACTTGAAAAACGAGAGAAGAAAAANCAAATTTTTTCCTATTATACCCTTATTTACACTTCTTGAAAATTGTAAAAGTGTATGTTGTTTCCCTCCAATTTATTTCACTTGAATTAAAATAAGTGGTTGTAATTTGAAGTGAAAAGTTGTCATAAGGGTAAAATTGTAACTTTACTGTGCTAATCATTGTTGTCTTAATCTGTGTGCCATTTCTAAAGTGGACAACTAAAAAGGGACGGAGGGAGTATAAAATTTCAGTTACAAAATATTAGTTATTGGAAATTTTAGACACTTTTCACTTGAAAAACGAGAGAAGAAAAAACACGAGAAAAAAGAGATGTAAGGTCACCTTCCTTGATATGAAATACAACCTTATTTGGTATGTATTGTATTATTTTAATGAAGACAATGTTTAATTAGATTGTATCGTTCTTTGTCGTTATATAATGTCACACATTCATAATTTGAATGATAAACCTATGGGAAAAAGTAGGGTACAGGATAGAGCTACAAAGAAAAGGTAGGATAAAAGATGAAATATAATTATTCAGCAATAAATGAAGACAAAACGAGAAAGAAAATTTTAAGGTAACGATACGATCACACCAAGTCGATCGTTACATAAAATGGGTTTTTTCATCATTACCTAACGATGAATTTAAACGACACGATACAATAAAATTTAAGTAACAATCCAAACAAACATTGTAATTAAATTACCAACACAATCCAATCCAATCCAATGGGTAGCAACCATCCTAACAAGGGGTAAGTTATTGATGCAATTTTGATAAGAAAACAAAAGTACTGTAAGTTTTGGGTCGTGGATCGCTCACGTGGATCGACCCAATCCATCTTTGAAGCAATTATTTTGATAGCAAAATCAAAAACATCTGCCACAAGGTACACAAGCCATCGATTTTGCTCTCAATTTCTCACAGATACATTATGACCATATCTTGATCCATCGATCATGACTCACTGAAGCTATAATACCTTTACCACGTAAACCTGCTAATGAAGAAATTATACCATCATGTGCTCTATATGATGAAGTTATGTTTGCTTTACACATTGGATTCCACAACTCCAAAACCTGCAAAAACATTTGACATGTATCAAATAGGGTGAAAAAAAATAATCAAGAACTATACAATAGTTACTTAATTTGGAGATCTAATAATCCTAAAATTTCCTCAAATAAAAAGTTATTGATTAAAGATCGTAGAATGATAAGACACAAGTAAAAAAATAATAATAAATTTGGAAGCAAACAACATATCAAAACATGCACTATAGACGTATTATATCATTTGTGACACCTTAACCTAATATTGAAAACATCTCATATTATTTCATCTTTCATTTTCTTACCTTTGGTTGATCAAAGAAAAGTACTTTTTAATTCTTCGAGAGGATTTAATATCTAAAACATTCTAAGGTTACGAATATACCTTATTAGAACCAATCACCAACGCTAGAATTTGGCCTGGGTGATAAATGCAGGATTGAAACTTATTCACACCAGAGAGCAATTCAAATATCCACATTCCTTCACGAATAGACCAAATTCGTGCGCTATCTTCGCTCACAGATGCAATGTATTTTCCAGTTACGTCCCAACAGATTGAAAGAATGTTTCCATCGTGTCCCTATAAATCATAGAAAATGAAATCGCAGTTATACAATATAGTTATGCAACATGCATGTAAGTTTGACTAATAATGAAGAATATATAAGCATTTTACTTGTAATGTTTTCTGGATGGTTTGAGTCTCAATATCAAAAATATTTATGATATTATTGGTAGAACTTGCCAAAAGGCTCCCAAGTTGAGGTTGAAATCTAACTTGTCTACTCCCTCCCTGCATTGACACGGGGTTTAAGAATAGAAATGTGTTAATATTTTTTAGACTGATTTAAAAGGAAAGTAAATCATATAATTGAGACAGAGAATAGTTAATTCTGTACAAACCACTCTATTTAGAAAATGGCATAGTATATATGTTGTTTAATCTAATAAGAATTGGTTCAAATAACATTACCAAATAAATTTTCTTTTCTAAAACATCTTTTTGCATGTATATTCATATAATAATTCACTATTAATGTTTAAAATCTTGAAATTGCTTGGAGTGAAAAAGAAAGAATGGTAAGAAAATAATTTACTACAATTAAATCCAGGAATTTATGAAAAAACAAATTCAACAAGATTTCAAATCAGCCAATTAAGAAATCTCTAAATTTAAATATAAACAACAAAAGCAGCTAACTATCAAATTATGAAGTCTCTACATGTCAAATAGAGATACTTTTTAGGTAACAGTCTATCCCGTTAGTGATATTGTTCGTTTTAGATCTAGGCCCGCGCGATTTTAAAACACATCACTAGTTGATAAGACCTACTTACTTATATACCTAATATCAATCTCCTTTATTTTTACCGATGTGGAACTTTTTGTCTTAAGTTGATGCTTTACATTTTATGAACATCTAAAATAAAAATAAAAAGGAAGAAAATAGAGACACCAACCTTAAGACTGAGCATGCAATCACCCCCATTGACATTCCACAGTCTAATCTCATTGTTGTGATCACAAGAACTGAGAAGATCCACCATTGTTGGATGATAATCAACTGACATCACATGCCCATGATGTCCTTCAAGGTTTCTATAAGTCTTTGTTGGCTGGATAATGATAAAATGATGACAAATGTACAATATCATGGTTGTAATATAGACAAATTTTTTAAAAAATTGAAGAATATAATCAAACACATAGTTTACAAAATCATTGAATTTGTTTTACTAGTCAGAAAGCATAATCACATACAAAGACGAATTATACCATATAAAATCACAATCTAAAATCATACCTTGTTACAGATCCGTTCCAACACTCTTCGGAAAATAAATCTTCACAAGAACTTTAAGAGAATAAATTTTTTTATTATGGAAATAGAGATTGTACCTCAGCTGCATCCCATATTTTCACAGTTTTGTCAAGGGAAGATGTTGCAAACATTGTTGAGTTTGGTCTAAAACGAATATCTGTAATATCCTGACTATGACCTTCTCTACTACTAAAATCATTATTTCCCAAATTCCAAATCATAACCTAAAAACATAAAAAGCAATACAAATTAATTAACAAAAAAAGCTAGAGATTAAAAAAAGTGTTTTCCCATTTGACAAAAAATAAATTAAGACAAACCTTATTGTCATGTCCACCAGTAGCCAAAAACTCTCCTTGCGTATTAAAGTGACAACATAAGAGCTCAATATTTGTAGCACGATAATTATGAATATTTTTTAGAAAAAACCCTGTAAAGTAATATAAAGTCAATTATATTGTGGTTAATTTATTTCCTCAATATATATAAGAATATTAAATACACAACATATCTAGGTGAGTATTGACCCTAACAAAAAAAATATGTGGATTAACTATTTTTGTTACATACCTTTTTGTTTATCTTTTTGCGTCGATACAACGATTGAATTACTTCGACCTCCAATTTCTTTCTCAACCTACAACTCGGGAATATATATTATATATATGCAAGAATAAAGTATTTGAAGATTTTATATAGAGAGACAAGAAAAAACTAAGAAAGGGAAGTTCATTCTCAAAAAAAATGATGATGTATGTTAATAGGGATGGCAAACTAATGAGTCGATTCACGGTCAGATCGAAAATGTGTTATGTGAAAATGAATAAATTAAAATATCTAATTTGACTCATATTTTATATGGATAAATCAAATAGATATCCATATTATCCGCTTTTTTAGTATGTAAACAAATAATTAGAGGTCATTTTTCTTAAATTAGAGGAAAATATGTTTATTTAAAAAATATTTTCCAAAAAATGAAAATTAACTAAGCATGAAAAAATTTGAAAATTTTTTTAAAAAATATATTTCTTCATACTAAACACACCCTTATAGTAAGTGTACTTTTTAGAAATTCTTACACCTTACACACTTAAGGGGAGTGCAATTAATGAATAGCCACGTATACAATCCATATTTAATCGATCATTTAAAATGAATTGAATCGAACAGATAAATCATAAATTTTACTCATTTTACCACCCCTTTATGTCAATAACATAGCAAAATGAAAACACAATCACATGAAAGGATTCAAGAAGTTGTTCTTACTAATCCCAGAGAACTCAATGAAGATTTCCTCTTTCTTCCAGTCTCCACCATAGGTTGTTTTCCCTCTCTTCTCAAAATTCTTTCAGGAGAATCCATTGTTTGTTGTTCTGCTAATTCATTCCATGAGTTTCTTTGATTTGTATCACCAAACACCTATCCAAAAAGAGAACAAAAATAACTTCTTAATCAGTATAGCATATATTTTGTCTCTTAAATACTTAAAAACGAGTATTATATTCAACTTACTCCTGCATCGTTTCCACCTTCAATGTGACTAGGAAGGAAATCTCCATCACTTGTAAGAGCATGGTAGAGCTTATTACCATAGTAATATTCAACTGCTCCCTCAGGTAAAACTACTTGTCGCGGAGATGATACAGTAGTAATTCCCGGAAATTGTTCCTCTTGAATATGCATTGTTACATTAGATGGCCATTCTTGATGAAATGCTTGTTGAATAGATGTATTATTCCCTGTACGTAGGTACAACACAAAAGAAGATCCTTATTGCTATAAGACTAAATAGTACTAAAGAAAACTCTTCGTTTGGTTAGAAACAAGTTATCCCAGGATTAGTTATCCTGGGATTAGCTACCCTGGGATAACTTATCCCACCACGTATATGGGATAAATGGTGGGATATTATATAAGTTATTCCAAACATGGCAACCAAACCAGATATGAAAATTTTATTAATACTTGTGTCAAAGTAATTATTTTCATTAAAGCTAAATTAGAAACAAACCTGCATCTATAAGTTCTGGTGAAGCAAGCAAAGCATTTGCAGGTCCTTCAAAATCAATCTCATTCATTTCATTCATTCGTTCAGAAGCCTCTATAATTGGTTCTTTTTCCAGCCACTCTAACATATCAGGTGAAAGCGTTATGTCCATCACATTATTAGATGTATTTTCCATCGTATGATCATCAGAAGCATTTAATTGATGTGTATGAACGTTGTTAGTAATGATGTCTTCCACTACTAATGATACCTGGAAATATAAAATCGAGTATTTAGTTTGGAAATAATATTTCGTATCAATTTAAACATGAATAAGTATAGAAAAAGTTCTTGGGTAACACCTTATCAACGGATTCAACATTGAGCATAGGAACGTTTGGGTACACAAAGCTATATGTTTCATAGAATTTATTCCACCACATTTGCAGAAATGCTTCTTGAGAAGAATTGACAGCTGAAATGAATCAAAAAATCAAACAATTATTACATCAAAGTTTGATATCACATTATCACATCACTTTTTTATTTCACATGCATTAAGAATTTATTATTTCACATGCATATGAATAATAAAGGATAGTTAACACACTAAAAACCTGTTTGGATTGACTTAAAAGTTGGTCAAATTTTTAGCTTTTGATCAGATTGTTTGACAAAGTTAAAAATAAGGAAAAATCACCTAAATTATTTTACCCTATTCTCTAAAATTCTCAACCATTTGAAAAAATTACAAAAAAATATATTCTAGTCTCTCCTATTCTCGGATATATCACTTTACGCGATATATCGGCCGGATACATCACTTTACGTAATATATCGGTTAGATACATCACTTCACACAATGTATTGGTTGGATATATCACTTTACGCAATGTATCGGGACGTACGCGATGTATCGAGACATTGAGTGATGTATCCGAAATCGAGACACTGCTAGATGTATCCGAATCTGGATGCAATGTATCGGGATGTATCCAGATTCCACCAAATTTAATGGGTTTTTGTAAATTGAAAACGAATAGGGATGAGATGGCTCTTAACACTATCAAATCTGTGTAAAATAATATAACTTGAAATGACTTTAAAAAGTTTTAAAAACCAAAAGTAGAACCCTCCCTACTTTTTATTTTTTAACTTAAGAGTCATCTAAATTACTTTTTAAAAACTACTTTTTTTTCCAGTCAATCCAAACGGACGCTAAGTACCATATATTCATATGTAAGAATTATCAAATAATTTAAGCATATGAATATATATACAACCATTTTAGTAAAAACATCCATTACTAAAAACACATATATAAGTTTTTACTAATAAAATTCATTAAAAAGACTTTCTTACCATAAAAATTTTGATTAGCAAAAACTTCACGGCGGAATGTCTCTCTAGTCTCATGTAAACCTTTTATAAACATGTAATCAAGAATGACTTGATCAAGTCTGAAAAAATACAACCAAATTAATGGATAAACATGATTAAAAATAGTCAAACAAAAGGAAAAAATTCACATACAAAAAAAATCAAAACAAAATTAGGGAAACAAATATAATCATCAAGTGTATCAATCATCATTCATATAAGTATAAAATAACACTAAAGTTTAATAGCTTTTGCTATAAATAATTGGTGATATATCACACATAAACACTTACAAGCGTTGAGCCTCCAAATTGGCCATATGATCGTCAAAAGCAAAACCTTAACTTATCATAAAAGAGAGAGAATTGAATTTTTTAGCAAGAACAATTGGGAAAAATGAAGAACTTTTTTATTTTATTTTTGTTATATATACTCTATTTATTATTAAAACAATCAGATTTCAAAAAGAAAAGAAAGGAAAGGAGTTAATGATCAGATACAAAAACGAGAATAAAGTTGAAATATTTGATATAATGTAATCTATTTTAAATTTGCTTTTGATTGTTCCACCAACTTACCATATATTGATTTATCAATTTTTTTATTTTTTTTAAAAAAGATTAATCCAATTACTTAATCTCATTAGAAAATGAGAAGCATTTTAAAGAAATTAAGGGCTTTGAGATAATGTAACTCTTATTACCAAAAAAAAAAGAATGCAACAACAAAGATTTGATTTGATAATATAGTCTTGGTAAGAAATTAAATTATTGTTGACTAGATACCATTTTAATTAAGTTATTGGATTATCTACTAAATATCAGGGGATTTGTTGATATCAAACGGTAACTTAATAGTTGTTAGAATGGTCTAGTCAAGTTATAATAACCCAAGACTTCATTATCTCCATTCATGCATATCATGAATTTAGACATATATGATAAGTTAGTAATATAATACACTGTCTTTTAATTTGGTCTTATGTGATATTTATAGACTTTAATTTTGGGTTTGTATAACTTTAACATTTAAATTTGTATAAAATTAAACAAGTAGATACATGTGTTATATGTGGCAAAATACATGTAAGACGCTTCGTAGAATGTCACGTAGAACTCCATGTAGGACGTATGTGTCTATTTGTTCAACTTTATGATAGTTTAATAAATGTTTATTTTTACACACCCAAAATTGAAGGGCATAAATATCAAATAAGATTCAATTAAATGCATGTTTCTGTATGCCTATTGTTTATATACTATGCAACTTTTAAGAGAGTATTTTTGTTGAAGGACCATAAACTATCCATGACTGATAAATTAGAGTCAAAAGATTAAGGCATAATAGATAAATGTGTCTTTTAACTTGACTTCAATTTGTATGTATGAACTCTAATTTTGAACATAAGTAAATAGTTAAACTTGTATAATGTTGAACAAGTAGACATACGTGTGCTATATGGCATCCTATGTGGCATCTTATGTGTACGTATGCAATTTTATACAAGTTTAAGTATCTACTTATGCCTGTTCAAAATTGGAGGACATATAGATGTCTGGTGCAACTAAGTTGAATGGAATAATTATGTATGAGAAACATTTTTTTTTTTAAAAAAAGATCAATGAACAATATTCGGTTTCTTAGATTTATATAGATTTATAATTGTAACATCCCGCAACTTCTAATCAAAGATTCGAATCATCCCCAGCATGCGTATAGGCCCAACTTGATGATTTTTAAGTTGTACATATATGTTAAGGTTCTCTACTAAGTGTAGTAAGTGTATTAGATGTGAATTAGAGTCATAAGGAACCTCTAACACCAAGTCAAGTTCAAAGCATTTCTATCGGCTAACTTTTTTAATTTTATCCAAATACTACAAATTAAAAATAATTTAACTTTAAAACACGTAAAATAATAGACTCTACCATTTTTTTTAGGAAAAATGGGTAGAGGCTAAAAAAAAAAATACTATCTCTGTTCTTTTTTATATGTCATCCTTACTATAAATAGTTGTTTCATAATACTTGTCATTTCATAAAATTAATGCATAAATCATAATATTTTTTTCTATTTTACCCTTGTGAGTTATTGGCCTTGAAATATACATTTGACCAATATAGAAAAACTAAGTGAATAATTCATGTTAATTTATTAAATTAATTAATTAAAATAAATTAATTCATATTCATTAATTGAACAGTTAACTTTAAAAAAATTTAAATAAAAATAAAATAATAAACTTATTTAATTTCTTAATGCATGAAAATAAAAAATTGTGACATAAACTTAAACGGGAACCCCAAAGAGTCCTCCCACACTCACTATCAGAACTGACCAAAAAAATCAATTCTTGTTTTGTGGGTTTTGTTGATTTTCCATTGAAAATGGGAAGGATATTTGTTGTAGATCTTGAAGGCAGGATTTACAAGTGCAAATTCTGCAAAACCCACCTTGCTCTTGCTGATGACCTTGTTTCTAGGGTAACCATTTCTTCAATTTCCCTTTCTAGCTAAGTTTTTATAAATAAAAATCTTATCTTTGTTATAGAGCTTTTCATTGGGTTTTGGCCTTTTGGGGCTTGTTGTTTCTTTGAGTAATTAGCTTTTATTTACTTGTTTTTGCATATTAGATGATATTTTTTTGTTTTGAGAAAGAATACTTAGATGGTGTTTTCTTGTTTTTGCATAATTAGATGGTGTTTTTTTTGTTTTGAGATAGAATAATTAGATGGTATTTTCTTGTTTTTGCATAATTAGATGGTGTTTGTGCCTACACATCCTCCAAAAGTATAACCAAAGGAGAAAACAGGGCAACTAGAAAGAAAAGAAATGTTCTTGCATGATCATTTGCTTATGCTAGTTTTTTTCGGCACGTGTATGTCAAGTCATGTAGAACGTAGGTGTTTAGCCATGTTTCACTTTGAAATTTAAAAAAGAAGTGTATTTTTTTTTTTCAAAGTGAAAATTGATATTGTTTGGCCATGAATAAAAAATGGAATTGTTTTTGATAATTTAGAGTGAAAAAAGTGATTTTGTGTCCAAAAAGTGACTTGAAATTCTAGAATTCAACTCAACTTGAAGTTGAGTTCCTAAAGAATTTTGTGTCCAAACATGTTTTTCGGAGTTCAACTCTGGTAAAAAAGTGATTTTTTTTTTATAATATATGGAAGAATGTGTGGAGAGTAGTTATGCTTTTTGCTTTGTTTGTTTGTTTCGTTCTGGGCTGTGAAGAAAGTGATTCAACTTGATAATTGGAAGACTAGGTATGGACTATGACATTCATGCTTATTACCCTTCAAGTTGGAAGTGATTTGGTTTCTATCATTAGTTATGTGATCTGTACCAATTTATAATAAATGTCACCTAGCTTAATTTTTCAAAGTTGATGGAAAAGTTTTTAACTTTTTTCGAGATGGATGTATTTTGTGATATATATGGAAGCGTTTATGTTATAATTGAAGTGTTGAAAATGGATTATGTACAATTTGCATGAATTTTGTAACCGATATCTCCATTTGGTTTACTATTCTGGCTTTTGTTATGTTTTGAATACCTTTGCTTGCTCTCGTGCTATTAACTTCTTTCCAAATGGATGTATTTTGTGATATTTATGGAAGCATTGATGTTATAATTGAAGCGTTGACAATGGATTATGTACAATTTGCATGAATTTTGTAACTGATATCTCCATTTGGTAAGCTATTCTGGCTTTTGTTATGTTTTGAATACCTTTGCTTACTCTCATGCCATTGTATGCGATAATACAATCAAATCTCTTTATAACAACATCGTTTGTCCTGATATTTTTTGGTTGCATAGCACAATGTTGTTATCGAGAACGTATAATATAACATAACATTGTTTGTCCTGCACCCCTACTTCGAAAACCTTTCTTTTAGTCAAGGATCTTTAGGAAACAACCTCTCCCTCTACCCCCACAATGATAGGGGTAAGGTATGTGTACATTATATTCTTCTTAGACTCCACTTGTGAAATTACACTAGGTATATTGTTATTTTATATGGCAGAATAAAGTACATTTTTGTGTGGATGATCAATGCGGAACGAATCTTGTAAATGGATTTAAGATTTAGCTCNATAATTGGAAGACTAGGTATGGACTATGGTATTCATGCTTATTACCCTTCAAGTTGGAAGTGATTTGGTTTCTATCATTAGTTATGTGATCTGTACCAATTTATAATAAATGTCACCTAGCTTAATTGTTATTTTATATGGCAGAATAAAGTACATTTTTGTGTGGATGATCAATGAGGAACAAATCTTGTAAATGGATTTAAGATTTAGCTCATTAGTTAATTTCTACATTTTGAATATAATTATTGATTATCGTTCTGTCAAATATGTCTATCCCTAAAATCAATTAAACTTAAGTCTTTCTCTTAAATAGCTATAAATGTTGACATGCCATTTTCATGCAAGTGTTTATAAACTCGAAGAACACAACGTAAAAATACATAAAGTTAAATTACCAAATGCGCAAGGATTAGGCTTGGAGAGTGATTGAGCATTTTAATCAATCTTTATCCTTATGGAAATTTTCTGCCACGATTTCTTATTCATAGTATTGCACTTTTGGCTTGCTTGGTTTGTAGTTTTTTAACGGTTGGTTTTATGGTCAGGGATTTCATTGCCGCAGAGGAAAAGCCTACTTGTTCAATAAAGTGTGAGTGCCTATTAATTTCTGAACTACACATTGAGCATAACCAGTTTTGTTTTATGACCTAATCTGCTTGTTTCACACTTGAATTGACTACGTTGATAATCATGCTTTCATTTGAGACTGATATCTGACACATTCTTTTGTATCCTATCCTACTAGTTATGGTATCGGGAAGAGGATTGAGATGTAGTCACATAAATTGGGATAGAGGGAGTATTAAATTCTTTTATTAAAAAAAAGATATTTGTTATATTAACCTTATGTTTTATATGCCGTCTTTTCTCTGTATGATATATTCATGATCGTCAGTGTTATGGAATTGATCTATCCTTCATCTCTTGTATCAAATTCTCAAAATTTACCACGTCGACGTGTCTGCAACTAATCATATGCATTTCACATCCATCTTCATGCTTTCTAAATTGTTATGGATTGAGGAACTCAAATTGTATGAACTGTAATATAACTTTAACCTCTAGACAGATGTTATATGTAGAAGAAAAAACTTCCTTTCTAGCAACGACAACTTATTAGTGAATCCAAAAGAGTTCCCAATTTCAATATTGCGCCCATATATTGTTTTCACGTTACTGAACAATTAAATGCTAGCAACAGCATCCAACTTAACCGTACCACCTGAATGCACTTAACATCAGCAACTTGATTTTGTGCATTGAACATGGCTGTTGAGCTGAAGATGTATTTGAAAATAAATTAGTGTTTGCTTTTTCTAGTAGTGGAACATGTATATTTTCTCTTATTCATCCTATCTTATAGATTTGGGTTCCCAAGAGGTATCACTAATAAGAACATGTATATTTTCTCTTATCCATCCTTAGTTCTTTGAAAAGAAATAGAAATCCATTTTACAGATCAAGTTGGTAAGGACTAAGGATTACCACTTCATTTCTGTTTCTATGGTCGATGATCATATAAGCCTTGGCAGTGTAATAGATGATATATCTACTAACATCATTTTCTCTGTCTTCCCAACACTTTGCAATTGTGCACCATTCGATATATATGCAGAGGTCTGACTGGTCCGCCTGATTTTGTGATTCAGGGTGAACGTAACTGTTGGACCTCAGGAGGAGAGAGCGATGCTTTCTGGGATGCACACAGTATCAGATATATTTTGTTGCTGTTGTGGGCAAATTGTTGGCTGGAAATATGTATTCCTTTTCGTTCTCTCCCTCTATTTCTCGTGCATGTAGACATAGACACCAAAACAAGCGTGCACACAAAAAGAGGAGGAAAATAGTTACTCCTCTCGCCATATAAATATGTTACCAATTGCACATGCATGATATACCTACACCGGAAATTTTGTTAACTACTAGCACTCTACGTTTCTATCATGCAGGAGGCTGCACATGAGGAAAGCCAGAAGTATAAAGAAAAGAAGTTTGTTCTCGAAAGGTGCATCTTTTTTCTTGTTGATTTCACATTCGACATGTATACTTGAAAACATCCATCTGTTTTGAATCTCTTCGATATAACATTACATGCTCTTCTGGTTGTTTGTTAACAGGGGTAGGATCGTTGACGGAGTTGACACTGAATTCTACATCGATACTCGTCCAACTATCAGTGATACTGAGGATGCATAGGCTTTGTTATGTTATGTATCTATCTAAACATGTGTGATTGTTGTATCTTGCAAGTCTAGTTTGTAGATAGAGGGAAGAAGCTGTTTGTATCAAAATATTGTGTGGTTGTATCTTGTAAGTTTAGTTTGCTAGTATATAAAGAAGGTTATGCATAAGTTTTTGGTCTACAATACCTGATTTTTTCATGATGTTATAGGAGCTATATGATTATTAGCTACCAAATTGGTTAAACTAAAAATAACCTGGTAAGTATTCACTCATCCTTGATACAGAGAGTCTTTAGGAAATGCTTCTAATATACAATTCAATGCAACAAATTTTTAGCTCTTTTTTTCTTTTTATTGTCTCTTCAAAATTTATCTTTTGTTTTAATTTTTTAAGAATAAAATAAACAATGAAAAAGTAAAAGTGATTTGGATTCTAATTCATTTTTCGAATATAAAGCTACAAAAGCAAAGAAAGCATAAGATGCTTTTCGAATAAATAAAAGGTCCAAATTGTTCCTATGTCAAAATTGCTTTTTTTTAAGTAGATATTTTATTTATGACATAATACATAAATGTGCTTTTTAACTTGGTCTCATTTTACGTTTATGTCCTCCAATTTTGGATATGCACAAGTAGACACTTAAACTTGTATAAAGTAGAACAAGTAAACACACGAGTCCTACATGACACAATACATGTCGGACACCACGTAGGATAAAAAATGACATGTAGGACATATGTGTCTATTTATTCAACTTTATACAAGTTTAAGTGTCTGCTTGTGTACATTCAAAGTTGAAAGACATAAATGTGATTTAAAGCCAAGTTAAAGGGGCATATTTATGTGTTATGCCTTTATTTATTCATATCCTTGTTGTTGAGATGATTTTACTATTCTAATTTCTAATTGTACAAGCTTGCACAACTAATTCTTTAATTCTTAATCAAACTTTGATTTTGAGTTTGGGTAAATCACATTATTATAGGTACTAATTATATGTTAAAACAATACTTTTTTTAAAAAAATAATAGTGTTTTGAATACATGTACCTTAGATATACGCAAGTCAAATTAGGTGTAATTTATTTCAGATACATTATATTCAAGCTTGATTCACATGTATTTAGAATACACTGACTTTCTTGCTCATTCATCCCCTCTCTTTATGTATTTGTATTTCAAAATGTATCTGAATTTCACAAAATTTTATATATCTATGTTCTCAATCCAATAATTTCTTGTATATGTGATCCAAATTTCATCCCATGTATCCAATATCAATTTAGTGTTTCCGCATAGATACATGTAGTATCCAATTATGCACTGATACATTCATGAGTGTATTCGTGTATATATACATGTATTTGATATCAAAATATACACTGATACACATCATAAACCGAGAAAAAAGAGGAAGAGATCAATATAATCAGAGATGTTTGTTAAATTAGGTAGTTTTTCCAAAAATAAAAAAAAGTCTTGTTTGGAGTATTGAAATGAACCTGACAACACACGTAAATCTGAATTTAATCGGGTTTTAATCCGAGTTTCTAACCTACCATGAAAAACCACAAGCTCATATGATTTCCCACCAAACGCTACAGATAAATACCTGAAAACAAATTCCTTTGAAGAAGAAGGGTAAATAAAAATGGCGTTCTCAGCTAACCCGTTATCTCTGAGTGTACCCGAACCCGTATTCGAAACCTGGCTCCGAGATACCGGTTACCTCGAAATTCTCGATCAACGGACTACCGATCTCCACCGCCACTCCTCCACCACCGCCGCGGCGGCGACGACCGCTTCCTCCGACACTGCTGTTACTAATTCTGCCGCAGCCGCGGTTTCAATCTCAAATGGAGTCTTCGTTCTCATATTTTCACGTATTGGAACCTTACTGTCGCTTTTAACGCTTAATCCGTTTGCAAAACTCACCTCTGATGACTTTTCCGGTGATACCCCGTCGTGGACCCTCCAATTCGTCGGGTCATTCGATTCCTACTCATTTCCTTCGTCGCCGTCTCAGGCTCGGCTTAGAGTACACGAGAATGTGAAACGCTATGCTCGGAATTATGCCTCTCTCTTCGTCCTCTTCTTTGCTTGCTCTCTGTATGTTCTCTATCTATTATATATACATAATGACACATTTTATATGAATATATGTGTATGGGTGTGTGTATAAGTGTGTCTGCAAACATGTATATGAATACATGTATCTGTATATGCGATTACAATTAGTAATAATTAACATTTGAACTTGTGCAATAACTTGAATGGTTAGCTTTGTTTTGAAAACTATATGCCAAGGCTTTGTATGAAATGGACCTGAATAGAGAGGAGTGAATATAGAGAATTCATATAGCTTACTCTAACTAATTTAGGATTGAGTTGTTAGTTGGTTGATGATCGAGTTTTGTGTGAGAAACTTGAGGTTTTTAGGCTTTGAGAGCTTAGTGAAGCTTAGTGGGAGGACAGTGGAACATGACATTAACAGCATGTATACAGACATTGATATGTAGTATGTGCCAAATGCAGTTTGGAAGCTTGGGTTTCGGATAGGACAGTGTTTCATTTACTGAGTGATCTGTTCAAGTTCTTCTTTAGATTTGAGGACTTGTACTTGTTAAATATAGATTTTAAGGGCTTGGAGATTTGAAGACGGTACTTGGTTTGGATTTAGCAATATTATGTAGCTGAAGGATTTCAATTTCAGTTGCTTGGTTTTTGTGCTATTTGATTGCTTTGGTATTGAACTATTGATTGCATTTTGATAAATTTGGGTAACAGGTACCAAAAGCTGCTTGCCCTTGTTGGGTTGATTTCATGTTTGGCACTTTGGGATGTATTAAAGTTATGTGGAGATCGTTGGGGATTAGAGCACCACCCAGTTATCAAACAAAGCTTGATTCGCATTTCTCAGTGTGGTGAGTCAATATTCTTGAGTGTTTCTCCCCTCCCCCTCTGTCCCTCAAAATAATAAAGACACCTCGGGTGTTACTCTCTTAAATGATTCAGGTCTAGCATTCTATTAGTCTATATTTGTGATGGATAATATGATCATAGCTTTGACTGTTTTATCATTTGCCATGTATATATCCTATGTGTTCATTGTAAAAGTGAACACCAGGAAACAACAATTGACTGATCCCTGATCTTTTGGTTTCTCGTCAACCTTTTGAATATTGTCTATATTAGTGTTCCTTCTCACAAATGGCACTCTGCACTCCTCTAGATTGGAGACTTTTATGCCAACTTTTGATCGAGGCACAGAGTTTACCTTCATACAAAATGGAGACACTTAATAGCAGGACGTGTGTAACTTATTCATATCTATAATTACACTTTTTTTTTGAAACTGGTAAATGTGACATATCTATAATTACTCTTATGAGACCCTTATGTTATAAGATCAAAGAAGTATATGAAACATTTGGGCTGGAATCCACATCCTCATTTGTTATAAATGTATTTTTCCCCACATTGGGAGATGTTCATTACGTCCTAAAAGTCCTGCTCCTCTTTTGCTTTCTTGATAATCTGATCTATAAGATCGCAACCCATCCATCCAATTTGAGACTAAATGTATTTTCTTTCTTCCTATGGCAAATTTGATGTTAGAACATCAGTAAAAGAGTTTTGGACAGCATATCAGTTGCAATGGATGTATATTCATGTAATAGTCTAAAGAAAAACATTGTCAAGTAATTGCTTATAGAACTACATACTCAGGACTATTCAGAACAATATGGTTTGACTATATTGTTCCCTATTTTGGTCCTTTTATTTGAAATTTTTGCAAGTAAGCTAATTCAAGTAAAGGAGGAAGGATGTCTCTATAAAAAACTAAATATTCGTTTAAAAATGCAGTAAAAAGTACCCTTGGGGTGGCCCAGTGGTTTGGGCTTGGGACTTCCATGTTGGAGGTCTCAAGTTCGAAACCCCTTGCCAGCGAAAGCAAGGGGTTTGGGAAGCTTTTTGGCGAGAAATTAAAAGAAGAGGCAAAAGTAAAAATGGAAGGTTTATAAACCTCTCCATATCATCTTTTGTAGGAAACCAGTACCAGCAACATTAACAAGATATTGGTATCTCTTCTCCATATCATCTTTTTGCAGTACCTGCAAAGTTAATTATACAGTGATATCTCTTACAAACAATGTAAAGGATGCTTTTGCGATAGAAAAAGTTAATGGGCTGAAGTTTCCTGTCCCTTAGCACGATCTTTTAACCAAACATAATTTATGAGATGGGTGCTACATCGTTAGTTACCTATCCACCAAAGAACAAAAAAAGGTGAGTTCTACATCTCTACCTTCTTGTTCTCAGTATTGCTAGAGGTTGCCGGTTCATCACTTAAAGTGATGAAATGATGTGAAGGCAGGGATTATGACTTCATAGTTGAAGTGATTCGCTTCTGAGAAGCGCGTACTTCAAATAGTGAAATGCCAAAGTAGCTATACCTGGTATTCAGGTATCTACTTCAAAAGAAACTTGTGTGGAACTACCTAGTTATAATCCAATTTCAGCAGAAGCTTGTTGATTGAAGAATCTAACTAGAAAGGATGAGAGAAAAAGGAAAAAGGGAAAAAAGGAGGGGAAGATAGGTTTCTTTTGGGTACTGGGATACTAGGACTACTCTTACATGCATGTTTCCGCATTCTTTCTGTAGTCAACGTCTTCTTCCACTTCTTGAGTTTGTAATACTTCTTGACTTCTCTTCTACTCTGTTAATAGAGTTCCATATAAAAAAGGATAAAGGGGAAACTTTTTTATGGTTAAAAATTCTGTCATTTCAGTTATTTCTCAAGAAGGAAAGAGGGGATCTGTTGAACTTTAAGTATTCAATTCACCAATAAGATATGAAGGCTTACTTCACATTTAGAATTTTGCACAAAAACAGACTATTTTCTACAAACTATATATGAAGCTAAATGCATACTATTTTCTACAAACTATATATAAAGCTAAAAGCTGTGGATTGATTATGTGAAACTGAATAATCATTTTGTGATTGTATGTTATGTTTTCAGTGTTTTGTTGAAGTTACATTTCAAGATGTTTTTTGTTAGATTAATATTGTCTGAGAGATTAGATGTTGAAATTAGAATTTTCATTGCCGGAAGTACCAATTCAAAAAAATAGGAGTAGTAATATTCATTGCAAGCTTTTTATAAGTTCATGTATGTTAGATCAATCTTGTGTCTCTAGTCATTGTACACTTTATTTCCATTTTTCCAGTAAGCATGCATGTTAAATCTTGACTCACAGTTTTTGTTTAAACCCCAAATGATGATGTTGCTGTTTTTGTGCTTCTAGTTCTTAGAAACTCTTCCCAGTCTTTTCAAATGTATATTGGACGGTTTTTGTTTCCCTAGATAATTTTGAGCTCTCATTTATTTTGGCAAGCAGAATTTTTCTGATACTGTATAAATTTGCGAACTGAGTCAGCCTTTCTTGTACAGCTACTGCAGTTATTCTATTCTGTACCAATGTTCAAATGGCTCTCTTCTCAGCTCTTGCGGTCAGTTATGTAGGTAGGTTATCTTTCGTGCCTAATTTGTTATCTTACTCTTTATCTTCTGTTTTATTGCTAATTTCAAGAGCTTATGGCTAATCGATGCATTTGCAGTGATGATTCTGCATGCCTCGTTTAGGAAGCTGACCCCCTCGAAACAATCAACTTCAAAAGATGGAAACAGGAGGGTCCTTAGAAGTTGATGAGTGGTTATTATTGTCAAGTCATACAATCACATAGTCATCGCCTGGAGAGAAGGTAAACTGTGTTTACAAACTATGGCATACGAGTCTTGGTTCATGAGTACATCTCTCGGTTTGAAACTGAGAAAATTCTTCGAGTTACAATGTAAGAAAGCTTCTTCTTCTTCTTCTTCTTATTTTAAGTTTAGGTTGTATGTATAAGTCTATACAATGGAGAAAAAAAGACTAGATAAGATTGTAGATGGGTGTAGAACCCTAAAGAGAATTGGCACTGCTAAGGCTTTGCTATTTTGCTATATGAATTAGTATTAGTAACACATTTGTTTATCTTTGACTGAATGATTTGCTTTCCTTGACATGCCATAATTAATACTTAATAGTATAAACTTTGTCTTTGCACTTAAACAAATGAGCTAATATTGCTTTAATAAATCATAGTTTGTGATTGGCTTAATACAAGCCCCTTAAACTTGTTAGGATATTTCATCTAGACATTCGAACTAAGTAATGTTTCAATTGAACATCTCAGCTCCTTCTATGTGTTTTAGTTAGATATTTTTAATTCAAATTTTGAATTATTCTTTTTGTGTGTATAGTTAATCACATAAAATATATTATTTCCTTTAATTATATGCATTTGCCTCGATAAGCTATAAAATTTTAAACATTTTTCTACTTGAGGTTGATGCTTATAATTAAAGGAGTTGTTATATTTTATGTGGTTAACTTAATTATCTAATAGACAAATTAAAATACACGTAAAATTTGAAGCAAAAGTATCTATTTGAAACACTTTATTAGGAGTTGAGGTGTTTAGTTAGAACAAAGCTTAGTTCAAATATTTAAATAGAATATCCCGACAAATTTAAGGAACTGATTATATATCAAATATTTTTGAATAATAATAAGGATTAAAGTGTTTTAAGTTATTAGCCGCCCATGTTGACTCCCTCCCACCGGGGGCGGATTTGAAGGGTCAAGAGGGTGTTCATTCAAATCCCGCTAAAAATTATATTGTATATACAAGATTAAAAAATTTAAACATTTCAAGTTTAGGATTGAAATTTATTTTGATGTTTCAAATTAAAGTTCTTCGCACTATATTGTTATTTTTCAAATTCTTATAATCTATTCAAACACCTTAAAATTATGATTTCACATAGTATGTCCAGGTGCAAACCAAGAGCAGAAGATCATATTTGGTGTAATTTTTGTTATATTGTTTGTACAATCTTTGCTGTTGCCAAGGTGACTTTTTGGTGCCAACTTTAACTTTACTTTGAGATAATGCATTGATTGTAAGTAAAAAGACAGAGGAGTTAACAGTGAACTTTGTCTCTTTATGGAGTACCCCACAATGACTTTTAGGACAATTTTGCTTTGATTAAAATGCTAAATGATGATTTCCATTTCAACTTTTTAATTTTACTACTATATAAAACTATTTTATTTTGCATAAGTACTATAGAAAGTATCATGCCTAGATAGTTATTTTAATTTGGTGTTAACTAACAACTAAATATGTCAATTTTGAAAATTTACATCTAGACATCATAACTTGATTTAAATTGTTCAGTAAACACACTTTTTCGGAGTGTTAGCTTAGCAAACTTAAATCAAGTTAAATTTACCTAAAAGACATGTAATCTTTTTTTTTTTTTTGGGTAACAAGCTTAATATGATATTCTAAAATAATGTGTTATGTTATAATCGATTAGATTGTGTTAATAATATAAAAATTATTTAACTTAAATCCATTTTTTATCAAATGTGATCATGATCAGACTTAACTCTTGTGCTTGCCAGCCCATGACATCTATTGAGTGGGGAAAGATGTAAAAACTAGACTTCCTTTTCAATACAAGTGGCCAAAAAATATATGGTCCCATCCCATTAGCAATAGTGTAATAAACATTGCCCAATCCTTAGGGTTCAATGACTCCATCTTTTTGTACTGTAATTTTTCAAGAAATTTGTTCATAATTTGCAAATACGTTGTTTAGATGGTGGGATAAGAATAGTAATTTTATGATAAAATATAAAATTATTTTATTCTGTATTCGGTTACGGGTATTAATTAGTCGCAGAGTTGTTTTTCCTTGTTTTATTCCACTATTTAAACTAAAATAATGGAATTTGTTGTCCCATATAGAAGATAGGACAACTAAACTCAATTTATAAAATATTCTTATTTATCTCATCACCAATCAAACGACCTAACTTACTAAACTATTAAGTTTTGCAGGGGCGTGAGAAAGAGACAATTAATTTGTAATACTACTTGTGAAATTTATTTTCTCTATACCTCGATTGAGGAGGTCATTTTCCTCTTCTACTTTTTTTGAATTAATCTTATTGTTCCTAAATAAAATGTTCTTAAAAAAATTTGAATAACCAAATATGAAAAGATGTTTTCCTTTGTATCAAACACACTATACACTCTGTTATATGTAGAGCTGTCAATATGGGCTAGCCCACCCCATTCGGGCTAACCCATGCAGGCTTTGACATTTTACGGGTCAGGCCGGGCTAGCCCATTTTTGGTGTGGGCCAGAAAATGGTCGGTCCAGCCCACAAGTACGTGGGCTACAGGCTTGCCGGGCCAGCCCACTTTTTTTATAATTATTAAAATAAATTATAAATTATAATTTAAAAATATTATCATAAATATCGACAAAGCAATATTACATGGTGTTAATGTTACTACTTATTAATCAAATCCACAAATAAAATTATCTTTATAATATTTATTAAGGTTTTTTCAAATAAAAGTATAAATATCTAAACAGAAATATTAAGCTAATTGTTTTGTCACATTAAAACACAAAAAATGTGACAATATTCCAACCATAAAAAAGTTATAAATAAACTCCTTAAAAAAAATCATGAAACTTATGCCGTATCTAACACATCATGAAATCTATGGCGTATCCAACACTTCGTGATCATCTTCATCAAGCATATTTGAATCAGCTTGTGGCAAGGTTACGTTGTCTTAACATCTTCATTTTCATCTACAATTTATATGTTGTTTCAATTAGTTAAATATTAAATAGATTTTGAGTTTGGACTCTCTTTAATTTTAAATTTTAATATTATATTATATTTTTTTAATTATTTTTATTTGGCCCACAGGCCGGCCCTGCCTATATTTCTTAAGCCCCACAAATCAACAGGCTTATTCAGCAGAATTCAGTAACATTAATTCAAATCATATAATAAATATTTAGAAATTCACTAATTAAGTACCTATAATGAATTGTGAATCCAATAACATAAAATGGGTTAGAAGTTCAACAACAAGCGAGGAATCTAAAACACATGAAACTTAAATTTTAAATCCGACAATGTATATACCGAAAACTTAGAATGCCCCACCTCACGTTTTTATGCTATATACATCTTCATTATTGAAAGTGATTGAAATGGAATCTGTGAAAGAATTATTGCAGCATTGTTCATTTCAACAAATAAAACAAATAATTGAGCAGAAAGGATGGCAAAAAGAAAAGTTATAGTACTATAATAAAGCGTATATTTTTTTTATACACAAACATAGTGGACTAATTTAATCTTGGGTTGGATTAGTTTCCCATATGATCACTCTACTTTTATTTTACCACACTTAGATCAAAAATTAATTTTACTATTAAAAAAAAATATTCAACTTTTTTCTTAAATATCGCAAAAGAAATCACTTAACTATTTTCTGTAAGAACACAATCACTCTAATATGCCTAAGTATCAGAAAGAGTCACTAAGCAATTCATTCATAACAAAAGAAAAATCACTCAACTTGTTTAATTAAATATCATATAAAATATCTCTTTATTTTTTCCTAATGAGTAATTTCAGCAATACATAATGAAGTTAAGTGATTTTTTTATACTTCAATCACCTAATTTGATTTTTTTTCGTCATGAATGACAATTTAATGACTTTAGTATGATAATTTGAAAGTTCAGTGATCATACATAAAACTAATCTTAATTATGTATCTGTGAAAGTGGTCACTACTGCTTACATTAAGATAGACTATATTTACATCACTCCTTAATATGCAACATTTTTCAAACCCTACCTGAACGTGAAATACTTTGTACATCAGACTGTCTAATTCGAACTACTAGTAGTTCTTACTTATTTAAGACAAGTAGAAGGGGTGAGGTGAAGAGAGAGAGAGAGATAGAGAGAGAGAGAATGAAGTTCTTGTTCCAATGTCCATGTTGTTCTTGTTTTTGCTTCATGAAGCCCCAAAAAGGTAAACCAAAAGCCAAAGAAGAGCCCAAACCTAAAGCCAAAGTTGAAGAACCAAAACCTAAAGACAAGAAGGTGGAAGAAGCAAAACCAAAAGAGAAGGAAGAAAGCAAGCCACAATGAATGAAGAGGAAATGGGATAATGCAACTATATATTATGCTCATACAAGTAATATTGTTCTTCATTTACTTAAATTTACTTCTAGTTTAAAATATATATTGTGTGCAATTGCAATCTTAACTCTTTTGAGAAAAACCTCATCCTAAATGTATTCTTATTACAAAATATTTGCACTTTATTCACTATGATATGCAAATCCAGTCTTCATTATTAACTATGTTGCTTAGATCCTTTGATTATATCGTCACTTTTATGTCGAATTTTAAAAAATGCATAATTTTTAAAGGATTTGATGTACGATTAAAATTTTTTTTGAAGGATATGAAAAACATAATGAGTGGTTAAATTTCTCTGAATTAATTTCTCAAATATTTATCGAACTTGGAGGTTTTTTCTATACAAAAAAAAAAAACTATTTTTTGTCGGTGTGAAGTCACTCAACTTAAAAATATTCTCTCAGAAAATAACTTGACCCAGAAAAACCACATAAGCAAGCCAAAATACCATGTTTGTATATACGAGTGATTATTATTTTTATACAAATCAAGGCGATAAAAGGCACGCATTAATAGTTAGATAAATTAAATTAATTTATTTATATAATTAAATTAATTTAGATCAATTTCAATTAGTTTTTTTTTTTGGATATTACTCTACACGAAATCCTAGTTCATGCCTATTTAAAGGAAATATATTCCCTTGAAAAAGGCAGGCATTTAGAATATTTTATAATTTTTGGGTATTCACCAAGAGAGCAGGAAGAAATCAAATATCATCTTTCTTAAGGAAATCTTGAATATTCCATAAATTCTGGGGATATTCATAAAGATCATTTCAAGATGTGGTCGAACTCTTCTTGACAATCAAATACTTCAAGAAAACCCACAAAATCCTTTCATGGAGATCAAATATTAAGATATGGTCGAATTCTTCTTGACAATCAAATACTTCAAGAAGATCCACCTTTCATCGAGATCTAATAAATCTCAAGGAGATCCAAATTTGAGAAATACACTATTAAAGCCCTCGATTCACGGAGAAAATTCAGATAGGAGAATCAAGGGAACAAATAGATTTGTAATCATATTGTTTTATCAATAAAACTATGTTTCTTGATATATATTTCATTTGTAATTACAGTTTATTTTCTATCACTTTAAAATTAGGTGCAACCAATAATCTTTCCACATAACGAAACTATCTCCTCGCATTTTGAATATGAGTCTTTTTTAGCAATCATTTTAGTAATTAGTACTTACAATTAGTTTTTGTTTCAAATTAAGAGTTATTTTAGCAACAAAAAAAAAACTCAAAATAATTATCACCAAATATCAAAGATAAAAATTAGTATGTTTTTCTTACTATACTTTTGTGCTTTATCTTTTTAACGGTGCTCAATTTCAGAAAATATTTATTAGATAGAGATGACTTAGTAACTTATATATTATATTTATTAATTTTTTGATAAACATAATTGTTTTGAGAATAATATTTTGGGACGGAGAAGGTATTGAAGAAAGAAGAAAACAGGAGAATAATCACATTTCGATTGTTGTGAACAACTTTTTCAAATGCCAACAATTTTGTGGACTGTGATAAACACACCAATTTGAAAAATTCAAAGCCCAATTTTTGGTGGGTCTTCTAAAATAAATTTGAGTTCACCACTCAAGTCCAAAATAAAAAATCTCAAAAGCCCAATTTATGAAATTTTTATATATCTCAAGTAATATAAGTGAAGTATGGGAAAGAAGAATAGAAAATAAAAGTATGATAACTAAATGAATAATGCAAGAAAATAAATGTAAATGTAATAAATATATTAGGCGGGAGAGCAGATCATGCGTTAAATAAAGCAAATAATTAATTTAAGATAGGTGCTAGTACCAACCATATGCAATAAAGGCAATAAAAAGATAAATTAGTAAAGAAAAAAATAGTTTTGAAATTAAAATTTGATGTTATTATCAAATCAACTTTAAAGACTACAAAGAGGAGAGCAAACTCTCACCAAGTCTTCTTATGAGAGAGAGAACGTTGTTTGAAAGAAAAATAATGTGTCTTATTATAAAATAGAAAGGAAGGCTATTTAAAACCAAAAATTATTACAATAAGTTATAGTAATGCTACAATATTACCCACAATAATTTTAGTCCGTATTTGTTATTGTATCATATGACATCCTTGTGATATCGAATTAGCTTAAAATTTATTTCTTTTATCTTCAGACTTCGATTTCTTCGACTCCTATGAATGATTGTTAGGGAACTCAACTTCGATTTGTTGGAGAATTTTTCGGTTATTAGATGAAATCTCTTTTGCTATTCGAGCTAGCTAGTTGTGCAGTTACAATTAATTTGTCACATAAGCTTTCGATGAATTCTAACTCTTGTACCATTTGTAATGACATTGGAGAGATAATCTACAAACTTTTGAAAATATATCCATGAAATATGATATCTATGTAGATGAATCATTCTTGTTCACAATTGAGATTTGTACATATATATCAAATAAAACAACAATATCTAAGATGATAATTTGTTGACTATTAAGATTATACTAATATGTTATAATTGTTCGAAACTTAATATGCACATGTTAGTTAAGTAATAGCCTTTTAGGGTATTTAATTGATCAAACTTAATTTATTCGAGATGTTGAATATAGTTGAACTTAGTTTTCCATCATATTCAATTCGAACTTAAAAATCGATTATACATGCCGTTGATTGTTTATTCTTTATGGGACGAGTTTTAGACATGATCAGTTGACAACTTCTTAAATTTCAAATCTCATATAAAATATTTAAAATAATTACATATATATATATATATAATTATAATTTGAGACCATAAAATTATATTATTTTTTAATTAAGTTGAGTAAAAATAAACAAATTAAAATGAATACTCTCTATGTTCTTAATTACTTGTCCACTTTTGAATTGACACACATATTAAAAAACAATTATTGACATAATGAATTTACCATTTTACTCATATTAATTATGAAGCGGGTGAATTTAAAACTTAAGATTTTCAAGAAATTCTACCTTTTCTCAAAATAATTAATTAAGGGTATAAAAAGTAAAAAATATTTGTTATTTCTTGATTTGTCAAAATGGACAAGTAATTAGGAACAACTAAAAAAAAAAAGTGGACAAGTAATTAAGGACAAAAGAGTATTTTTATATATATTTATAAATACCCATAGCACTATTTTTTTGATAATATATGTGGATAACTTTTCTCCAAGTAGATATTCTATCCATTTGATCCCAAACATACTCTAGAACATTGCAATTGGTACACACCTTATTGGTCCTCAACAGTTTCCCAAATTGCTTTTCTTATCCTACCTTCACTTTTTCATTAATATTGGGATAATGCCAAAAAGAAAAAAAAATACCATTAAATAAGTTTACTGAGTAAATAATATCAAAAAAATAATTTAGATGTACTACTGATAATCTCACTATTATTTAGGAGTATCGCTATATCTTATCCCTTATTTATTTTACTCTTCATTTAATTTTATCGCTTAATCTAATTACACATGAACTTCAAGAATGAAGAAAAGAATTTAGGATTTATAGTTTTAAAGATTTCATGAGATTACTATGATTATAAAAGCATTTAAATATTTTAAATATAAAAATATAATTCTTTTTAAAATAGAGTAATACGAATATAATGTAATATCAATAGAATAAGATCTTTTGCCTTACTCAAAAGGCCCCTCTAGCTTCAATTTATATGATATAATTTGAATCAATAAAAAATTGAAAGTTTTATTTGAAATATGTAGGTTTAAAAAATCAATACATTTATGTTATGATAAAATATTTCATGAAGAGCGAAATAAGTGTAAAGTTAATAGAGTCCTTAATATTGTTAACACAAAAATTTTCTTTATTTTAACACAAATTTAATTATTTGCTCTATTTCAATTTAGCACTTTTTTTACTTTATCACAAAAAAGTAACACACTTTTTTTTAGTCTATCTAAAATATTGACATATTACTATAATCGAAAATAATTTTATTTTAAGATTTGTTTTGAACCATAAATTTCAACCACCTTCGTTCATCGTTTTTTAAAATTTTCTTTTGTCACTTAAATAGTGTCACATAGATTAAAACCGAAAGGAGTAACAATTTAATTTTAAATTCTCATTTAATCCTTCTATAGACATAATAATTTCTCACTTGTGTGAATTGTGAAACATACAAATCTAAACTCTATCTTTTTTCTTTAAAATTGTGTTCAGTTAAACACGTTCACATAAATTAATACGAAGAAAATAATATTTTGGAGCGGATATTTTTTCCTCATTACAACGGTAACCTTTATCTTAATACAAACAAAGTAGTGCATACTGCACACAAAGTCTATATAAACTTTGTTGTCTCCTTTTTAACCTTTCTATTCTTTCCACTTTTTGTTTTTCTAGACTTCTCGTGAAGAACTATTTCCTTTTCTTTTTCTATATCTCGTGACTCTTTTTTAGTGTATACTTTTATCACCACACACAAAAAAAGAGTCATATTGAACTCCATTTTGAACCAAAGAGAAGAAAAATACTGCCCATGGCTCAGCAAAGACATGTTGTAGTGTTACTTATGTTGGCTTGTTTGTTTACATCTTCATATTCTTATCAATTTACTGTTGGTGGCAAAGATGGTTGGGTCCCTAACCCTTCTGTTGATTACAACACTTGGTCTCAACATATGAGATTCATAATCAATGACTCTGTTTGTAAGTCTTCTCCTTCTTCTTTTATTTTTGAAGCGTCCAAGCAATATGGCTAGTTATTCTATGTGTAACACTATTTGTTACCTTTTGTGTTTATAGTGTTTAAGTATAAGCAAGGAGCAGATTCGGTGTTGGAGGTGAGTAAGGATGATTATGATAAGTGCAACACTAGCAATCCAATTAAGAAAATGGAGGATGGAAACTCCATTTTCACGTTGGATCGTTCTGGTCCTTTTTACTTTATCAGTGGCAACAAAGATAACTGTGATAAAGGCCAAAAGTTGCAAATTATTGTTATCTCTGTTAGGAACCAAGGTACACCACCACCAACTCCGGCACCGGGAGTTGCTCCACCTAGTAATGGATCAACTACACCGTCACCTACGGGTTCACCACCATCTACTGGAGGTACGCCGGATCAGAATTTTAATTTTATTCGTTCAATTTTTCAGATTCTTAGTATGTTACATGAGTCGATTGAACTTACGAGATTAATGCAGGCTCCTCTCCGGCAGCTTCTCCGCCTAAAGGATCGTCTACACCTGGTACACCGTCGGCACCTTCAGCTAATGCTCCGGCAGGATCATCTACACCGGGTGCGTCGTCACCTAATGGGGCACCAGTATCTACTCCTGCAGGTAAATTATAAATGAATTTAGAATTTCAATTTGATAGATTCAATGTTTAATTTCGTTCGATTTTTAACCTATTGAACGTAAATTGAATCATATAGTCAGTATCTACTCCTGCAGGTAAATTATAAATGAATTTAGAATTTCAATTTGATAGATTCAATGTTTAATTTCGTTCGATTTTTAACGTATTGAACGTAAATTGAATCATATAGTTTATCTATCTGTTCAGGTAAATCACCAACCTCATCACCTACACCTTCCGGTTCAACCGCATCTCCACCAGCACCTGCGACCGGAGGATCCGTAGCTCCGGCAATGTCTCCGGTAGCAAATGGACCGTCAACTAGTACTCCAGGTTCTTCTTCACCGATGGCAGGCGGACCATCGTCTGGAAGCGGTATTGCACCGTCGGCTGGCGGACCATCTGGAAGCGGTATAGCACCGGCGGCAGGCGGACCAGCTGGAAGTATGTCACCGGGACCATCGGCAGGAGGACCATCGGCGGGAGCGCCGGGAAGTAGTGCTTCAGGTTCCGGCGGCAGCAATACTCCGGCTGACATCAATTCGCCAGCTGGAGCACCAGAAAACCCAAATTCATTTGCAGTAAAGGCATTTACTCCATCAATTGTCCTTGTGTCAGCCGTTTCACTCGTTTTGACCGTGGCTTTGGGAGAATTTATTATTTTACCTTAGGGTAAAATTACTGGATATTACCATATTTAATTTGTGCTTTTTTTTCTTCTGTATTTTGTTTTAAATTTCTTGAATAATTCGGATATTATTGGAGTGTGTTTAGATATACAAGAGATGTACTTAATTTTTATTTTTAATTTTTTGCTTTTAATTTTTGTGGGTGAGACTTAAAATTTGAATTTATGTATGTATGTATCAGTTTAATTCTAGTTTTTGTTTTGTGATGTTCTTTTTTTCAGAGAACATTTACAGAGAATTTTTTTTATGTTGCTCAAAACATGCACAGATATAACTTATCATCCTTCTTAAAAAAAAAGTCTATTTAAGTCTTGACTTATCGAACTACGAAGCTATCAACTGTTTCCTCCTCAAAAAACTCGAATTGTCTATCAACAATTCAAAGTCTCTTGTGAAATTCTTAAGCGAGACAACTCCTTCGTTTTTATTGCCAAAATCAAAATCTCGATTCACATCGCCATAATCTCCCTGGAACATCTATTAAAATCTCTTTTAAATATCTATTGCTTCAAAATTGAAGGAAAAGAAATAATTTTTAAAACAATATCAAAGAATATAAATGATCCTCATATAAAAAATTAAAAATACGATAGATTATCTGAGATGTGCGTAAAAAATATTGCTTGGTCGACAAATGATAGTAGTACAACTACTTCCCGATGGGAGTTGTAGAAATTCGTATAAAGTCAAAGTCATGCAATACGTTCCAAATATAAATTCATTAACGTACGTAATTTTTGGTGTAATAATTTAATAATAAGATGACTTGACTTGAATTGACGTGGTTATTTTCATTATCTTAAAATAAATAGAGGGAGTATCAATTTTTGTTGACTAGCCTTCCAAAAATTAATGTGATTTATTACTGATATAAATGGTCCAACTACAACAAAGGTGTAGTATGAAACTGCTCCATCTGTCACAACGTTTTGGAATTTAATTCTTCTCGAAAAAATTAAAGTGAACATTGTGATTTTTCTTTCAATTTTATCGTGAAAGTTATTAGCCTTGAAAATATAAATTTGATCAATATAGGAAAATTAAATGATTAATTTATAATCTCTGGTCAATTTAATTAATCAGAATAAATTAATTTATATTCATCTATTGAAAATTTGACTTCAAAAAATTACTAAATAAGGGTATAATAATAAACATACATAGTTTTTTTTAAGAGAATTAAAATCTAAAATAGTGACATATAAATAGAACCCGAGAAAGTATTAAAAATATTTTTCTGCTTTAATTAACCAGCCACTCTAAATTTAATGTTAATTAATTGCTCACATATGATGTAGCAAAAAATAAAACGGTGCAAGAATTACTCATATTATTTCTTCCTTGTACTCCTTTCTTTTCATATTATTTGAATTATATTTAAAAATATATTTTATTTGTCTAATTTAAAAACTTAAGTAAATGTTACTTATTATATATTTATCTTTTTACAAGTTTTAGCATATATCATTTCTTTTTGTCCTTAATATTACATAAAGTACTACTCTTTTCGTTCATTTTATTTGTCTTTGTTTAGTTTAAAAAATTAAAAGATAATTTATTATATATTTTTTAATTTTACTTTTATTATTAATTATAATTATTTATCTAAGCATTGAATTTATTATATTCAAATGGTGATATAATGAATTGTCTAATTGATCCTCGAATAACGTGTCAAACAAATTGGAAGGGAGGTAAAACTTTTCTGATTTTCTCCATGGAAGGTGCTTATCAATTTTTCCATACCACACACTTGTTAGTTGGTAAGTAGTAACATTAATTACCCTATACATTTTTTTTAAAAAAAATAAATAATAATAATAATAAATAAATAAAAAAAAAAATATATATATATATATATGTCTGATATTTATATTGGAGTCTGACTATTTCGAATTCGTGTGCTTCATTTGGAGAGAAGCGTTCTCTAACAATTTTTTTTCCATACCTAGGACTTGAATTTGAGATCTTTGATTAAGAGAGAACCAGTTTCATAATTCACTACACCACATCGTTTGGTGATATATTTTTTGCATTCACTTCTCTACTTACCCTATCTTACTATTGTATGAATTGATGTATTTTGCTGTAATTTCCATTTAAACGTAAGAAAGTACATTTTAAAAAAATTGGTAAGGAATGTGGTTTATAGCCTAGGTTGATATGCTGTGACGGATCCAAAAATTTAATTAACCGGGTTTGAAAAGGAATTTGAACTTGGGATTTCTAGATAATTTTTGAAATTTCTGATCGTTGAGACAACATTATATATATAAATTTTAAAAATTACGTCATATATACAACGTAATCTCTACCTAAATAACTTTTTATTTTTTATGTTACACGAGGAAGGAGAATATATGCTACTTGTATATAATGGAATTTGATATTCCTACCTTTGTGGTGGAACTTGGATATCAACTCAATATTAATATGAAATTATCTAAAAAGAATTATCAAATCCTTGAAACTTGACAATTCAAGGGGAATCCAATTCTCTGCTCTATAAAAAGGTATTACAAAGCATTTATAAATGAAAAAGAATATTTGTTAATTAAAAGTTTTAAAAAAACATTTTTAAAAAAGTAAGTAAAAGTCTAAAACATTTACTTAACTTTAGCAGGGAACATAAGTAAAAGTAGAAAAGCACTAGAGAAATGCCTTTTTTTCTGTATTATTAATTGTCTCAAATGAAAGTGGGTGCTAATAAGATCTTTTCCAAAAATATAAACCCCCACCTAACACCTTTACACCAAATTTGGATTTCAAAGGGTATTTATTTGAATTGTCTATCGATTCGATTTTGAAGTTTATCAATTTAACTTATCGGTTATTGATTTGTAGATATGCTAAATTGTTATAGAATCATTAAGATATTATCTCATCGGTTATTAGTTATTCCATCTTTTATCCGGCATAAAATAATACATAGATTTCCTCATAACTTATAGGAAAAATGCATAAGTATTCCCCAATCTATGCCCGAAATTCTCGAGGCACACTATATTATACTAAGGTCTCATTATCCCCCCTCCCCCCTGGAACTTATTTTATAAATAATTTTTTACCCATTATCGACCTACGTGACACTATCAACCAGATAGCTTGAAAAAATTGTCAACACGCGTTGGGTCCAGAAAATAGTGCCATGTGCCGAAAAGGGGTAAAAAATTATTTATAAATTAAGTTCGGGGGTGGGAGTGGGGGTGGGGTGGTAATAGGACTTTTGTATAGTATAAATGTGTCTTTGAGATTTCGGGCATAGGTTGGGGGTACTTATGCATTTTCCCTAACTTATACATATATAAGTTAGGAGGATTTCTAAATTGTCAATCAAACGTTGTATTAATTTTATATATGAATAATTTATTTCCTATCTACCTACCAAACATTTTCTATATTACATTTTTTCAAATAAAATAATTTTATTTTATTTTCATGACCAAACGTCCCCTTATAAAACATTTTGAATATAAATTGAACTAGACGACAAACAGCTCATATTTATTTATAACCAGAAGCAATAATATCTTTGTACTCGATATGCATCCTTTCAATGATTTGGACATTGCAATGAGACTGAGTTTGTTACACATGGTAGCAACAAGGTCCATAGAGTTACCAATATCAACTTTACAAGTGGACAAATATAAACAAAAAATAACTAATCTCGAAATGAATTTTAGAATAAATCTATTCCACATTTTATTAAGATAAAATTACTGAATAACTTATTTCGAAATTAGTTATTTCAAGATTGTAGTATTATTTTTATTTTATACTGACAATGAAATAACTATCCTTGAATAATTAATTTCGAAATAATTCAACATAAAATAACTTATTTTTCGACCAAACGAGCCTATGTATAATAAATGGGGCGTCTCGACTTGTCATAAATGATACCGTTTGACGTGTTCCTTACACTATTCATTCAGCTATAACACAAAAAACAACAATGGGATGCATCAATCAACAAGAGGTCCATATATGAAAGGGAGAATGCTTGTATATATGTAAACAAAATGACAAAAATGGTACATTATGTTTGAGGCATGTTTTAAGTAAGTTACCTAATTATAAGTTTGATAAAAAATTTAGGTATTTAGAGACGAAGACGAAGCCATGAGGTTTATGAGTTTAGAATTCTAGATCTTTTAAAATAATGGCCTCTAAATTAATAAATTAATTATGAAATGAATTTTTAAGACATGTTTGAACTAAACATAAGTCAATCTAGACACCCTCAAAATATGTAATTCATAGAAGAAAACAAATTCACTAGAACTAGAATACTGATGTGATACTGTATTAATTAGTAATGAACATTATTGTTTACTAATTAACTTAATAGATTAAGAATGATAGTTTGCAAAAGCCTTCACAATAGTTGAAGATGAAAAGCTTTCGTAAAGAAAAGAATATAAAAACCACCAAATAATGTATTGCAATATATGAGACTGCTGCTTTTTTAATAAGAGGTTTCAGGTTTGAGATTGAAGTATAGAAAAATTACTGATACGAAATACTTTCCTCCAAAATAAGGCCCTATATATTACGAGTTCGAATTAATCAAAGCTCTAATACATGTATCAAATGAGAAAAAAATAGTTCCCAAAATAGTATATAAAAAAAAATCATTTTCTCAAATATGTGGTATTGGTTAGTTCACAAGAAGAAAATATCCCAACTTAAAGTAGAACTTTCCACTCACAGGTCACAGCCACACAACAGTGTACGTGACCACGAGGTTTTTCTTTTCCTCTTCTATCTTGTTTTGTTGTGCCAACGCAGAGTTTGCAACTTCAATAGAATTTAATATTTTTTGGATCGACTCATGTATTTATATGTAGTAGTAAATAGACAAGTTTAATTGAATTTGAACGAACCAAAAATAAAAATATATTAATCAATTTAAATTTAAATAAATTGAACGAGTTATAATTTCATATCTAATTTTGTCAACTATGCTCAAATGTCTTTACGTGCCTACTAAGTTTAAGTTCAACGTGTATATGCATTAAATTTGGAAGTGGGGACGATAGAAAATGTTGACTGCTGACTAATTGTTTAATATTGACAATTTGGCCAAATCTAAAAGTTCTTGCTGTCGGTAAACCAAATAATTGTGTATGTATGTGTTATTATAAAAAGAAATTTTTATTTTTATTTGATCTTTAACAATGATAGTATGAGACATATATTTGGGTTCTTGAGATTAAAAAGATATTAATTTGTAGGGTTCGATATTCATTCCCTACTCAAATAGTTTGGATTGTGATAAAAAGGTCACAGTATCCATGTAAATAATATAATGGAAAAACTATATAAATTGGACATAATCCAATATATTTATTCTGATTGAAACCACGGCCCAAACTATTTACATGACTGTCACCCTTGTGCTATTCAGTGAACCATTGTTGATACCATGAGATTATATATATATATATATATATACTCTGATGGTATCTATATACTCTGATGATATTTATAACTTTGATAGTATCAAACAGTAATTGAGCGGTCTTTACACTGAAACACTACATCTTCCTCCTTGATACCATCATCCTTGATGCCATCAGAGTATATATCAAGGAATAACATAGTAGTGTTTTTACTGAAGCACTGCATCTTTCTCTTTGATAACATCAAAGTGTATATATATACACGTTGATGGTATCAAAAAGTAATAGTTAAAACAGGGGGTTATGAAAATAAGGAAGGTAGCCGCTTGTAAATAGTTTTTCTTTTTTAAGTACAATTGTGTTTTTCCCTAATATAATTTGATTTAGAGCAACTTTCACATATAGTAAACATAAAAATCATATTTGTATGCTATAACTATATTTTGCATAATTGCGCACCATAGCAAATTTTATACAAATTATTCCATTTTGTATAAATTCATTTATACATTGTAATTTGTATAATAAGATCTGTATTTTTATAATTATAAGTGTATAATACAAAAATATATGTATTTGTATTTGTATATACACTTTTCTCTCGCTTTATACAAATACAAACACATTTTATACATTTTATACCGAAATGTATAAAATGACTAATTGTATATCGAATCAGATGACAAAAAAATGAGATGTTTGCTGCGAATTACAAATAAAATACTATGAATATAACATTTAATTTGAATTAATAGTTTGTTATTTCATACAATTTTCCCTTGGATTCATTGTCTAATCTCAAATATATTGGGCTAAACCATTTTACAAAAGATGAGCCCACTTTATTTGTCTAAAATCCAAATAGTTATCCGTCCATTTTAAAGTCCAAATTTATGTTACGTGTTAAATAATGTGAATCAATTAAATGAACCATTAAAATCATATCAAGTGTCAAATGAAGTGGTAAGCCAAATCAAATACTCCCCGTTCCATTTTATGTGAGGCAGTTTGACTCAGCATGAAATTTAAGAAAGAAGGGAAGACTTTTAAAATTTGTGGTCCAAAATGAAGGATAGAAATTTGTGTGGCTATAAATCATTTCATTATGGGTAAAATAGACCTTTTATAGTTAAATTATTACTTAATATAGAAATGTATCATTCTTTTTTGGACTGACTAAAAAACAAATAAGCCACATAAACTGAGACAGAGAGAATAAGACATTGAAATCATAGCACAGGCCAAATAGAGTGGTAATCCAAGTTAAGTTAATAAGCCATTGAAATCATATCATATGTCAAATGATGTGATTCTCCAGATCAAACCAATGAAATCATGTCAAGTGTGCGGATGACATGTTTTGACCAATCAAATTGGAGCTTGTCACTGAATAAATGTGTTTGGTCAATTCAATCTTCAAACTGATCAATCAAACCAACACAACTACACCAATTCCTACAACTATAAATAAGGATTCATAATTTACAAAAGAGGAGAAATTAAGAACCAAATATTTAAGTTTAAAATAAATCAATGTTCAAATCATCACATGTGAGATTAAGAAAATTGGATCCTTGTTATTTACTTTCTTTTTTGGCTCCAATATTACTTATACGAAAATGGTAGAACAATAAACAAAGGAGCCGCATTTATCATTTTAAATGTCATGCTCTAAATTTGATAAAAGAAAATGGTTTAATAGGAAAATGGGGGTCAAGCCATGAGCTTTTACCTAAGGCAAAAATAATGAACACATCATGTGCTATCTAAAAAAGAAAAAAAAAGTCTAAACCTAGAAAAAGATGACAACGCGATTAGCAATCGATGGTGTTATTGGCCAGAATCTACTAGGTAATCTACGAATTTATGTAAATTTAGTATCTTTTTATTCAAACTTTATAATGTGTTAAGAAATTTACTTACATAGCTATAAATATTTAACTGTGAACAAGCTCTTGACGGTGCTTTAGCACGTAGGTCAATAACTTTGGAAGGTTAATTAAATTCATAAAAAAATATTTCGATAGAGAAAAATTATACTAGGTAATCCATAAAGTAGTTTAAAGAGACGTGGTGCATCATTTATATTATGTTATTGGGGACATCATACACATAAAGAAGAGTGGTTATTTTAGTAGATTCTTTATACAATCATTTAATTGAAATGATATATGTCCAATGAAGCTTTAATTATGCTAAAAGCATAAATGCACTCAAATTATCCTAAGGTAATAATAATTAAAAAAAAGACCATAGTTGAGTATTTATATTTTGTCTCGATTTCTCCAATTATGAATATTTTACATTTATCATTTTGAATCTTATTGATATTTTCAATAGAATCGAGACCGCCCATTAATTTATCATTTAGCCCATACTTGCACATGTGCCACCTCCTTATACTTACTTACGTGATTTACTCTACATCACATAAATTCCAAAACCACAAGTTTGTAACTTAAAACACTCATCATGCCACAACAATAAACTTCACCCTCTTTCCTCTTTACCTTCACTCTTCCTTCCTCCTTTCCCAATCTTTCACCTCAAAAGGAAAGGAGATAGAAAAAATCCACAAAAAAAAAAAAACTCTCGATCGAGTTGATTTCACACCTCTTTCCCTCGCGCTCACACATTGTTCCATTACAATCCGGCCTAAAAGATGGCTACTAGGTCAAGATTGGCGGTCGTGCTCCTGTTAACCCTGGCTATGGCTATGGTAGCAGAGTCATCGTTCTCACACTTAGACTCTACCACCATGGCCTTTAATGTCCAAGGGAGCAATGACAACAACATTGGACATGTTGGAGACATGTTGTATGAGGATGAAGAGATGATGATGCCATCCGAAACAGCCCGTAGAACACTTGATTCGCGCGATCACATCGCGTATAGAGCGTTGAGGGCCAATAATATCCCATGCAACCAACGCGGTGCGTCTTATTATCAATGCAATCGCATGTCAAAGATTAATCCTTATAGACGTGGTTGTCAAAGAATAACTAATTGTGGACGCACAAATAGTTAAAATTAATTAACGCAAACGCATGCATAGAATTAATATTCTATGCATGCATGCATTTAACGTAAAATATATTTAGAAAACATGGGTTGGTAACTTCTTTTTTGATAAACTAATATATATATATTTTTCTTATTTTAACTAAATTCGTAGAGAATGATATATTAAGGAGATTACCAACAAGAAGGAAATAATTAACTTTTTAAGTGTTTTATTTCCCTTTCTGTTGTTTAAACTATGCTGTATACCATCATTGAAGATGATTTTTGTAATTAAGTATATGGTGAAATAAATTACAGATTGTCATTTTACCTTGTTATTCCTTTCGTTTATTTTCAATTTTGTACATCTTATTTAATTTATTATGTGTATATATGTTTGATAGACCACCAGATCGGTCAGTAATGGAAGAAAATATACAATCATCATATCATATATATATATAAAAGATCAAAACTTTATGCCCGTCTACGTGGCGCCACCAGAATTCAGGATTTCCTTTTAATTTATTTATTTCCAAAACTAGTCTTCCCCTTTAATGAAAAGTTGCGACTTTTTATGAAAAGTTGTGACTTTTATGAAAGGTTGTGACCTTTCTGATAAGGCACAATAAATATTTGTTCACACTACCCTTTGTTGTTTATAAATAGAGAGATTTCCTCTCATTTTAAAAGAACGAAAATTTTGAACTACTTCTTCTTCTTTTGCACAATTAAATATTCGTATACTTTGCTTCTGTTGAGTGACTCACTTCACCATTGTTTTTGTATCAATAAACTGGTGAATATAATTGTCCTATCATGAAAGGATATATTCCTTTAAACCTCAGGTATTATAGGGGAATAATTTTCGTAAGGGTACACTATGCATTTAGTAAACTTGATTTTTTATTTCTGTTTCATTCCATTGTTACAGATCCTGGTATTTTTTTTACAGTCATTAATTTATGCTTATTTTATTAATTGTTGTTTTTGAGTATATCGTTTAAACGTTGTTGTTTATGTTTCTTTAAAATTATTGTTCTAAGTATTTGTTAGTACAGATTAAATAACACACGTTAATTGAGTATTCATGCAAGTTTTCTCTACTAAAATTATTGAAAGTAGAGTAAAAGAATTCCTTAAAGATCTGTACTAGCATATCTTGAAGACAAAGTTCAAATTTGGTATGTCATTGTAAACACATAAAGATTTTAAAAACTTTATCGCACCTTGATGTGCGAAGTGAATCAGGAAAAGAAGATAAAAATTAATAAACTTTTGACATAAGTTCAAGAATATGTCGGATGATCTATAGAGGAATATGACTAGACTGCAACATTTTTTAATCCCAAAGAAATAGATAATTACACAGTAAATTAATTGTTCATATTCAATATGAAGTATGGACAGATTTCTCAAGTTTACTGCAAGTTGTAAATACTTTTCTTGAAGTAATAGATGTGTTTTCGACACTGTGTGATTGAAATAGAAGTGTAGTTTCAAATTGAACTTCATCAATCAAGTATGTTGACTTTTAAAAATATCCAAACAAACTGAATAGTTTTGTGTAATATTTTTCGCTTTCAACTATATATAATAAGTTGAATTTTTGTCCAATATGATACATTTTTCCTTTAATTTTCATTTTAATAATTACCTATGATACATTTAAATGAGAACTTTAAAATGATTTATGTAAAACAAAAGCTAAGGCTGAACTTTCTACACGTACTATTAGAATATTTGTTTACTTTTTCCAACATTTTACAATTTATTTATCTCTACACCAACGATTATTTATTTATTAGAATATTTAATATTACCATTTGATGCATTTGATTCCTCAAAAATATCGAATAGTAACACTTGCTGGAGCAAAATGATAAATTATAAAATCAAATTAAAGATGATTGATTGAAAGATAAATAATAAGATGTTATAATTATCACTTTCTTTGTAGTGTTTTACTTTAAATAACTAATAGGTTTTAAGTATTATTCTATAAATTTCGTAATATTAAATTTCCGCGCGAGGCGCAGGTAATTTTACTAGTATATATATAAAAGAATGTTTTAGTGGCAACATAAGTCGATGCTAATACCTATAAAAATCGCCACTAAAAGAATGTTTTAGTGGCAACATTCGTCGCTGCTAATATCCATAATAGTCTCTACTAATATCTATAATAGTCGTCACTAATAGTTTGTTTTAGTGACAAGATTAATCGCCGCTAATACTTATAGTAGTCGCCACTAAAAAATGTTTTAGTGGCAACATTAGTTGTAGCCTATAATAGGCGCCACTAAAAGATTGTTTTAGTGACAATATTAGTCGCCGGTAATGCTTATAATAGTCGCCACTAAAAGTATGTTTTAATGGCAACATTAGTCGCTGCTAATGCCTATATAGTCGCCACGAAAAATATGTTTTAAGGGCCATATTAGTCACCGCTAATGCCTATAACAGTCGCCACTAAAAGAATGTTTCAGTGGCAACATAAGTCGCCGCAATGCCTACTATAGTCGCCACTAAAAGACTGTTTTAGTGACAACCTTAGTCGCCACTAATGCTTATAATAGTCACCACCAAAAGATTGTTTTTGTCAACATTAGTCGCCGCTAATGCCTTCAATAGTCGCCACGAAAAGTTTGTTTTAGTGGCAACATAAGTCGCCGCTAAAAGAATTTTTTAGTGGCAACATTAGTTGCTGCTAATGCTTTTAACAGTCGCCACGAAAAGTTTGTTTTAGTGGCAACATAAGTTGCCGCTAAAGCCTATAAAAGTCGCCACTAAAAGTCTGTTATAGTGGCAACATATTAGTCGCTGCTAATGCTTGTAATAGTCGCCACGAAAAGTATATTTTAGTGGCAACATTAGTCGCCGCTAATGCCTATAATAGTCGCCACTAAAAGAATTTTTTAGTGGCAACATCAGTCGCTCTAATGCTTATAACAGTCGCCACGTAAAGTTTGTTTTAGTGGCAACATAAGTTGCCGCTAATGCCTATAACAGTCGCCACTAAAAGTATGTTATAGTGGCAACATTAGTCGCTGCTAATGCTTGTAATAGTCGCCACGAAAAGCATACTTTAGTGGCAATATTAGTCGCCGCTAATGCATATAATAGTCGCCACTAAAAGTATGTTTTAGTCGCTGCTACTGCTTGTAATTGTCGCCACGAAAAGCATACATTAGTGGCAACATTAGTCGCCACTAAAAGATCGTTTTAGTGGCAACATTTGTTGCTGCTAATTCCTAAAATAGTCGCCACTAAAAGTCTGTTTTAGTGACTATTAGTCGCCGCTAATGCCAATAATAGTCGCCACGAAAGTATGTTTTGGTGGCCACAATAGTTGCCGCTAATGCCTATAATAGTCGCCACTAAAAGAATGTTTTAGTGGCCACATTAGTCTCCGCTAATGCCTATAATAGTCACCACTAAAAGAATGTTTTAGAGGCAACATTAGTCGCTGCTAATATCCATAAGGCAACATTTGTCGCTGCTAATGCCTATAATAGTCGCCACTAAAAGTTTGTTTTAGACTCATTTTTAATTTTTTAATGTTCGAGAATATTTCTTTAACATGATTTTAGAATCCAACATTTTGATCTACTTGTGCTTTCATAATGCAACAATTATACATACATATTTCTAAAAAAATAGTAAAGTTACATTGATGAAGCATCTAGAAGAGTCTTCAAAGCAGCAGTTTAACAAAGAATTAATTTCTAAAAGGATCAACAATATTATTTTGCTATTGTTTCAAATTATTTTTTCTCCTTCTATAAATTTTGTTAGAGTAACAAAGTAACAATAACGAAAAATAGTGAACGTTTGACCTCATACAAATAGATTGTCTCTAAAAAATTTATATATATCGTTGTGGTATACATTTTTAATGGACTTAACTTATTTATAACTAATATTGATTATCAAAACCTTTTACATATTTTTTTTTTTCACAAGGAGTTATTCTAACCATAAAATTATAAGATTCTATATTTTTCATGTACAAAAAAATAGAAAAACTATATTTAATCGCTACATAAAAAAATCACTCAGTTTTAACAACACAATTATATCATCAAACATATATTATGATAAATTATGTAAAAGATAAAAATGATTAGATCTCAAGATATTTTTAATCATTTAATATATATTTACAATTCTTTAGATATGTGATAATATCAAATCATTTAATTTCTATTGAAATGCTTTTAAAACCTACTAAAATTTATTTTTTTTCTTCCATTATTGAAAAAGTTATTCAAAAGTTTAGACAAATTATTTATGCCCGCGCAAAGCGCAGTTAAATTACCTAGTATAAACTAAAAGAAAATGATTATATCATTTAGGCAGAATACTTATCAGTTATCATAAACATCCTTAAACTTGATCGGAATAAATTAGACTATTTGACAGTCTTTATCCTCTAAATGATGCGATCCGAGGGAAGTGGTATACACACACCTGCCATGTGGAATGTTTTTCTATGTGACATTTTTTAGGAATAATAATAAAAATAATTTATACCTTTTTAATTTTTCTAATTTTAAAATGATCTTTTTTGGGGGTCGATTTGTAAAAGCTATTGTAAAGATCCGTTCAATTATTTAGAGGGCTAGGATTCCTTTCCTCTAAAAAGATACTTTTCATAGGTTTAAAATGTGATTTATGACTTGAGGAAATGAGTGAGGCAGTTGAATGTGTATCAGAGAAGGAAATCTAAAAGTAGGAATTTGAAATTTATGAGCTCAGAATTGAAGTTTGACAATTCCAATAGATTCAAAGTTGATTTATGACTTAGTTAGATAGTTTGTTCCAGGCCCAAGGGGTTCGGAGGAGTGGTTCAGTCACTTGAGTCAGTTACTGGTCAAAGTTCAAGAATTGAAATTGAACATGATCAACAATGCGTCAAGATGACCATGGATCAGTATTTTTAGCATTTCAATAGATTTGTAGTGTGCTTCAAGAGCAAACACACTACATACTTTCAAGTTTTAGGGATATTGTTCCTATTTCTCGCATTTTATGGATATTAGTTTGAATTTAGGATTGAGCTTGAAACAATATTTCCATCATTGCAATAGGTTTGTAGTGAGTTTCAAGAGCGAACACACTACATACTTTCAAGTTTTAGGGGGTGTTGTTCCTATTTTCCGCATTTAATGGCTATTAGATTGAATTTAGAGTTTCTCTTATAATTTTCTCGCTTATTTTTCTCTTAATCGTTAATAATGGACTAAAATTAGTTAAGGTTCACCTTATCGCCTACCAAGCTTAGCTACCTCATGATTTGTAGATGATCACCTAAATAACATTTTTACGTAATTGTCTGAATTAGTGCTGGTAAAATGAGCCTATTTGGTAATCCGCTCAATCTATCTATATTTTAATGGGTTGGGTGAGTGATCTTTAACATGAATAAAATATGATTCAAACCCATATTCAACTCATAAAAATATGGGTATTCATGAGTAAAATATGAATTAGCCAAATTGATTAAACTTTCAACTTTATTCACTTAAAATTCATGATATCACTAAAAATGTTGCAACTTCTCTTCTCTTTTATGTTCTTCAGCAAAACTAATTATTCTTCTCTACAATTAAAAAGGTGCCCACCAAAAAATATTATTTATTTTTAAATAATAATAATTATTTTTTAATTTGTTTAATTTTATATTGGATAACAAATATTTGTAAAGTAAGCAAATCATGAATTAGTATTGATATTGCTTAAAGTGCATTAAGTACATTTTACTCCAAAAATGCAAATATTTATTTACTTGGAAATTAAGAATATTTTACCCTTGTTAGTACACAAATTTATTTATATTGAAAAGTTATAGGATTTTTTTTTTTTTGACTTCTATGATACAATAAAACTAAATAAAGTATTTCTACCATTTTTCATCAAAAAAAAACTAAAATATTTTCTCCAAGTTGAATTCCAAAGTTCAGTACTATTTACTCATAAAAATATGAATAAAACTTATATTTTACCCAACCCATTTGTTACCCAATCCATTTTTACCCACATGAAATATGGATGGGTTGAATCATTTCCCATTTTATGTTGACCCATTTTCAACCTGCTAAAATTTGACCCAACCTGCCAATTTGCCGCCACCACTTGTCTGGATGAAACTTGTTGGAATAGAAGGATCACGATAACAAATCAAAACAAGTATAAGGGTCTCTCGGGTCATTCTATCGAATGATTTACTAGCCAACTTTGAAAGCCGTCTATGTTTTTCCACTTAAAAACAACAGCAAAACAAAGTGTGAATTGAGCCCCCCATCAACCACTTGTTGAATCTTAATAATATAATCTTCTGCAAACATTTGTTGTTTTGTATGGTAACATAAGATAAATAGGGGGGACAACTTCTCTCTGCAACGTACAACAAACACTTGAATAGAAGAACATAAAGGGGAAGGAAAACTAAAAAGAAAGAGACTTGTGCAATCTACAAAAAATAACGAGCTGCTATAAGCATTAGATTTCCCATGAGTCTAGTAGCAATTGTACTGGCTAAGCAAATACAATCAGAACAACCACCATCTCCTTCGTCCATGGTTTCTCTGCACATAAAGTTAATATATATTCTTTAAGTGACTGCTTTCGGAAACGGATTATGGGGCTTGAAACAAAAAGCTACAAGTGAAGTGCACAACTAATTTGGGTGCGTACAGATTAAAACCTCCGCTCCTATGCAATAGCTTGCAAACCACACAGGAAAGGTAACCCGCACTAGGCAAGCCCGGTGCAACGAGCTAGACCCAAGGGGTTTCACTGATGGGCTTGGCATCAGGAATCTGAAATACCAGTGCAAAGCCCTGAAGATCAAATGGCTATGGAGATATGCACAAGAGCCTTAAACCCTATGGAGTAGTGTCATAAAAAGCAAGTATGAGGAAGAAGATTGTTGGGTATCCAAGGAGGTCACCACTCCATATGAGGTCAGTTTGTGGAGATCCATCAGAGCCTTCTGACATTTTCTTAAAAAACACTCAATGATCAGAGTGCACAATGGAGTTAGGACCAGGTTCTGGAAAGATAAATGGATTGGGACAAGGTCATTGCAAGAACTGTTCCCAGATCTTTTTGACCTTGCCCAAGATAAACACAATACAGTAGCTGAGATGTGGACTCAACAAGGATGGGATATGAGATTCAGAAGAGGGATGAATAATTGGGAGATCCCAAGAGTGGTTGAACTATTCAAATAACTAGAGAACTTTCAAGGGATGCAAGAAGGTGTAGATTGTTTGTGGTGGAATGGACACCCTAAAGGACTTTATAAAGTCAGCTCAAGGTATAAGTTGTTGAATCAGATAGAACCAATGAATACTTTTTGGCCTTGGAAGAAGACTGAGATTCCTTATAAGGTTGCATGTTTTACTTGGCTTCTAGCTAAAGAAATTTTCCTAACTCATGAGAATTTGATCAAGAGGAGGATATCACTATGCTCAAGATTTTTTTTATGTGAAAAGTAAACTGAGACAATAAATCACTTGTTCCTACACTATAGTATCACAGATCAGCTATGGAAGATTTTCATCAATCTTAGAGGCATAGCATGGGCAATGTCAAGCAACACTCTTTTTGGATGGGAGGAAGCGGGAGCTGGAGCCAGTATCAGAGAGAGATGGAAGATCATCCCTTCATGTATATGGTGGACAATTTGGAAAGAAAGAAATGATAGATGTTTTGACAATAGGTGCAATTCAGTACAAAAGATTAAGCTAAATTGTATTTTGTTATTTTGCTTTTGGTGTACTAAATTGTACTCTGGGGATACAAAATCAATCCTAGATGTGCTAGATACCATTTAGGTTTGATTAATTTTTGGCATACTCTGTATTTAATCTCACTCTTGTAAATATGGTTTTTCAGTACTTAAGATTCAATAAAAAAAGAAATCTCAAAGAGGCAAAAGTACCTTTTGATCCTGATTCCTTTCTGACTCCATAACAATAGGTTGAGGAAGTACAGCATTGTCGATATTCTGAATGTATGGTCGTACCTTCTCCTCCAACATTTTGTTAAGCTGAGATATAAACAGACGATCACAGAGGAGAAAACATATCAGCAACTAATATCAGTAATATAGATGTTAATTTGCCCGACAAAAGATATTGGGAAATAATATGAAATAATTGTTAGTTCAATCACACAAAAAATATGAATCAAGATGCATGTTTCAGATGCCAGAGAAAGCTGGTACCCGTACCACACATACAGTATTGTCAGTCATCTGCATTCCAGAGATAGAGCTTTAAGGGGTCGTTTGGTAGAATGTATTAGCAAAAGTAATGTATGCATTAACTCTGTGTATTAGTAATATCTTGTTTGGTATATTTTTTCATGCTATGTATCATTATACACTCTATTGTGCATTAAGGTGTGTATTACTAATACCATGGATTTCTAGGTATTAGTAATGCGAGGGGTTTTAATGCATGCATTAGCATGGTTAAAGACCCCATTGCTCCTAAAATTACATCTTTTCCGCCATAATTGTGAAGGGTATCTTTGTGAATAAATATTTTTATGCAATGNACTCTATTGTGCATTAAGGTGTGTATTACTAATACCATGGATTTCTAGGTATTAGTAATGCAAGGGGTTTTAATGCATGCATTAGCATGGTTAAAGACCCCATTGCCCCTAAAAATCTTTTTTACATCTTTTTCACCAGAATTGTGAAGGGTATTTTTGTGAATAAATATTTTTATGCAATGCATGCTATTTTTAATACACCAAACCAAACAAAGCATAAGAAATCTATGTATACTCAATGCAAACATTACTAAGCATTATCAATGCAAGCATTACTAATACACTCTATTTAGCATTATTCTTATAGACTCTACCAAGCGACCTCTTGAGGACTGCATGTCTAGACACTCTTTAAAACATTGACCCAACCATACTTTACAAAGCCAGCAAAAAACCAAAGCAGACAGCGGGTAAAAAATATTCAGAAGCCGCATACATTTATGGATCTTTGAATTTTTTTTAATGAAACTGGAGCCATACATCTAATATGTTTTTTTGTGCTTCTGTGATTGAACAAGAACATCAAATTCTATCCTAGCAGTTTTATCAGTAAAATCATGAGGGAAACTAAAGTGTCCATGTTTATGGGAGAATGCCAAATTTGTCCAGATGAACAGGGTTAAAAAATAGTCAGAAACCCATACGACATTTTTTCCCTTCATAGCTAGACAAACAGCAACTAAGCCTTCGTCTTAAACAAGTTGGGTTGGTTTGAAGTTCTCTATACTTTCTACTGACATTTCAGGAAAAGAAATCTCTGGACCAACCTTTTCTTCTCTCCATTTCGCTTCCCACTGAGCATCCAGCATCTTTTCAGAAATTTCTCTCTGTGCATTAAGAAGAACTGTCATCTCATAGAGCTTTTTTGGGTCTTTGAGGTCCTTTTCACTCCAAGAAGATGCGTTTAATGGAAGGTTCAACTCCTGCAAATGGTTGTATTATCCCATATGAATAAGGAAAATAACAATAACAATAGAAGAGCAATAGAGAACTTCCTGACAAATCAACAGCATGCTGACCTTCCAAATTAATCACTTAAACTAAGATGCGGAGGAAATTTTAATACACACTTAAGACAGCCGATATAAGCAGAACTTTGCTGTCTTTTGCTAGCTTCTTTAAGGGGACTTTGTCAGAAAAACAAGTCATCTAATGTACAATGGTTATTCACAATAACTCCAAGATAAACTTTTAACATCTTTCCAATTTTACTTCACGATTTAGATAGGTTGTTGGTTACAGACTGATGAACCATACAGAAAATAGCGGGCATTTAAACAATAATGTAACCAGAAATAGTATAAAACTCTAGCAAAGATAAAACACACCCCCCAATTTTGAGGACGCGGCGGAGGGTCAAGCTTCATGACTTCTGCCTCCAGAGCTTTCTTGGCCTTGAAGTAAGGAATGTTCTTCACAATAACAGGATCTTCTCTTGCTCGGGCGGGATCAATAGAGACCAAGGCCTGTAAGATAATTTAGTCAAGAAAGTTGATCTGGATATTATTGAGACATATTTACTACAAAAAAAATATGTCATACTTCTTGCAAATACTCCCATCCAGGTTTTCTCTTGGCCACCACATCTCGAAGTTGATCATATCGCATAGATTCCTGGAATGCAAACATGACTACATAAGCTGTCAGTGAAATCTGGCTCACAAGTATTCTAGACTTCCAGACTGTGTGAAACCCTCAAATAGGTAAAAGATGAAATAAAATAAGGCAGTCTATGTCATCTGTCATTTTTCATAAAAGCAGATGCCGATGAATTTAGTTTGAATAGATTGGATCTATATGTTGTCTTTTGTCAATATATTTTACTTGTGAAAATGCTAATTTCTCAACAAGAAGACAACTTCAGAACTTCATTATAATCATAGACGAAAACTGAAAAGTCATCTCTTCAATGAGTTTAACAGTCGAAATTGCTTTTCTCTGAACGTCACAGCCAATTGTAAAAGACTCGTATTGTGAGATTCCGCCATAGCTAAAAGAACTTTGATTATGCAGATTGAAGGGAATTGTGATACATTAATCCTTAAAAGGAGGGAAGAGGATGAGAAAAACAACAGAGACGTCAATAAAAGACCTGATTACTTGACATGGAGTGGCGGATGTTTGTAGATAAATCTGAATAAAGCAAACGGGTTCCTGACTTCCTGTATCCGAACCCAGCAATAGGATAAGGCTGACTGGTGACTTAGGTTGAAACTCTACCACAGTTAATCTTTGCATAGGAATCTTGGGATAAAATAATCATCTGAATAGAACATATATGATTATGAAACATGAACTTCTTTACCATTGATGGAGCCATGAACTATAACAAAGAGTCAAAAATGTAAAAATAATTTTTTATCTACATTTTCCACTACACTGGAAGCTTCTTTTTTTCACAGGGATTCGAAAAGTTATATATATATAGAAACATTGCTTTTATCCTATTGCGTAGAGTAATTTTTGGATGAAGCGGATACAATTGAATTCCCTTCTTTACACGTGGCTCAGCCACTGTTCCTTACCAATATATCATTGTTCAATTTTTACCAGAGTGAACTTAGATGAAGCACGTTTCCACAGAAAGAAAAAGAATATGAAGCATCCTTGAAAATCAAACAGCACAAAATTGAACTCCCGCCATTCTAATTTATGTGGAAAAGTTTGAATAGGAATGGAGTTTAAGAAAGGATGATTTTTGAAACCTATGATCATAACCATGTCACAACATTTACGATATGCGTGGCTATAAGGCTTTAGAAGCCTGTGGTTTTAAACATTCCATAACATGTGTGGCAATAAAATCTTCTCATTAAGGGTAAAATTGGAGGTATAACTTCAATCATTTCCTAATTTAGAAAGTTGTCATTCTTATAGGAACAGACTAAAAGGGAAAGGTTGCCGCAAAAACTAGAAGGGAGAGAATAGCATTGATCACAGGGCATAGGTATGTAGCTCTATGTACAACTCCTAGATTCACAATCAACAAGATGATGAACTCTCTTGATGTTAAGCTGATTCCAAAATTTACTTTTGAGCATTAAAAAAGAAAACCAAAAGAAATCACGTGACTTGAACTTGGATATTTTGAGAAGATTCCATAGATTACTTTCAATTTATGTTGCTCGGATTCTTCAAAAATGTCGACGGATGCATGTTGGATTCTCGTAAGTAGTGTATTTTTGGAGAATTGGACACGGGTGCGGCATCGNTTCAATCATTTCCTTATTTAGAAAGTTGTCATTCTTATAGGAACAGACTAGAAGGGAAAGATTGCCACAGAAACTAGAAGGGAGGGAATAGCATTAACCACAGGGCATAGGTATGCAGCTCTATGTACAAGTCCTAGATTCACAACCAACTAGATGATGAACTCTCTTGATGTTAAGCTGATTCCAAAATTTACTTTTGAGCATTAAAAAAGGAAACCAAAAGAAATCACTTGACTTGAACTTGGATTTTTTGAAAAGACTCCATAGATTACTGTCAATCTATGTTGCTCGGACTCTGAACTTGGATATGTTAAGCTGATTCCAAAAATGTCAACGGGTGCGTGTCGGATTCTCCAAAAGTAGTGTATTTTTGGAGAATCTAACACGGGTGCGATATCGTAAGTGAAGAGTCCGCACAACTTAGCTTTCAATCTTATTGCTAAGTTCAGAAATTTCCTGTGTATACTTGTGCACAAACTTCATTCTACCAATAGAGTGAATTGTGTTTGAAATTTTTGTTAGTAATTGGTATAAATAGTTCTGTGTTATCCCTTCCAATCTTGCAAACTCTTTTTTTAGCATTAGGGATATAGGAAGCCAGAAGACAAAAATAAAAAAGGTATACTTTGGATTTTGGCAGGATAGCATTGGTTACTTAGAAGTTCTCTGGTGCACTACCTGGATGAGCGGCATTAGGAAGTAGAATTCAATTATTAGTTTCTTCCTTTATTTTTAGCATCTCATCCTTTACTGATGTGAGTAACTTCCATATTAATCAAAGTTAAATAGGTTGCTAATCAGTTCAAGTTTGTTTCTGGTGTACTTGAAATAGGGTGAGCATATTTATCTGATTAATATGGAGTTTGCCTCTTCTTTCAATTTCCTGTTTCAATGTGTACAATAATAGAGTTCAAAATTTACAGATATTTAATCATGTGTTATGGGCTCTGTAAAATGCTCAACATTCTCAAAATAACAGAGCAATTATGAATAGCAAGAAAAAAACCGTCTTTGACAACCATAAGATAAAAGTAAACCTTATATTGCCACCAAATCTTCTTCTTGACATCATCATCATATTCAAATCCACCCACAATCTGAGGCAAGGTAAGCAACCAAAATGCAGCAATGCTGGGGTCCTTCATACTATCAACAATATGCTGTAACAGTAAAGAAGAGGGAAAATGATAAAGTGCAAAGTTGTAAGGGGCTTCTTATACTTGACTTTTCTATAGAAAATATTTGAGAAGCCACACACTTATAAGCAAGACAATCTGGTGAATAGGATGATCACTGACAGCTATTGGGAAGTAGGCAATGAATAGAAAATGAGAATTTTCTCTCCCAAATTTGGCTTGTCATATAAAAGGAAAAGTAACTAGAAAGAAGAAACATATTTCCTTTGAACCCATTTTCTCCATAAAAAATAGGAAGGAAATAAATTCCTCTTTATTTAAAAATTCTTTTCCCACTTCCCAACAGCATGAGAATCTCTCTTCTCATCCTTGGACATATCGGACAAAATAAATAAAACAAGCAATGATGGATGAGATGCAGTGAAAAAAATCATCTTATAGTAAGCAGTAATCCATTGCGACAAAATAGAAACAGGGATGACAAAGCACTAGCCTCGTAAGGATAATCCATCTTTCTCATGATATTATAAGCTTTCCAAGGAGGCTCCATAATCTGTAGCATTGAAAGATTACACAGACATGAGAATGACTAAGTAAATCAAAACTGAAAGAAAAGGGGGAAAAGAAATTCTTCCTAGAATGAAAATTCATGACATCAAGAATACAAATGGGGAAAAAGGACATTATCTAGTGCTCATTTTATTTGTCATTCCTCTTTACCATACTCCAGAGTGTAGAAAATGATTCCTGGTTCACTAGATTTCTAGGTTTTCCCCATGGATGCGTTTTTGTGACTCATTACTGACTACTTCCTCTCGTTTGCAGATACCTATATTTTTCCATACTCCATTTCAACGGCATTAATCAATATAGTGGAACAGATTTATGCCCAGAGAAACCATTTAAATGAACATCTATCAACTGCGAAGAAATTAAGCATAGATATCGTTCTTGTTCATACACCTTTACTTTATTTAGAGGCAGATGAAATGGATGAGCGAACCAAGTGAAATATTTTGTCAAGATAAAACTCCTCACTTATGGAAGCAGACATCGTGACAGGTTGCAGGTTTTCACAGTCTCTAAGTCTTAGCATGAGTAGGAAAGGGTTATGACTAGAATTCTACGCAGTGTCAAAACTATAATCAAACTATCACACACTGTTTCTATGAAATGACTAGAAAATGAAAAGATCGGGAAGTTGCATTTAAAAAAAAAATTGAGAAGTAAAATCCACTGCCATTAGAATTCTTCTTCCTTTTTTGTTTTTGTTTATAATGGTAGCGTCTGGGCCAGCTTGTGCACCTCGATTATTCCGACAGATACCTCTCACAAGAACATGTATTGGGTAACTCTGTCCGTCAAGGCTTGGGAAGATGGGAAAAGAGAATGTAGTATTTTTTGCCTCTACAGGGATTTGAACTATGGTCTCTAAGGTTTGCAGTTTGCACCCACTTCATTGACCGCTAAGTCACTGCCGTTGTGATTCTAAAATAGTACCCAATATATTTGCATGATGTTAGAAATAACTCTCAATGGTAAATATATTAGCGTAATGTAAAAAAAATCTCAATGGTTTTTAAACAGTAGAAAAAGAAAATAGAACAAAGAACAGGAAAAACTGGATAGAACTCACATCATCTGCAGATATCCTTATTTGCAGCTTGTCTTTGCATTCCGGGCATTTCATCACACCCTGCAGAATAAGTGGTATCATTAGCAGCAACCATTGCTAAAGTTTCAAAAAGTTTGGAGAACAGTTCTTACTTAAGAGTTAAGACCAGGCCTAGGTGGATATGAAAGATCATGTGAAGCATAATGACTGCATCCATCTTTAACACAATTGACACAAATCCAACTAAAGGAAATAATGAAGCTGGTGTGTGCAAGAAAGAAATACAGTTCTTAACTCATAACATACCAGATGAAAAGGAAGCATCATGTCGTTCAAATTCATTGATATAGTATCAAAACAGCCTCTCTTTAACAAGATTACTGAATAATAGGATGAGCTCCACGTCTACTCAGGTGTGCTAGATTTCCATCGTGCATATCGAGGTGATATCAAAGCTCAAATCAGGTTTATAGATAAAGGTCTAGTTCTAGATTATCTGAAAACTATCTTCATGAGCTAGGGCTATGGGTTCTTTAGCAGGATTCAGCCTATTTACCTAAGTGACTGAACTTAGGTGCTTTTAAGTCGTCTTCGAAGTCAATATCAACTGACAAATATTACCTATTACCTAGTAGAAGCACAGGAAAATACAGTTAAAATCAAATGAAAAAAGTGTTATCAAAGGCGAAAAGCACAAAAAAGCTTAAAGGTCAGTCAGATATTTAAGCATAAAGAAAAAATACAATAATATATGTGTAGTCAAAGACTAATAATTCTAAAGCATGAATAACAAATCAATGGACAAAGAAATTAAGATAAAGTAAATATCAATTGTTTAATGTTGCCTCTTCAGGATAACACTCATGGTAGGGAGAAGTATCAAGTATGCCTTGGAGCCTCAATCACTACACTGAAGCGCCCCACTAAGCGAGCCAAAGTGCTCAGCATGTTTTGTGCCTTGCTTCAGGTCTTAACACGCTTCACACGAGCCTTTGACAACACTGAATGAAAATACATATACATGCCACATAAATAACATGAGCCAAGTTGATTTCTGGTTAGGCTTGGCTTTACTTCTCAACTTGGCTTTCCATAACAAATGAAACTCTATTTTCTTTACCTTAGCATTTTGGATAGTTTCTCAAGCCAAAAGAACTACTGGCATGACTCACTCAGTTCATTTCAGCCCTTAAGCTATATTATGAAAATTGAAAAACTTCCCAAAACAGTTCTCACCGATCCATCACAATTGGGACATTCTTTAGATGGCAGTGGCAAGTGAAGGTCCACTGTGGAAGGAAGGTGCACCAACTCAGCTCTGTTATCAGCTATCGCATCAGCAATGGATTCAGCTGTGGCTTTTTCTCCCCTGTAGCAGTAGTTTGGAAGCTTTAAATAGACATAAATATTCAGTGTGCTTGACATTATCTTCCCGTCCCTAGAGCAATTTATGATTTTTCACAACTATGATGATTAATAACATAAAACAAGAAGAAGGTGGCTCAGTACACCAACATGATGATGGTGACACTTTGAGCTACCAACAGCAATTACACGAGCTACTGTCATTGCTGAATCCGAAATAATAAACCTGAAGACTAGAATGTGTTTTTAACAGTCACATAGGACGTGGGAGAAGAAGGGGGTGAAAGCACCTCAGTGTATCTTTTAAGAGTTTGCAGTTTAGACTATTACAAAGACCACAATATTGTTCGAGAAATTGGATTAATACATAAAATGTGAACATGATGTTCATTTTAACAGCAAGAGCACAAGTCTATCAATGATTACCAACCTTTTCAATGTATAGTTTTTCACTTGGTAATGCACTTTGCCTGATCCTTTGCACATTGTGCACTGTAACGCCTGCCATCCACTGCATGTCCGGCAGTCCCTGCAGTCAATGAACCAAGCATCTTCTTTCAACTACACATGTCATCACCTTCCATATCAAGACATGCCAGTTGACTATAAATTTGACAAGCATTTCAGTTTCCCCTCAGTAGGGACAAATAAGATGCTCTCTGACTTTCACATCAATTTGTGATTACCACATCAGCTTTTGCATAAGGACATCGAGACCACCAATGAGCACAGAAGACAAATGTCTGATATCTTTCAAGCTCATAGTCCATTGTAAAGTAAAACATGGATTGACACACCAAACCTATGAAAGAATGTGAGCATCCAAGCCTATTCCTTGAGGTAATGGATGGAGTTGCCCCAATACATTTATAAATCTTTTGATGCCCTTATACACACAATGTGCATAAATCAGCAAAAAAACAAAACTTTTGACATGAACCATTTATCAATTTCATTATTTCTAATATAAGACACTCAACTTCAGGAATATAAATCTAACAAAAAGTTAACATGAGCCGAGACTATAAGGGCACCTCTGGCTGATCACCTTCTTTCCGAGCTCCATTGCAATGTCATAAGTACCCAGAGTAGCCACCACCTGCAGTAAAACACCAAATATCTCTGTTAGGAGAAACCTTCATTGAACAAATTCTTTCAGCTTAAAAGTCCTTGTATTAATCTCAGGCCATCACCTCTCTTACATAGACTCAATCCAGGGAATGATGGAAAAAAACTTCCTATTCATGGGCTCCTAGTGATATATGAACAAACATTTAAAGACACAGTTCTGAAAAATGGAAAAAGAAAAGGGTAGGCTTTCCAATTTATAGCCTCACAGTTGACATATGAGCAAACCAGTTGAAGACCCAATTCAGAATTTTTTTAAAAATAAAAAAAGCCAACTAGATTTCCCCAGTGCCTCTCAGTGGCATATGAACAACTAAATTAACACCCCATTACATAAATGATAAAAAACTGACAATTGGCTCCCCCATTCAAGGCCTTCCAGTGAAATATGAACATATATTTAAATACCCAGTTCAGAAATTTTAACAAGTAGACTCTCCCATTCATTCAAGGCCTTCCGGTGAAACATGAACATATATTTGAATACTCAGTTCAGACATGCTAACAACTAAATTGTCCCATTCATGGTCTCTTAGTGACATATGAACAAAGACCCAATTCAGGAATAAATGCAGACAATTATGCTTCTCCAGTAATGGACAATAAAGTGTGGTGAGCTTACAGTGACATATGAACAACTAAATTAATGCCCCAGTTCATATAACACTGACAATTATCTTCCCCGTTCGAGGCCTTTCAGTGAAACATGAACATAAATTGGAAGACCCAGTTCAGAAATTCTAACAAACAGACTGTCCCATTCATGGTCTCTCAGGAACATATAAACAAACATTTAACAACCCAGTTCAGAAAACACTGACAATTAGCTTCCCCATTCAATGCTTTTCAGTGACACATGAGCATATATTTGAAGACCCAATTCAGAAATTCTAACAACTATACTGTCCCATTCACTGTCTCTCAGTGACATAAAAACAAACACTTAACATCCCATTAAGTAAAAAGAATGCTGACAGTTACACTTATCCAACTTAATTAACACCCCAGTTCAGAAAACACTGACAATTGGCTCTCCCATTCAAGGCCTTTTCAGTGAAACGTGAACATAAATTTGAAGACCCAATTCAGAAGTTCTAACAAATAGACTGTCCCATATGAACAACATATAAAGACCCAATTCAGGAAGAAATGCAGATAATTATACTTATCCAGTTATGGACAAGAAAGTGTGGTGAGCTTACAGTGACAGTTGCACTTCTCCAACTTAATTAACAACCCATTTCATATTCATAAAACACTGGCAAATGGTTCCCCCATTCGAAGCCTTTTCAGTGACACATGAACTTTCATTTGAAAACCCAATTTAGAAATGCTAACAGATAGACTGTCCCATTCACGGTCTCTCAGTAACATATAAACAAACACTTAACAGCCCAGTTCACAAAACACAGACAATTACCTTCCCCATTCAAGGCCTTTTCAGTGAAACATGAACACATATTTGAAGACCCAGTTCAGAAATTCTATAAAACATACTATCCCATTAACAGCCTCTCAGTGACATATAAACAAACACTTAACGACCCATTAAGTAAAAAAAGCAGAAAGTTACACTTCTCCAATTACATACAAGAAAGTGCGGTGAACTTACAAAGATGGTCGAATAAGACAGCTTAGAGATGAATTCAGGTACACCGAACCCCCTCGGAGCAGAGCCGGCAATGTCATAAGCAAGTGTAATAGGTGAGAGAACAAGCTTTATTGGAAATTCGAATATGTCAATGAGTTGCTGTCCATAGCGGCTAGTGAAGTACTTGTACTGAAGGTCAGTAAATTGCTTCAAATTCTTCAGTAGCCGATCAGTCCCTCGAGACATTGCTCAAACATTCAACTAGTTGAAGAAGAAGAAGATGAAAAAATGACATACGAGGGAGATAGGCATATTTCAAGCTGGGTTGTAAAGGGATAGGATTTGGGGGTATATTTTTTATTTTCTACTATATTATTAAGAGGAGTCTTGTAGCAACCAGTGAATTAACACGTCACGAGTTTAAGTCGTGAAAATATTTTTTTGTAGAAATATAAGGTAGAGGTATTTATATATAGTTGCATGTTGAACGTTTTTATGAATACAATTTCACTACACAATTTTAAAATATTGTAGTTCTCACTTCAAATATTTTGCGATTTCTTATTTTAATAATTTTTTAAGATGAATGATAATAAGGTAAGTGTTTATGTATATCAGGAAAGTTTAAATTTTACATGAAATTGGTTGTATGAGATATAGTGATCTTATGTAGTGGTATAATTATTTTTACTTATCTCACAAATATGAACATTTACCAAAAAAATAATAATAGAAAACAATGGATATTGATGATCTTGAAAAATATAGTGATTATATATGATCAATATCTCTGAAGAACATTTCATATTAGGCGTAACTGATATTTGAAATTGTGATTCTTATTTTTATTCATTTGTAGTTTTGAAACTTTTACTAATCGCATTGATTAACAAACACTTAACATGTTTGGTTAGTAGAACGATTTCTTATTGTTTAAGAAACAATGAGTTTGATCTTTGTGATACAATTTTTTTTCCAATTTGAATATAGATTCTTTAAAGGTAATGTCCAAAAACAAATTATGAAAGACATGACCCGCAATCGATTGATTTTTCTAACTTGGCTACACAATTTGATGACTTGTTTAAAATAAACTATCAAAATTCTTCCGTCCATGTGAATAACAATGTGTATGATTAACAATATCCCTCTCCAATGGAGTCAATATGTAATAAACTTATATTTTAAAGTAAACTAATTAACATTTATTTTATAAGGTTATACATAAGGCCAAATATTGTAGAAACTATAAAAAATCCATAAATATATCAAAAAAATGTAGAAATTTCGATTCAATTTTCTTTATCCGAAAATTCAGTCTTCAATGTAAAGATCACGATTCTTCGATGCAACGAATAATCAAAATTTTATTAAATATATTTTAAATTACATTTAATTATATATTTTGACCCAAAAACATTTTAATTTAAAAAACCTAACCCATTTAAGATTTAAGTTTAACCCAAGCCCTATTTGCATTGTGAGAAAGAACTCATCTGATTCACTTTTCTGTTCTCACTTCTTTTCGCGCGCTCAGTAGCAGCCAATAAGAGCCAACAACCGCCTCTCACTCTCACCGGAGCAGCAATCGCCGGTGACCAGCAGGGCAGTGTATCTCTCAGTCTCTCTTCTCAGTACAAGTAGGAAGAAACTGCGTTGCTACCTGCTGGATTGCTGCCTGGTAGTGTTCTTTTTTTTTGGATTGTGTTGTTGAATGATGCTACTACTACAAGTTATTGATTGTTGGCACTATTGAATGTATTAGTTTCATGTTAAGTTAAACATTATGATAATTTTATTCTCATTTTATTTCTCACTTGCACCGAAAAAAGTTTGCACTTTTACATAACCGAACCGAAGAGCTGAATGCCCATCCCTAGAAGAGAGCTGAATGCCCATCCCTGAATTCCCAGTCCTAGCAGTCACCCTTCTTTCAAGGAAAAAATTGTTACTTGATAGCTCTTTCCTTTATTTAATATTGTATTGAAAATCATTACTTGTTATCGATTTTGTTTGGTGGTTGTTGTCTAACTTGTTACTTAATTCAGTAGTTGTAGCCTTGAGGTTACTGTTAACTATAGTAGACTTTAGCCAGCTTACTCTAATCCTGAATACTGATGTCTACTCTCTTTCAGAAATGTATTCACCAAATGAACATCCTCATACAGTCCCACTTGCAGAAAACAATCTTCAGGTTTATAGCAATACTACTTATCCAATTTCCACTTTTTTTTGTAAGATTTTGTTTAGAGAATGTAACCGCTTTTGGATGTTTGCTCCTGTGGAAATTCATAGCCATTCTTCGTGCTGCACAAGGCATCAAAGTCTTCAGAGTCTACTGCAATATCTCCTGGAAGACCGACCAAAAGAAGACTTGACTCTTCACCAAAAGTATCATTAAACAATGAAAACAAGAATGAGAACGTAAAAATGGAAGCTTTCCAGTGTGTATGGTCAAAAATTGAATCCAAGATTAAGGTTCTTCTTCCCCAATTTTGTTTCCTGAAATGTTATAGATATTTTCGTTAGTCCAATTGAGTGTGAATTAAGTGATGCTAAATTGCTTGTTTCTTGTTGTTTGAGAATTGAATTTAGGATGTCTTGAGGAGTATAAATGCTGACGTGTTTGATGAGATAGGACAATGGGTTCGTGAATCTTTTAATGAAATTTGTTCGTGTAGAGGGCCTGTTGATCCATCAAAGTCAAGTCTTCCATACCCTTTTGTTCATAATGGTGGTTTAGTTAAAAAGCTCTTCACTGGTCTGGTATTCACTAGTAAGTTCATTTTTCATTTCTTTTAGATGTTTAGTTTGCAAATATGAAACCATGCTGATGGTAACCAATATCTGAAATCTTCTATTTTTTTTTTCTGAAAAGACTTCTTATCCCAAATCCTCCCATAAATTTGTTGTGTTTCTTTTCAAGAATGTTGTTCAATTGTGTGAATTATGGCCTGACCATCTAACCCTGATTTCCTATTCCCAACTCTACCTGCACTGTTCCTGTTGATAATATTTTATCAATGGGTAGTAGTTCATTCGTGTTGATCAGTACATTCTTGGATTTTTTGCAGAGAATATTGAAACTGTCGATGACATATTAACTTTTGCTGAACTTGGTTTAAACTTGAAATCTCGTGGATGCTATGTGGCAAATATTTCCTCCTTGGATTTTTCTACCAAGAATGGCATTGGGGGCTGTCTCAGAGCGTTTCTGAGACAATTGCTTATGGTTGACATTGAAGTAAGTAGACAATTTAAGTCTATAATTATGCACATATTTAAGTAGAACTAAATCTTGTGTGACATCTTTATTGTTATTCACTATCATTCTTGTTTTTGATTCTAAGGCAGCTGATGTTTCGCTCTTAGCATCATGGTATAGTGACCATGGCAAGCATGAGAAACCAGTGGTTGTAATTATTGAGGATATGGAGAGGTGTTCTGGGGCTCTCTTATCAGATTTCATCAATATGTTAAGGTACTGTCATATATTGTCAGCATATCTCCTTTTTACACCATAGCTATCTACTTTTCAAGCATAATTAAAGCAAGAGTTGCACAGAACTTCTTCAAGATGGTGTATTTTACAATTTTAATTATGGAAAAGGGTCATATTTTCCCCTTTACTTTCAAATTATTTTCATACTTACCCTCCGTTTCACTATTATACATATCCTTACTGTTATGCTTTGAGCCAATAATATCCCTTATCGGCTTATCCATTAAATGTCCGGGTCCCAGCCTTCAAATAGACACGTGGAGATTTGATATTAATTTAAAGGACCCAGATCATTTTGCCTCATCCTGCTTTTGTTTTTTAGTTAAAATTTTGTTACTAGAATCTGATTTCTGCAGGTATGTCATTAGAATTTTGTTGCTGAATTTTGGAACTTGGAGATCTGATTCGATTTTTGTGAAAGTTTTGTTGGTTGCTGCCTGTAAGGTTTCTCTTTCAGTATTTGTTTTGGCTACTGTAGATTTGTTTAAAATGGTGGATAACAAGTCTGTGTGTCAAAAATTACAGAATATAGACTATATGGTTCTAATTATTTTCAACTAAGACTTTAGTTACCAATTTCAAAAAAAATAAAAATGATTGAGATGAAGTAAGACTATTGGATTTATGACCATTTGGTTGAAGGCCACCTACAAATGAAACTAAGAGCCTGTTTGAATTGGCTTATTTTAAGTGCTTTTATGCCAAAATAGCTTTTAAACACTTTGGTAGTGATTGGGTAAAATAAAAAAGTTCATATAAGCACTTGTTTTGCAGCTGAAAAGACAAAAATAAGCCAAAAGCTATAAGCCCATCAAACAGGCTCTAAAATAAACACAGATGAGAGATGATGCATGATTACAACAACAACAACATACCCAGTGAATTCCACTAAATCTTATTGATAGTGAAGTTGATTTGACTATGCATTGTGAACTTCTCAAAGGATTAATGGATTATTTGGAGTTTTTATATTCTAACAAAGGGAAAGCGTCTCGAGTTTATGTGTGCAAGAGTTTCTATTGTGTTGAGAAAAGGGGATTGATATGTGACGGCTTTTTTCATGGACTTCTAGAACTCCTATGAGGAACTGATGTTGATTGTCATTATTCTTGAGAATATTCCCATTTGCTACATAAAGACAACATAGCAACTAGTTGATTTGTTCACAAAGGTGTTGATCAGAACTCAAGTTGATTACTTTTGTAACAAGCTGAGTATGATCAATATTTATGTTACATCTTGAAGGGGAGTGTTCTAGATGTATGTATACGTCCTTTGGTATAATGTACATAGTAGCAAATATTAGAAGATTCAAAGGATTTGTATTTTTAGTCTTCCCTTAGTTAGAACCCAGTGTCAACTTATTTATACTGTACATCTTTGAATAAGAAACAAATCATTCTCCCATACCTTGTCTACTACATTTATCAAAGCTATGTGACTGGCAATAATATATACTCCAAATTAAAAATGGAGTTTTCTGCTGCAGTGCTGACAAAAGCTGGAACAAAAGTATGAGGCATCAAATCAGAGTTATGCATAAATTATCTCTAATTTTGATGCATTTTAAGTACCTTAAGAAAGGGAAAGACCTTTTCTTAGTTTGGTCAAGGGAGGAATATGCTTGTTTTAGGGATAAAGTTGATTTAATTGTACTTGCTACAAACAAATTATTTATGGTGTGTACGTATTGACTGCATGATTTTGTGCCTGAGCTTTACCTCAATTTCCTTTCTATTTTAAAGTTCATTTACCAAAGTATGTAGCTGTTCTTACATATAAAACCACTTCTGTATTATGATTCTTATAAGTAATGTCTGCTTTTATCAGTGAATGGTCTGTTAAGATTCCAATCATCCTAATTGCTGGTGTTGCTACAAGTGCTGATGCTCCCAGAAATGTGCTCACTGCCCGTGCACTTCAATATTTGTCTACATCAATATTCTCTCTGAAATGCCCAGCTGAAAGGTTGGATGCAATCATTGAGGCTGTTCTAGTAAAAAATTGTGCTGGCTTCAGTGTTGGCCACAAGGTGGCGACTTTCTTGAGGAGCTATTTTTTGAGACAAGATGGAACAGTTACTTCATTTGTTAGAGCCTTAAAGGTCTGAAACATATTTTTGTTTTCTTGTAATTATACATTAGAACTATACCCATCATGTGTTTATGTGTTTTTCGGCTCTGCTTGATTAGAAATCTGAATGTACATATGTACCCAATCATATACTTACAACTAACATAATGGTTTCTCCAGATGGCAATAATCCAACAACTTTCCATCGAGCCTCTTAGCTTTGTGCTCAAGCTTTTAGTTGATGAGGGAGATTGTAAGGTGAGAACTACTTCTCAAACTTTACATTTGCTTGGTTCTATTATATTTCTGTTTGGTTGGTGTCTTTATCTAAATGGGGGATCAAATATTTCCTTGAAAGAGATAAACTTCCGTACTCTGACTTCTATAGGATTTAGTCCATATTTTTTCCTTGTTCTTCAAAGTGCCTTCGTAGTTGTTGAGATTGAATAGGTGAAACATCCCAACTTGGTTAGAATGTTTCAGGCTGTGACCTAAACCAACTTACAATTGCAGGTTATGTCCATGATGTCAGATACTGTGGAATGATAGTTAGGCCATTTTGCTATTGATATTCTGCTCTAACACGTATTATTTGTGGTTTTTACATTAACATGGTTACCATGTGAAGATCAAGTTGCATCATATAAGTGACAACTTTGTATAATTATTTTTTTCCATACGATTGTTAATCCTTTACAGGGGTCATGGTATGAGGATCTTGCTAATTTGCCAGAGGAATTGATAAAGCATTCTTTTGAGCTTCCATCTTACAGGAAATATTCAGTAAATCGGTTTGTAACATTATATGCCCCTTTTTAATGATTAAAAGTGTACTTCATATTTGAGGAGAATATCTCTAAATAGCTCATGAATCATCTTACCAGGAATAATCATGTAGAACTAAATGCTATGAGTCTAGGCCATGGACTATCAGAAATGCAGAGGCTGCAGGAACTATGGAGATCTCGCCTTATGGTAAGATTTTATTATACATTGGGCCTTTACGATTAATGTAATTCATATTGGTTCCTAATTCAGGCGATGACAAGATTTGGAAAATTATTCCACAACTTTTCAATGCTCCATGTCTTTTTGTAGGTTACTGTTTTGGTATACTTCTTGTATACGGCCGACTTTGGCCTTGTGAATAATGAAATTGTTTACCTGATAAAAATAATGCCCCTGTTAAAATTTCTCAATAACCTAAAGGTGGAATGGCTTCATCATTTTTTTTAATCAATAAATGTAGCTAAATATATCTGGAAGTAGAAACTGCTTAGTTCCTTTGCAGCTCTCAGTGTCATCATTGAAGTTCTCCAAAAAGTTATGATGTTATCCCACAGTTGCCCGGTGAACATGTTATCTAATACCGCAGTTATGGAATTGAAACCCCATTCTATATGGTATTAGTTAGTTATTGGTTGAGTTCTTCAAATAAATGGCTACATCTTTTTTGGATTTTCTTTAATTTTCTCTAGATTCTACTGTTTGGTGTTGACAGCCAGAAGAAAGATCGAAGTTTGCACTTCTTTCATTATTTCTTCCTTCAAGACTTGCCACCCCCTCAATATATGCTATCTCTTCTTCCATTTTCTCTTCTTAGATTGTTGGAGTCTCTTACAAATTTTAAGGTCTGATAGCTAATATCTAATGAATCTCTTTGTTTTTCTACAATTGTTTCTATTTGCTTCCTGAATATTATAGACATGCCAAATATGGCATTGAATGAAAAAGCTAGTTATTTGTGCAATATGGGAAGATTTCTATTTCGTGACTAAAATATTATTTTAGTGTTTATATGAAGCTGGAAGGTACCATAAAGTTGCATTGCTGGACTTGTATTTGGAGGCATTAGATCCTGAGTTATACAACTCCAGGTTATCTAATCAAGGCTGTGATAGTGCAAAAGATAGGAGCTTGTTGTCAAATAATGATAAACTTTTCAAGCTACAAAAGGCTGAGGTTACCAATCAAGTCATCCGCAAAATAAGGTAGTTGCAAGTCTTACCCTTATTTCTACACTCAGCATTAACTTGTTCTTTACTTCACCTGGAAAGTAAACTAAGAAATTCCATGCAGATGGAATTTTATTCCAGTACTCTATTCTTTATGGCTGTAAGGAGAAAACTACTCCATCCATAATTAGATTCTTTAGCGAAAATGGTGTTTGCAGAAAAACTGAAAAGGATTCAGATGATTCCTTGTGTTAAAAGTTCCTGTATCTTTTGTCTTATTCCTCCAACCCTTCTCCTCCAACCAAATGTTGCGCATGATGCTTGAGTTTTTGATGAACCAGGGATCTACCAGCTGCGAAGCTATCCCAGTTGCTTAAGAGTTGGGAGAGGCTCACCAAAGGGACAATGGAGGTATAATCACTGCCAGTTCATTTTAAGCGGCAAACCCCTTATAGCAGTTATAGGAAACAATGCAATTTGGTTGGTGTTCATATGGATTTTATGTTTATAGGAATAAATATGGAAAAATGTAATTGGTCAATGAGACATGTTAATACTTAAGAAAAGGAAAACTAAATGCCCACGCACTAAGGGAAAAAAGTTAGAAAATAGAAGCAGCTAACCAAATGTACTGTCAATCAAAAAGCATATGAAGAGGCAAACATATTTTATTTTGGAGTTGAAGGAACTGTTTTCATGGTTAGGAAACATCTTCAAAAGTTTTCCCAGGTCATGCAAGCCTTAATGATCTTTTCTTTCTATCCCATCTTTCCTCATTGGTGATTGAATAAGATTTCAATGATAAGTAGATTATTGAATTGCCTCTGGATGGAAAGGATACTGAGAAATCTCATCTTACATCAGAAATCAAATATTTGGATTAACTTATCTGTTTGTTTTTCCATGTTTATCTTGTAGTGAATGGCCTAAATTTTCTGATACTTCTGCAGCAGTTTCATCTTACCAATTTTACTTGATGCTACAGCTTACATCGAGTGAGTTCTGATATACTGCTGTGCTCAGTCATTTTATAACTCTCTGGTCATTGCTTCAGGTTCATGAGAAGATTATGGAGCTACAGTCCCAAATGGTATCAGAGGATGTCAAAAGTCACAAAGCAGAATTAACTGATATATCAAAGTATGTGGTGAATCCATAACTGTATGTGTTCTATCCTTGCAGCATTGTAAGGATAACTTGACACAATTTGTTGAGTTGTTAGATTTTGTTTCCGCTTTCTGGCATGTCATTTGTCCTTGGGCTAGATTTAATATATAGGAGTGCCACTTATTGCTAGATAATTGTATTAAGGTTGTTATAGCCAATGAGTTAGCATCTCTTGTAATTTTATGACTGCGTGTTGGAATGCTGTTCTCCTGCCAAAAAAAGTTTTGCACTGTGAAGTCCAGATGGCCAATTTAAGTCCATTAATCTGCTCTATAGATTTTGGAACCTTATGGGTGGTGACTTGGGGTGAAGGTTGTGAGGAAAGTTATGTGTATAAGCAAGTCAAAGAGGAGAGAAAGAAAAAGTGAAGGGGTTAGTACCCTCCATGTCAGCTTTTCCACCCATTGGATGTATATGCCTTATACTCTACCTAGGGAGGTAAATGCATTAATTTCATCCTTTACCCTTCCACATTATGGAACCAAACAAGTAGAGATACTTCGGTACAAGTAGTTGTGATTCTTCTGAATATATCTTAAATCTTTTTCTTCAATTTACGATGTTATGACTTGTGTAACAGGAGACATGTCAATCGACGCTGTTTAAATGTGGAGAAAGATGCATGCACATCAAATGACAAAGCTATGACTTTAGCAGGTCAAATGATAAGGTAGGGAGGGGCACATAACCTGTATTCCTCTACCTTTCTGTCATTGCTGTGCTTGATAATGGGATTAGCGGGGATGGATTTCTCCTTATCTTGCTTTCCTTTCTGTCCTTTGGAGGAAAAAGTCCTTTGTTTAACTACATCATGGTCCCTTTCTGTGATGGCGTGCCAGATAGGAAAATATTCTTCTTATACTTCTTTTTAAGCAGATTATGTTTTTTAGCCAGCAAAAGATCGTGAATCTGTATAAATTTACCACACATCTGCTTTTAGACGATGTGTCGGCTACAATGCAGGTTTTGTAAAGAAGCATTAAGAATACTTTCTGATCATTTGACTAGAAGGCATAGGTGCTTAAATCATGTCAGCCATGAACATAGACATAGTGATACTCTAAGATTGAACTTTTGGGGCATGATACAAAGGAAATTAAAAATTCTATATTTATGTTTTATCTGATTTATGAAAAAACATTTGAACTATTTAACACTACTTCAGGTACATACTCCGTCACTTCCATAGGTTGTAAAATAGCTCTTAGTGCGGTAAAGAGTGAATACACGTGTAAATCTACATAAGAGAATTATCCTCCTCTGCTCTCTTATTTAGGACTTGTTAGAATGGTAAATAAAAGATAGGGAACTTTGTGTTTCATGAAATGTTGTGTACTATTGTTAGAATATCATGAGAATTATTTGTAAATGTAGGCTGCAATTGTCTAGATTCATTGTTATCAAAATAGAAGAATATGTTTAAGGATAATTCATATGATATTCTAGAATACTCTTTGCTTGATTGTTCAGAAATATTACTTTGTGGATTAATACTCCTATATAAAGAGTGTTCCTTTTACAAGAAAAACTCCTTATACAGAGAATCCTTCTTGAAATAGCTGAACCTGCCTTTTATAATAAAGATATATAAAGAATCCTTGTAATGTCAACAACCAAGTCGATAGAGGTCCATCGAAAACTACATCTCTACCCTCACAAGGTAGGGGTAAGGCTAGTACACCAACCTCTCACTACTCCTCGTACAGTTTATATACCGAAGGTTTTCATTAAAAATAAAATTATATTCCTTATCAAGAAAAAAACTGTTATCGACAGTAACTTAATCTCTAGCGACTTCTATGATGTCCTTCACCACTGTGAACTGTTACAGCTGTTTAACATCATTTGCAAAAAAAATGAGCAAGTTGCTTGCCACAGTGGTGCTTCTAAATCTAAGTCTCAAAGTTTTAAATTTTTCGAGTCTGAAAGTGCTGCAAATTATAATTTGAAGTCTTACTAAGATATTGTACTGAAGCATTAGAATCTGGAAATAAAGAACCCAAGAAGTGATGTTATCATGTGCCTTCGTGTTCCAGACCATGCTTGATTGTCCTTTGCCTGTATCTGTGAAGGTTTATGACTCAATTTTTAGGATGATGATTCCTTTTCAGCAGATAAAGTTAAGTTTCTTCACCACTACTTACCTGTTGTTGAATTTCTTACGAAACAGGGACACCATGCAGCCCATTGAGTGTATACCATTTCATGAACTTATTTGCTTCAAGGATGTTGACAATCTCCAATCAGTTAAGTTTCCTGATTTTCATTCAAGACATGACCGATCACAGTAGTATGCTTCTATATTTATCATCTACACTTCAATCTAAAGACATGCGTGCTTACTTAAGGGTTTCTGGTAATTAAAATTTCCTTTGTGCATCATTCACCTCAAATCTTTTTTCCCAGCAAGCACATGGTTACCTAGTAAGTATACTATTACTATTTGAAGTGTGACAGTTCTTGTAACCTGGTAAAGTTTTTGATGCTAATTGCATTATACTATGTTTAATAGATATCTTAACTGTAGCTATTAACTTTGTCGTTAGTCAGACCAAGTATCATGAATACCTTTGTATTTTGATCTCATATGTGCAAGAAGTTAGATAGTTCAACTTATGGTACTATCGGTAATTCTAATGATGTATTATTACTTGCTTTGCATTTTCCATAGTTTTCTTTTCTTTTTCTTATTTTCTTGTCGATGGTGAACCAGAAATCAAGGTTATTAAGATAGGGTAAGTATGATGTTTTTGTGAATTTATAAGTCAAGATCAAATTATTTTGGCCGTAATTCTTTGATAACAAGGGATAGCCTAGTGGAAATGAACCTCTACCTCCAATCATAATGTTGGGTTCGAGTCAACAAGAGAGCAAAATGGGAAAGAACCAGCCACCCAGATGAGACTCCCGCTGAAAAACTTTCTTTTTCCGGGGAAAGAACCAGTATTTGGCTCCTGCCTTGGGGGGTATGGCTTTGCCATGTCACCTATGTATGCGATTCTTTCAGTGGTATTTAACATCAAAAGCCTTATTGTGAAATTACAAGTTGATTCATGGACTCACAGTTGTTTTTATGCTTCTATGTAGGCTTTGGCTGGTGATCCAAGAAGAAGAATTCAAATTGATCTCTTGAATTTCTACAAAATTCTCAAGTGTGGATGTTGCAGCAACAGTGGTGGTACACTATCACCATCTATGCATGATACCTCAATAATGTAAGACTGCTCTGAGCACCTCTACTCATTGTTTACAATGATGCCCCATTAGAGCTTTTACATTCCAGGTGGCATGTTGCCTAAGTTTGGTCACATGATCATATACCAAATACAATGCAGACTAGTTTATACTTTTTTTCCTTCATTGACGTGCTATCATTCTAATGTTATACTCATCCTGATTTACTAGGCTACTTAGATGGACATTTCGTGTCCCTTTTCCAATAATATTGTATGCTTTCCTGCCAATGAAAGAAGTGCTGTGAGTATTCTGGGTCTGTAGTCTCTTGCAGGGGAAAACATTACCTGTTCTATTCTTTTTCTCTGCATGCATCAGATAGACTTTGTTTCTGAATATGCATAAATGACTTCAGTTAGGAAAATTTCTCACTGATGTGAGGTTTACATGACTTCTTTTTTGGTGTGCACCATTTGGGATTCAAGTCATACCCAGCGCACCACTCCTGTTATGCCATCACAGCAAGTGGGCTTTTTTTTACATAAAAAGGTTTCTACAAGTAAAGTGGAGCTTAAATCATCTTTCATAATTTACCACATACAAAATAAAGGTGTCTATAATATACCAAAAATGTGCCTTGAATATTTGGTTTTAACATGCCATATCGTTTGTTTAAATTGGAATGAAAAAAAAAACTAACTAAATATAGAAGGCGGCGTCTTTTTATGGACAAACTTAAAAATAAAGCAAGACTGGGGAGAGTCAAGTTCATATAAGGTTAAGTACTCTGATGGCTGAAGTCAGCTTGATATTATATATTGGCACCATTTGTAACTTCAGATTGCATATTTTTTCAAGTGATGAAGCTGCTATGCTATATTTTTCTCATTAGAACTAATTTTTATATTCAAATGGATTTTTTTGCATTCACATGGATTAATAGGAGAGCTGAAGTTGTTTTGAATCCTCTCACACAGGTATACACTGGCTCAAGAGCATGGTGATCTCATTAATCTTCATGACTGGTTTCAATCTTTTAAAGCATCTATTTCAAGCTCAGGAAAGAAAGGGTTGAAGAAGTTGGCTTCACCGAAGAAAAGAAAGGAGAACACCTCTTCTCAAAACAATTCTGATGCATTGTTACAGTATCCTTTTATCTCTTCAGCATTTTCTTGGCTGTTAAAACAGGTGCCATATTGATGTGGTATATAGTCCTCTTGCTCTCTACCAACAATTTCATTGGATGCTTATCATGATTCTTATATGGTTTTACATCATGTTAGTATCCCTGGTTTATGTTTTGTTGTAGTTCTGTATAAATTCCATGAAGCCTCTCATTCTCATTTGCTGGCAACAAGTGTTAATATACCATTTAGGTTCATTCAGGAATTGTTTGTTTCAGATTTTGTTTCATAATTGTATGTTATTGTGGGCTATTCTGGATCCTTGACTTAATGTTGCATAGAGCAAGGTTTTGCAGAGCTGTGATGGAGCTGCAGATTACAGGGTTGCTTCGTATGCCAAGCAAATGGCGCCCTGATTGTGTGCAGAGAGTGGCTTTTGGAGTGTAATCATATTATATTAAAACTGGAAAGTTCATTGGATTATGTTTTTGCCCCTCTATAATTAAAATGTTGTAAAACATATAATTATATTATCATTTGAAGTACATGAATGTGTAATGATTTTTTGACTTCATTCAATTAATTTATAATTTGATATTATTACATAGAAGGGTGAGTAAACAAAAAGTTATTAAGTTAAAAAGTTGAATTATGTACTCATAAAAAATGGATCAACTTTTATACTCCTAAAAGACCAACTTATTTCTTAAACTACAAACAGAATGCAAATTAAAAAAGTTTGTTTAGAAATTTTAAGTTTTGTATGTCATTGAACCAATAATATTTTGGTATAACCATGTAAATATATATCTTACGAAGTAATAAATATTGTCCTTAGACATAAATCTTCAAGATAAAAATATATAAGAAAGTAAATGGTACTTTATGGTGCAATAAATAAATAATATTGTACTCAAGTGTTTTTATCTACTTTTATTGGAATTCTTGAAGACTAACTTACCAAAACAAAGACAAAGAAGTACTTCATGGAGTAATACATTATAATATAACTCTCTAAGAAGAAATTTGACGGCTTTAGCTCTTCAGATAAAATTAACAAATAAGGTATAGGTTTTTATACATTTTATTCTTAATCTTGAACATTTAAAACAACAATAATGATACACAATCACACTAAGAAGATTTCTTCCTAGAAAATAACTTTCTCATAGATTTTTCTGACAAAAAAATAAAATTTAGTGCTAGCTCACGCTGGCCCGCATAGGGCTCAATTGAGCTAGTATTTTGGAGGCCCTTTCAAATGAATAGTTGGGTTGAGCTAGGCCGTTGAAATCTATGGCCCGCTCAATCCGAGCCAGCCCGTGTTAATAGCTCTACTCCTTACACTCACATTTGTTTCAAAGATCAGATGTCTAGGCTTGAATTATTTACATCTAAAGGTAACAAATGAGCAACAAGGGTTGTGCTGGAATGATAAGTACTTCTTCATCCTTAATCAAAGATCTTGGGTTCGAGTACCCCTGGGTGTTGCCTTTGGTTAGGGAGCGCGGTGGCATGGCAAATGAGGGCTTGATAAGTATCTATAGCAGCCTTTAAGTTGTTGGAATCATATCGCCAAATAACTTTATGCTTTACAAATACCGGATGAGCTCAACAGCGAACTTTCCCTTCCTTGTTGAGCTTATTTCTCCAATCTGTGAACAAGAGATCCATTAGTTGCAGAAACAGCAATCTCATTTCATTAACAATGCTCTATAGGATGTAAGACAGGCCATTTGAAGCCCCAAAATGAGCTAGCATTGGTTGACTGCATATGCTAGTTTTCGCGACAAGTAATTCTCACAACATAAACCCCCACACCTCCAAAATCACTGAACATACTCTTATTCATACTAACAATATCATAACACCAAACTTAGCAGGAAAATGAAGTCATGTCATCAAACACACTAAGCATTTATCTGAAGGAAGTCTTGATAGACTCTATAAAAATAAGAATTCTTCAACCAAACCTAAATATTGCCCCAAGTAAAATTCACCAACAACAAGAAGTTCAATCCCAAACTAGTTGGTGTCTGCTATATGATACTGCACCAACCATGTCGCTCTATTTTTGTTTTAATTTTATTTTGAATCAATCAAATATTTGAGGATTTAGGTTCTCGGGCACTAAAAGTTCTCTATATTTTGTATTGGCATATACATCTCTAACAAGATAAAGGCTCCTTGCAAACTAATCACAACTAGTTAGATCACCTGTATGGATCTTTTTCTCCTATTGTTCTATATATTGCGCCAAGTCTACATGGATTCCAAGAAGATGTAGGTCTATAATTTATTCTATCTAATTTTATGTCTACCTTGTCCCTTTTAACAACTTAAATTACCATGGTTTCACACCTACAAATTGATGTGTTCGAGCTTGACTAATCTCAGGCGACTTGTTTTTCATTTTACCCTCAATGTGTGCTACTGCACCTTCAGCCAAATGTGATAATTCCTAATCTTGTACCACCGCACATCCATCTTAACAGACACATTTCTGCAACACTCATCCTATGAATATCCTGAAGAAATTCTCTAAATTACAATCACCTAATTAATCTAAAAACTATAATCACAAAATTGGCATTATAGCAAGGCATCCAAAAATTTAAACCAAAGCTTTACTATTTGACCTTTTTCTCTAGTCACTTTTTATTTGCTAGCTTTGTTTGTAGGTTAAAGAGAACTTTCAAACTTGAAACAGTGTTTTTGGTTGCACTTAGTTGAGTGATAATATTGGCAAATGATACTCCAGTAGTTAAGGAAATGGGAGTTCACATTTTAAGTGAAGTCCTGAAAAAATGGAATTTCAACGTCAGAACTTATAGGAAGAGATAAGTATATGCCCTTTTGGTCGGCCAACCAGAGGCGGATCTAGCCCTGTATCTATGGGTTCACGGGAACCAGTAGCTTTCACCCAAATCTTGTATATGTATGAAGAAATATTCTAAATATCTATTCATATTTGATTGTAGGAACCCATAAGCTTCAAATTCGTCTCTGCAACCAATGAGCCAATGAGAAGAGAATATTTAACTCAATACTCAAATAGCATTATAAAATTTAAAGCAAAAACTACTTCTATCCATAGGTTATTTGTTGTGTGTGTGTGCATGCGATATGGGAGGGGGGTTCATTCTGATTCATTCACTTTACCAACTATGGAAGAATTTTATGAGAAGTAACTTACTTTAAGTCTTCCTTCTCCGCTAACTGATATCATGTCTCCAGTCTTAATGGTAGTATTGCTTTTTGTCACGGTGCTCCAATTGACACGAACATCTCCATTACTAAAAGGCCAGCAATGTAGAGTGAGACAGTATCAACTTAGGCAACAACGTATTCGGCCAAATACATCTGTATTATCAAAGCAGTAAAAACATATAGAAACTGTAACGAAATCAACACTTCTTTTTATGATGGTAATGTGTGTGCCAGCTTGCGCGGAGCTCAACTATTCCACCGATTACCTGCTACCTCCCATTAGCACAGGTACTGGTAAAGACTTGCACGTGGAAAAAAACCACCTAGTATTTTTTGCTTCCTCTAAGATTTAAACCATAGACTTCATGGTACTCCTCCTACTTGTTAGTGATTCATTCAATTTTTGAGACTACAACAGCAAACCTAAGTTGCTCGGACTCTCCAAATATGTTGCTGCACCCGTGTCGGATTCTTCAAAAATAAACTATTTTGGAGGATCTGACACGCACCCAAGAGTGGATAATATTTTGATTTGTACCCATGACTATGTTTTTCGATAAATTACTGGATCTTCTTTTCTTTTCGATTTCTTTTTTAGGAAGTGATTAACAAATAACAACTTCCTTCAAGTTGTTAATTATTCACCTGATCTTCTACCAGTATAATGCATGAACTAATCTATGTCTATGCTTGTGCATCCTTTCCTCACACAGAAAGCTTCTTCTAGAGGCATCGTCCATTTATAATTGCCGTGGAGCGAGCATCTACTTCGAGGAGAAATAAACCCTTCCTAACAGCCAACTCAAGCAGTACACCATAGCAAGAGACTCTTCAGTCCCTTCAAGAAATTAGTTTTGCTTTTATGAAATAGGGGAGAATGCACAGCAATGCAGTGAGATTCCCTTTATGGCAATTGTCATAGTTGTTGAACCTAGTAAAGATTATGGGTTGTGGATCTTTTCAATTACCTCGCTCTTTTGCAGGTGACAATCAAAATGAAACCAAATTTAAAGCCTATAGGGTATAGAGAAGACCTAAACAATGTGGGAATCAATGAAAAGTTGAGGAAATTTCATATTTGAATACCATATATATAATTTCAAGGTCATACTGTACTGGAAGGACAGCTTATCTGCAGATCCTTTGTTTTTGGTAAGGATAGCTTATCCACCAATCTATGACAATGATTACGGATAGCATGTGGTTCATAAATTGAGGCAAGAACCATTTTTAATTATCCATATACGAATAACTAATGTAAGGATCATTATGTAGTCATTCACCACGCAAAGCACACATCAAGCAAAATATTTTGGACAGAGAAAACATATACAAAGGGGGATTACCTAATCAAACTGGCCATTTTAGTTCGTGAAACTTTGAATCCTGCACTAGCTACAGCATCAAGTCTCAATGATGCCTCAATGGATTTTGAGGACTTTGTCCTGGAAAAAGTAAAATAAAAGTGGAAATTTCCTAGATCAAAATGTGTTGCGTATGAAGGGAAGAAACCAAAGGAACTATAAATGTAACACTTTCAACCTTGGTGGTTCATATTCAAGGGCAAGCAATGGAATCTTCTTGCAAGAGACAGAAACATTTCCAACCTACAAAGAAAATATTAAGTGGAAAGCCTTATCATTCCAATTTTTTTAAAATTACGACTGTTCGCTCCTTTGGGATTTCTGTAAACTATTTTTTATGAAGAAAATCCACGCTCAGTCATTCTCCAATTCAATGTAATATCATGTGATAAAGTGGATGATGGCAGTGAGTACAGTATTTGTTGATATTCACAATAACTTAGAATTTCACTCTAATTGGCTAGTAGAAGCTAGTGGAGAATTGGAAGATACTGTTAGAGGAAGCAATGAGCAAAGTACCGTTACCTTGTCCAATGCTGATACAAGGAAGTCAGAAAGTTCTGGAACAACAAGAACATGAGCTCCCTTTTCACCCTAAACATCAGAAAGAGATGTTCAGGATAACCCAACACTTCGAAGAAATGGGAAGTGGAATATGTTACAACAGTTACACAAATACGCACACAAGACCAACACCATGAAATTAGTCAGAACGTGTGAAAGAAAGTAAGAATAAAATACAGTTTAAAAGAAAAAAACAATTCAAAAACCTTAAATAATCTGAAGCGTAACTTTGATGTTAGTTTAAAACAGCCATTTAACAATCTCCAAAGAAGCTCAACCATTGTTCTGTTTTAGGAGGCAGTTTGCTTTTAGATAGTAGCTAAGCAAGGATTCTTTGTCGTGCTCTGGTTCTTTTTTTTTTTTTTTTTTACGACGGCAGCATTCAGGCCAACTTGTGGGCACCTTGACCATTTCCATCAGATACCAGCTACTTCCACCAACACAAGTATCGGCAAACTCTGACCCCCAAGGTTTAGGTAGATGGAAAGAGATCACCTAGTGTTTTTTGCTTCCGCTAGAATTTGAACCTTAGACCTCATGGCTCTCCTCCCACTTTATTTTACACTAGGCTTACACAATTACATGCATTGTCATACTCTTATTTTTTATGTGCCTAAGCTAATTTAGTAGTATGTTCTCAGTGCTGAAGGGATATTTCAATAATCTATCTTGGATGTTGCTTCATTCACCAAGCTTTGTGCTACTTCTACATTTCGTTGTCGGTGTTTGAATCACCACTTCCACACTAAAACAAAGGACTCATTAGATATCAAAGTATTGATCAACAAGTTTACTTCTTAACCATACACTACCTCCACATATAAGTTCTGACTCATCTTTTATGTTCCATTGTACTTGGCCCTTGTTGATTTGACATTTCTCTTGAGAAACTATTTATTAGGAGTTTGTTTACTAAATTATCCTTATAATTGTACTTTAAAAATCTAGGTTTGACAACTATTACTTCATATACTTATCTAATGATAAGGACATAAGGTTAATATGAGAAGAAAATAATAATCTCTCTTGATTTGCTAAAATTGACAAGTAAACAAGAAAATCTATGTTTAGTATAAGGGCCAAGTAAAATGGAACGGAGGGAGTACATAATAACTCAGCTACAAAGAGGTGGATCCTCTCTTAGGTGTAATGCCCACAACTCTCTGCCCAAGAGCCTCTATTTGATCAACAATATCTCACCCTCTGTCACTTCTATCTTTCTTTTACATATTTTTTTTTGTAGCTGAACAAACGATGAAATCAACTAGGTGTTACCAAAACTTGCAAGAGAGAGATACAGAAAACCTCCAAAAAATAAATAAATAAAATACCTGCAAGAGTATATCTCCCAGCTTATTCCTTGCAATCCCTGTACCAAGGATTGCACCAAGGAAATCACCGTGAGAACAAGGTTGAAATGAAAAGTTCCCTGAAATACTGGAAAGAGGATCCCTTTTCACAATAATAAAGAGGATTTTTTGATTGGTTGATTTAAACAGCAGACAAAACTGAACAATGACAGGAGGACCTACCTCAAGGCTGCAACATTATCTGGATCACTTGTTAATGCCTCTGCGTGTCCAACTGAGAGTCGGCATCGTTCGGCCTGTTTAAGGAGACAGTAAATATAAATTCAAGCAGCTTTATTGCTCAAACATGTTTTGTAAAACAAACTGTGTCCAACCTCTGGGTATCCTCCTTGTGCAACTGTTTTGAGATCAGCTAACCTTTCTAAGACTAGCATTGACTCTTTTAAGACAGGCGGAGTCAGAAAATCAGTATGTAAAACTTCTCGTCTTAATGATGCCCGTTTTGCCTGAGAAGAACACAAGTGAAAATCAGTTTAGATTAAGACTTAGGACAATGTTTTGGAGCTTTTCCTACAACAGGGACCAAAGAGGTGAAAAACTAGACAAGACTTTTCAACTGTTAATTGAGAGGAGAGCGATTGGTTTGGTAGATGTATATGTACCAGTTCAACAATACGTTTCACATCTTCAATGGGGTTCTTATCTCCCACTCCTTTCAGTAAAATATCAGCATCACCCTTAATAGCCTGTGGTAGGCTGCATATTCCAAAAGCTGTTTTGAAAGAGGCCATCAATATACCATTTAGCTTGGCCTTTATGCCAATGTTAGCTGACTTTGAGTGTGCACAAATAAGCACTTAAACTTATATAAAGCTGAATAAGTAGACACACACGTTCTACGAGACATAATACATGTAGGATGTCAGGTAGGATATGTGTGTTTACTTGTTCAACTCTATACAGATTTAAGTGTCTATTTGTGTACACCCAAAATTGGAGATGATATCAAGTTAAATGACATATTTATGTATTATACCTACAAATTATATAACTCAATAACTAAAAAAAAGATGACAAAAATCAAAGCTTCAAATCTTGTTTCCGCCTCTGTCCATAGTAGATACACCATTTAACAAGTAAGTAGTCAGGTATTCACATTGCATTCAACTATTTCAGCTAAATTACCATACAAATTGACACAAAATCATCAAAAAGTAGACACGCTAGAAATAAGGAAATTTCCATACCTGAGGGGTGTAGAGGTGTTCGGAGGATGAGGGTTGTACCGGAGAAGACGTCTCCGACGACATGAGTGGTGGGGCGAGTAGATAGAAATGAGGGAACTACTCTTCGGAGAATCGATTGTGCGGCAAAGCCAGTGGCAGCCATGGCCGGTACACGTAGTGCGCACATTGGTTCGGGATTTTGGGTAGTAAAAAATAAGGCAAGACTTTGGATGAATGGAGATAATTCAATATTGAAAAATCACATTATGGGAAAATAATACATTTATTTAGTTAAAATTTGGAAAAAAATGAATTTTTGAATTTGTGTTGAAAATTAGTTTTTGGAAAGGGAACTTCGAAAATATTTAAATTTTCATGAGTCGAGGCAAAACATATTAAAATTTGATTTTTTTTCAAAACTGATCAAATTTTATGAATAAACAATATTTGATTTTATTTCAAAAAGTAAAAAATCTACTTTCAAAATCTATGAGCCAACGGAAGTGTTGAGCTATCAGGAGCTACGTCCTTGATCTCAAAATCTATGAGCCAACAACATTCAAGATTATATAGTTTTTGGATGATCGAAAGTGCTTATAAAACATATTTTTAAAAAGTTTTGAAGGGTTTGACCAAGCTTTTGGGAAAAAAATAAATATTTCTAAAGAGTATTCGAGGCAGTTTTTCAAAAGCCAAAATGTAGATTTTCCTCAAAAGTACTTTTTTTTAAAAAGATACACTTAGAAACAATTTTAAAAGCTTGACCAAACACTAAATTATCGTGTATTTCTTAACGTTATTGGTCAAACACAAACTATTTCTCAACAAGAACACTTTATCAAACCAACACGAAGGCAAACTAGAGTTCGAGTAACATAGCTTTCTTTTCTATGCAAACCAACATGAAGGCAAACTAGAACAATAGTCTAGGCATACTTAGCTTCACTCAACATAACAGAGAACAGACTTTGTTTCAATGAACAAAATGTAGGCAGATAATAAAGAACTTAGATGTTTACAATTAATGCCAAAGATGAAAATCTTTAAGCAAATGTCAAAACTTGAAACTACTACACCAACCAAAAATCAAACATGCTTAGTTACTCTTGAATTCCTTATCTAACCAGCAACATTATGACTGTGAAAAAAATAGGCATGATTTGAGATTACAAAAAATAGACCTTGATATTGCAACACTCTAAGCAATACCAAGTTTTCCCCCCTCTACTTCTTAACTTTCATATTATCCTAGAGAAGATGTGAGAATGCTAGAAGAAGTAGCGGAACTACAAGCGCAGCAGGAGCAGCCAAAAGCCAATAGTTAATCGCCTGTTTGCGCTTAAGTATAGTTTTAGGAATTTCTGTGCTTTTTGCTCGTGTTGCTCGATGCTTGACAGCTTTCCCTTTAGGCTCCTTAAGCTTAGGTGCAGCTGATGTTTCAATGTTTTCCTCTAACTTCTCTTCTTCAGCAACTATTTCAACTGGTTCCTCAGTAACTGAATCTCCAGCATTCTTCTTCGCCATCTTCTCAAGTTCCTGAAATGAGTAAAGATGTGTTATAAGTCCACAACTAATGTAAATGTAAATTCCTACGACGTAAAAGCAAAAACAAATGGTAGAATGATAAGAATATTTTCCTTGAGTTTCCTCTTTTCAGCTTCTTTCTGAGCTTTTATTGCTGCTTTCTCTTTCAACTTCTTCTTCCTCTCCATTGCCTGTCGATTTTTCACAATCTCCTCCTCTCTCTTCATTTCCTTCAATTTTGCCTCATCAGGTTCCTTGTGTTTTGGTTTCACATCCTTGGGTTGCTTTTCTAAACCATGGATCTCCTCTTCAACATCAAAGATGTAGTTAGTTTCCGTAACTTTGCTACTTGCATCTTTCGGCTTCTTGGTGTTCTTCTCTTTAGTATCTGTAACGTTGCTACTTGCATCTTTTGTCTTCTTGGTGTTCTTATCTTTGTTTACTTTCTGAGCAGGCAGTGATTCTTCCTTTGACGGTTTCACAGTAGCTTTCTCAACAATCTCAGGCTGTGAAACAGTCTGCGCCTGTGGTAACACAAGACACTTCTCATCAGAGTTCCTCATCCTGCCATCCCTGCTCAACTGCCTTATATCAAGTGATGCCAAAATTCTCCTCTCATAGTCATCCCTAAAGGGCTTGCCACTCCATAGGGAGATGAATTTATCGACCTGAAAACAAACGAAGTTACTGTCTGCAAGAAACATGCAAAACTTCAAATTTAGCAACTAAAGACAGATCTAAGGTCTGTCTAGACTTTGGTGAAGAGTCTCGCTTTGAATGACATTCACACGTGCCTTCTAGCATTTCTTCGCATGCTGCAGGATATGTTATTGGGGTCTTATTCGACTGCTTAGTTTCAGACTAGTTACTTGATGATTTAGCAACTAGTGTCAAAATTTTGATATGTTCAAATTTAGCAACTAAAGACAGATCAAAGGTACCTCAGTAAGTGAGAGTTCTTTAAGGGCTTCAACATCCTTCTTGTCTGCTAGCAATTTTGCCTTTTGCAACAGTGCAACGTTTTTGTAGAATGGTGTGTTCTGAGAAAATGAAACGATATTGATTATAAAGACCGTAAGATGGATGCCTCTTCAGCTTGTTTCAATGAAATACATAGTAATTGAGGTGTTTCATGACCAAATTAGATCTATTGACCATTCAACAACAGAATAAATTACATTTATTCAGATGCATAGCATATATATATGAATATCATACCGCTTCTTCGCGTTGAGTTCTCAATTCCTGAACGCGAACAAAAGCACCATCCCTCTTCTTTGTTATTTCCTTCAATTCCTCATCCAAAGATTTAATCTGGCTGGTATTGGCATCGAGCTGTTCATCTAGTATCTTCCTCTTGGCCTTAACTGCCTGTTGCTCCTTATGAACCCCGTCAAGTCCACCACTTATAAGCTATAGTACAACAAAGTAGTGAGTGTTGTTAGTTAACAATGACATTCTAGGGAAAATGAAGTTAATATCATCATTTGTACATGTATACGACAAGATCTGACCGTTACCTTGACCTGCTTCTGGATTGATTCTTTTTCACCCATTGAATCCTGAATCTGTGCCCTCAGAGCTACATTTTCTTTAATCTCTCCTCTTGTTCCTTCAAGTTGTTTAATTTCTCTTAGAATTTTCTTCTCTTCTGTCAGAGGAATGCTTTCATGCTGAATGCGGTACTGCAGACTCTTGATCTAAATGATTTCCATATAAAAAGTTAAACAATGAACGTTAGGTAGTTCTCAATTACCGAGCTGATGAAGAAACGAAGAAAATGAAGGATATGCACCTCTTCAGAAATGAAAAAAAATCGATCTACTTTCATTTGGTATTTTGGCCTAAATTCCTTGACTCCTCGATAGTAAGTAAACGTAAGAACTTAAAAGAACAAAGAGACTAGAGCTTACAAGATTATCAAGCTCCGCCTCAGATGAACACAGACCAGCACCTCCTTCTCTCCCATCTTTCCTAGGACCACGGAGCTTTCCCAAGGCATCCTGCAGAGGTTTTATTTCCTTTCTCTTCCCTTCGATTACTGTCCAAAACTCCTGATTCTCAGCACTCACAGATTTCCTTTGACCAAACAACTCTGATCGTTCTGCCTGCCAAAACACAAGTTTGGACACATCCAAATAATCTTTTAAAGTCCTTGGTAAACAGGTAGCATCAAACTACCACTTAGACATGAAAGTTCTCATCATTAGTGTACCCGAACTTTTAAGTCAAATCAATGGTTCGCACAGATAAAGTATATAAATGATGCTTACAGGAAATGTGCACGCGTTCAACGCAATGCAATTAACCACACCAAAGGAAAATAGTATATCTAGAATGCTTATGTGCCTAATAAGCAAAAGACAAGACAAGAGAACAGGATGATATGATTAGAAACTCTTCAACTCATAAGAAACTGAAAGGAAAAGGCTTCTTGACTAGATTATAGCTATCTAAGGATACCATAGCCTCTAACATTTTCTTGTTTTAAATTTCTTCTAAACACATTAAACAGAACAACGAACAATGTCAACGTTCAACTGAAAGAAGATTTATAGACAAAACTTACCCTCCTGGCTCGCAATTTTTCAATAAGCTGAAATCTTGCTTTGTTCATTTTTTGTAGCTCTTTTTCTGCCAGATCAAATTTGGGCTTCAGGTTTTGGTCTTCAAATCTCCGATATCTGACAATGTAGAAAGAATGGATCTGCTTAGGTTCAGGCCAGTCCTCAACTGCATCCTTCCGGAGGGCGGTAACAGGAACTTTTTTCCCTTCCTCCTTAATTGGTTCTTTAGTACCATGAGAGCCAAATTTAATAGGCTCATTAACCTTTGCACCATTATTCATTTTCTTATTTTCCTTCGGAAGGTTCTTCTTTTCGCTTACAGTTTCAGCTGGAACACGAGCTGACTGAGATGCCATATCTCTACCAACAATTCACTGAGAAACAAACCAAACTCAGCCTTCAACTCTAAAATCCTGAAGCAAGCGAACACAGAACATATTAGCATAAGATACATACTAATTACTAACTCACTGGATAATAAAACTGTGCCCCGGGGACACAGAGCACTTAATGGAGAAAAGACAATGTGAACAAAAGTTTCTAAGTAACAGAACCTATTCACAACAACAACATACTCATGTGTAATCCCACAAGTGGAGTTTAGGGAGGGTAGTGTGTACGCAGCCTTACCCATACCTTTGAAGGTAGAGAGGTTTCCTATAGAGCCTCGGCTCAAGTAAAGCATATCAAAATCAAGTATGGAAAGGAAATACAATAATGAAGATAACAATAATAATGCAGGAGAGTCATAATAACAATACAAACAAGGCAAACTAGAAAATGCTCGCAAACTATACAAACCTTCTACCATAATCCTCTTCCTCCGTATCTTCCTATCTAGGGTCATAACTTTGGTAAGTTGCACATGAGTCATGCCTTGTCTAATATCCTCTCCACAGTACTTCTTCGGCATACCTTTACCTCTCCTTATACCCCACCATGATAGCCAACCTCTCACACCTCCTCACTAGAGCATCTATGTATCTCCTCTTCACATGCTCGAACCATCTTAACCTCGCCTCCCTCATCTTGTCCACCAAATAGACCACTCCCACCTTGTCCTGAATATCTTCATTCCTAATCCTATCTCTACTAGTATGCCCATACATCCAACTCAACATCCTCATTTCCCCTACTTTCATCTCCTGGACGTGCAAGGTCTTGACCGGCCAGATATTCACTTTAAACTTCATATGTAATATTTGTTCGTTACTACATTCATCTACAACTGGCTATGCCAAACTCTAAGGACAATACAACAACTACGGTGGTTCAATATCTAGCAAGTTGGGATTGGTTATCTGAATCCTCACTTATCATGTTGATCAATTAGGCTTATCTTAGACCAATATTACTAAAAGTGAAAAAAAAGATGAAACAAATACTAGGAGTTTTCTATATTTTTTATATGTCTTTGACATGACTAAAAGACATAGGACCTACAGTAAACATACTGATGTCCCTAACACATAATTCCAACTAATTGATATCACCTATGTATCGTTTTCTTCCATTGTGCCTATTTTCACTAGGTTATATGGAATGTCGTTTATAGATCCTTCGAGTCAACTTTCTTCCATATACATTTATCTTATCCCATTTTAACACCTCTATTCACCATAAATTTTCACACCTACAGACCGGAGCATCTAGAAGTCGAAAACAGGCATGACCAAATCATTTCAAGCGACCTTCTCTTATTATCCTCAATGTGTGTAACTTGCACCTTCTAACCAATTCAATATCAAAAACTTCACACAGCCATATATCATTATGCTACTTAAATAAAAATTGTATAGATCCCATAAAAACCTTAATGTATTTACGAATCACATCGTAAATAACAATAAAGATTATATATATACATGCATTAATGCAAAACTAAAAGATTGATAATATTGTTGTCATTCAATAATGTTACAATCCAATTTCCAAATAAAATTCAATTGTCAAAAAGGTACGACGATCACCTTATAAGATCAAGATCAACACAGATTGAAAGTAAAAAAAGGAAATAATCAAACACCAAAAGAATTTTTTAATTTTTTTTTGCTTTTTTTTTTTGTTAGAAGAAAAAAAAGAGAAAAATGTGATAGGAGTGAAGAAAGGGAGAAATGAAAATGGATTTAAAAATGAAGCAATGTATAAGGGATAGTGGAAGGGTAAAATGAAGGTAGAGATTTTTAAAGAGAGTGTACCTTTCATTTGGAACTAAATTTTAGAGGGCCATTAGAAAGAGAGATTGTGAGAGAAACAAGTGACACCCCCCACATATCTTCACCCCCTCCCCCCACCCACCCTTCACTCTTTTTTTTTTAATATATCGTGTTAAAATATATGATATCTGAAATTAGATATGATTGGACATTAGTTATTTTATCTTAAAGTCGATCATGTTTATCTCACTTCATATATCAACTTTCAAAGACCGACCTACTTTAGGCTCCAAGTATTGATGTGCGCTCAAAATTTTATTCTTGACTTATTCATAGGAACCCTTATTCTTAATTTCTTTTATACATATAGTATTAGATATATTCAACATAAATGTAAGATCGACCTTGATAATATAATACATAATTTATAAAGATTTATAAGATAGACTAGGGTACCTATTTGAGCTATTGCAAACTGTAGAATGGATTAGACCTTCTACTTTATCTTTATTACCCTTATCGTTAAACTTAGAGATAAGAATTTGAAAAATACTTTAACTTTGGTCGGATTTGCTGTTGCGTTACTAAACTTTCATGAGAACCTATTACCTCCTTAGACTATTTAATACCGTATTTTTTACCCCCTGAACTATTTAATAATGTATTTTAAAGGTATATATGTGCCCAAGTTGATACATTACTATTTATAATTTTACATTATTTTTTATATCCACGTGGGCAAATATATATGTTTAAAATACAGTATTAAATAGTCTAGGGAGGTAATAGGTCCTCATGAAAATTTAGTATCACAACAGCAAATTCGATCAAAGTTGGATATTTTTCAGACCTTTATCCCTTTAACTTAAAAGAGTGTCAATGACACAACAATCTCACACTCTCATATGTCTCTAGTGAATAGCCAAAGAGATGCTATGATTAGAGGAGGAAATCTAGCTGTAATTTATTGAAAGAAAAATTTCTTGGAAAGATAAATTTTAAGACTTAACTACATAAATAATACTTTAAATATTACATATATGAAAGTTATTTTTTTATATGTAGAAGTTTTAAAAATCAGAAAATAACTATAATCCCTAATTTAATGTTATAATAAATTATAAATTTACCTTAAATTGAGGAATTATATTCTTGTCATCCTTTAATAAAATATCATAAAAAGAATATCAAATATTTCTCTCTCTCTCCCTGTATTTAAAATATTCTAACCAATATTTTATCTCTACTACTATCAATATTAATAGTAGTTATTTTAATATCACTTCTTATTTTCATGTAAAAATAGTATTAATAATAATATTACATATTTCAATTTTCAGTGTAACTGATCTTTAATTTCCTCCGTTAATAAATTGTTTTTGGTTACAAAAGCAAATAGTTTATTGTTATATTTGTTATTTTGATAATATTGCTGTGTTTGTAATAATATCTTTAAACTGAGCTACTTATATTTTTGAATCTATTTATGTATATATAACATGAGTTTGAATTTTTTAAAATATTTTTCTAATCTTATTCTCCACCCAATGACAATTCAAACTCAATTAACTTAAAATCTTAAATGTATTATAATTATTATATCATTATGCTGGGATTAAGAATTGTATTTTTGTTATTTTACATACTTTATTTCAGAATAAAAAGATAATTTATCTCAATATAATTATTAATTCTGAAGTAAATTATCCCATCTTTATAACTAAACAAATAATTAAAAACACTTAAAAATATTTTAAGATTAACTATTCTTATCCCTCCTATCAACCGATCGAAAAGTAAAATTGCCGTCTTGGGTCCAAACTAGAGGAAAAGTGATTTTGTCTTTTATTTCAAGAAGTATACACACATGTCAGCTCATGGCCAATTACAATTTTCAATTATTTTTACTCTCCTTGATCTAAGTTTTTATGTTTTCGATAATTCTAATGCTAAGTCTGACTTTTTCCTTAAAATAAATTAATTATATAATTTATAGTACTATATACTTGTCTTTCTTTTCGACCTCTCTTGTATAATTTTATTAATATTTTATCTTATCTCCAATTATACATTTTATATTGTCTTCTCTTTTGTAAGTACCTAATAAATATCAAATGGTATATCTTAAATATACTATAATTAAGAATGAAAAAGATCTTTCAAATTTATTTATTTTAAATATGTTGCAAAAAATTGTCATCAAGAATAAATATTCCCTTTTTTAGATTATCATTTTAAGTTGTGTGAATAATATCGTTTTTGGGACTAACAAAATATTAGATTATCATTTTAACATATACAAAATTTTTATATTATGATTTATTATTTTCTCATAAATTCACAATGTGTTCAAAAGGGATATTTAGAAATATAAAAAGAGGACCATTTACTAAGCAACCACGAAAAAATTGTGTAAAAAAACTTTACTAAACTTTTTATCTATAGCTTTTGATTGAACAATTCTATTAGAAAAATCAGTGAACTTTTAGTGATTATAAAAAAAAAAAAAGGGGAATATTGTGAGAAAATATTTATGTCACATAAGTTTGTTAGTCGATTTAATCATCTTATATTTGTGTATAAATGCCTTTCATATACTATTATACACTTTTATATAAGGTCAACATATTATATATAAGGCTTTTCCTCAGATATAATATTATATATTGAACTACGTAGCGATGTAGATAGGATTTCCTATAAAGAACTCATGACAAGGTTCAACAATGGTATCTTTGAACATGGAGAAAACATGTGCAAATCCTCTAGCTATAACCTTTCTTATTTGTCTTTTCCTTCTTGGTGCCTCTTTCAACATGACTCTTATTTTCCCTTTCCACACAATCACTTCAATAATCTTCTCAATATTCCCATCTTATATTACTATTACAAATAATCAACATAGTAATTCATACTTTGTTGAATCAAAAATCAATCAATTATCTCAATATCCTCCTATTATTAATAATAATCCTTCGATACCGCGATTCGCTTACTTGATTTCGGGATCAAAGGGTGATCTTGAAAAGTTATGGAGGTGTTTGAGATCAATGTATCATCCATGGAATTACTATGTTGTTCATTTGGACTTGGAGTCAAATGTACAAGAGAGATTGGAACTTGCTTTAAGATTGAAAAAAGATGAAATTTATACACAAGTTGGAAATGTGTATATGATTAGTAAAGCAAATATGGTGACATATAGAGGACCAACTATGGTTGCTAATACACTTCATGCTTGTGCTATTCTACTTGAGAAACATAAAGATTGGGATTGGTTTATCAATTTGAGTGCTTCTGATTATCCTTTGGTTACTCAAGATGGTTAGTACTCTAGTCCTTTAGCACACTTTTTATTTTTGTAAGTGATGTTCACACAAATAGTCAGACAGATTTACTGTTTATTTTTTTAGATGATATACATATATTATACATCTGCCAGTTATTTTAAATTAAATCAATTAGATGGATGACTTTTTATTTTTAGTTCCACCCTAGTGAAGGGCGGAGCTATATTTCATGAAATAGAATTCCTTAGTCAAAAAATAATATTGTATGACATAAATTAAAAAATAAATTTAGTCTGTTTACTAGAAGGATGGTCGTCCAATTCGAGGTTTCTTCTGGAAAGTTTCAATCTTGTTGACTATGTTTTTGTATCTATATAAATTGTTAAATTCGGTTGATATGAGGGAATCTTCTATATAACTTAAATAAAAGTGGTTTAAAAGTGTATAGATTGTAAGTCCAAATTTTGGGAATTAAACGTTAAGGATTGTGTACGCTCTACTATTCTTCTCAAACTCTACTTGTGGGATCACACACTGATATACGTTATTGTTATTGCTCTCTCTAACAACTTAAACGTTTAAACGGGATATCTCTGATTTTCCTTTTTTATACAGATCTACTCTACACATTTTCTGATTTGAAATCAGACTTGAATTTCATTGAGCACACAAGTGAGCTAGGTTGGAAAGAGTATGTGTTCTTAATTAATCCTCTTGTGACTATGAATACTTCACTGTTCAAGCTTTATTTTTAATGGTCATTATATATTTTATGATCATTTTGCAGGGCCAAAAGGGCAATGCCACTGATTATAGACCCAGGGTTGTACAAAACCACAAAGTCTGATATATTTTGGGTCACACCAAAAAGACATGTTCCCACAGCCTTCAAACTCTTTACTGGTATTTTGACTTCATAAAATTACCTTATATATGATTTGATTGTGTAAATATTATGTACGACGTTGATGCATAAAACTCGAACTCTAAAGCATGTTACAAACATGACACAGGTTCAGCTTGGATGATCCTTTCACATGCATTTGTGGAATACTGCATATGGGGATGGGACAATCTCCCTAGGAACCTACTTCTGTACTACTCGAATTTCGTGTCCTCTCCAGAAGGCTACTTTCAGACTGTTGTATGCAATGCACCAGAATTCACTTCAACTGTTATTAACCATGACATGCACTATATCTCCTGGGATGTTCCTCCAAGACAGCATCCACATACACTTACCCTGAATGACACTGCAAATATGATAGCAAGTGGAGCAGCGTTTGCGCGCAAGTTCAAGCAAGATGATCCTGTTTTAGACAAGATTGATATGGAATTACTTAATAGGAGTAATGGTAGCTTCACACCTGGTGGTTGGTGTGCTGGAAATCCTCCTTGTTCTAAAGTTGGAAATCCAACAAAACTTAGGCCAGGTCCAGGGGGTCAAAGGCTTCAACGTCTTATTGGTAAACTAGTATTGTCAGCTAAATATAGTCAGAACCAGTGTAGTTAGATTTCTGTTGTATTTTCATCCATGCTGATCCACAAAAGCAGGAGGGGACAAGAATGTAACATTAAAAGAGCCAGACAAAAAATATCAACAGTGAACTCGGCCATTTGTCGAATAAACAGGCCAGTAGATAAGAATATAACACTATAAGATCACCACCACCAACTGATTTGAACAGAAGTTTAACTTCTATGCACCGGCAGTGTACAAGTTCTCCACACAGTCAGGTAAATATGACCTGCAATGATAGGTCTGTCTATGGTATATATAGTTTGGTAACATAATAAACAGTCTCAGACTAGAAACAGAAAATAATCCAAACATGTCACATTAGCCATTATCTCCCACTGAAGCGATGGAAAACTTTGTATTCATAATTTTTGCATGTTTTTTTCTGTCGAACAAGTTGGCTGGTCATGAACAGGATACATATCTTAGACAGAATGTACTCGAAAGTGAATAATCTGAAATGTTACCTCTGCCTCCTTGCACTCACGTGTTTAGCAGCTGATCAGATCAGTGTGAACTAAATGAGATACAGCATGGATTCTAAGACGCTGCTTGTATTCTTCTACTTACTGTCATCAGGCAAAGATATAACATTCTGAAATTTTCGTTAGAACTCAAAATTACAGAATATACAAAGAGAATAACACTTGCATCGCTTCTTCCCACACCCCCTAACCAATATCTATTTACAGCACATTCCACCATGAGAAAAAACTCATGCTTCCATTGAGCTGCTTCTGCTATGAACTAACTACAAAAATATTTGTTTCTTGATGGCAACTTCCTTGTTACCATGGCATCGTATCGAGTTTCTCTCTTCTACGACAATATCTTGGTGTAAGCCCCTCATTTACATTTACTGAACTCTTCTCCTTCACACCTTTCCTCATCTTGAAGTAACTAGTCAACCTTTAGGGAATTTAACCACATCATACCATCTCCAAGAGCTTGATATTTCCCATAGAATTTGCGGCAACTAAGGTAGGGGACTGACCACGCCAACACACAGATGAGATGAACTGTGCACTGTCATCCACTTCATCACCAGAAAGTGGATCTGTGCAGTTAAATTTAAATGACAATGCTGGCATGGGAAAAGCTTTGTGGTAGATGACAACCTGCAGCATAACACAAAGTACCAATTACACATTAATAATGGAAAATTGTGCAGCGATCAGCACTAATAGTCACCAGAAATGGCATCAGATGGTGGAATATATTGTTCGGACTCTTCAAAAATATTGACGGGTGCGTGTAGGATCCTCCAAAAGTAGTGTATTGTTGGAGGATCAGACATGGGTGCGGCAACACTTCTGGAGATTCCGAGCAATATACACATAAAGTTCAAATGCTTATAAGATGGGGACTCCAAAAGAAACCTGCCTCAATTCAAAGATGAACTACACATACTTATTTATTTCTTTTGCGGTGGGGATTGTGGGAGGGGAATGATTACAGAAAAATCACAACCTTTTCTAACCAAATTTTCTTTCTCTGTGTGTACATTATGTGAGGAGAGAACCAGATTAAAAAGAACTACTCAAGATACAGGATAAGAAAGTAGTTTCTTCCTGTTGGCAGACTGTTAAATAGTTAAGGTTTGGAGTTGGAGGTCGATAGTATGGACTGAAGCTTTTCGCGCATAAGGTATCTAGAGCATTATCTAAGTACTAGATATTCTGCTCTGGGATGTACCAGTCTATCACTTCATCTCTTTGTATAGTTATATATACTTCAAAAAAGAATGAGCGCTTCATTCTTCAAAGGATCAATAGAGGCTCAACAATACATGAATCAGATTATAAATATATTTTTTTGATCAAGTAAAGGTATTTTCATTCATAAACATGGCCAAACTGGCCGTATACATGGGGTATACCAAATTAAAAGGTGAAGATTCTACAAAATATGATTTTCTACAAACTCCGCCCAATCATCTATATAACAAAGAACTTTCTATTTACACCAAAAGAAAATAAGGGAGCGGAGACTACTCCTCAACTGAGGGAGACTCGACTCTACTCCTTCAAAAGCTCTCCTATTACTCTCTCTCCAACCTACCCACATTAATGCAAGTGGAACCACGTTCCAAACCCTTCGCCTTCTCCTCCTTCTCCTGCTCTTCCAACTGAACATCAAATCTTTAACAGTTCTTGGAATTGCCAAGGGAGTGTGAAACCACTTAAAACATATCAAATCATATATATATATATATATATATATATATACACACACTTCCTCCCTCCCATTTTATGTGGCACCGTTTGACTTGGCACGGTATTTAAGAAAAAAAGAAAGACTTTTGAAACATGTGATCTAAACAATCCTTAGATATTTGTGTGGTTGTAATATTTATGTGAATTTAGAGCCATAAAAAGTAACTGAAATCCTTTGGTTTCCTCTCGAAGCCAAGGAGAACATCTTCTGCAGACTGTCTATGAACCTCCTTGTGCAAAAGATCAACTTAAGATACCAACTGACAGTCTGAGGCAAATAAATGATAGCCATCACAAGGATACATGTAAGGATTAATTGTTTGATTAGGGCTAGTGAGCCCATTGATGTGCACATCTCAATGCCGTATATGCACAATATAATCTAAAGACAGATCTATACATGTCTAAATAACGATGTGTAACATATTGCACAAGTGGCAATTGGCACAAGGTGAACATGCTCAAGACCCAACGTGTCGTCTAGAACATGCAGACTACACCTAGTGTTGAGGGTGCCAAATTCCATTCCATAGAAGTGAGTTTTGACCAGTTTGTACTTTTTTCATATTGTATTTCTGTATGACTGGTCATATTGTATACCTTCTGGTAAAAAAATTCATTTCATGATAGTCAATTTGAATTTTTAGCATAAAATACTTGCTTTCTGTACCTTTATTGTAAACAGCTATCTGGAACTTTAAACAAAAATTGCAGCCGCATGTGTCTTGATGCTCAAGGAACCAGTTCTAGTCAACTATTTCCTTTAATATGATGTAAACATTTTCGGTGCAATTATTGCTCATAACTCATTTAAAATGCACTCAAGTACGCAAGTACAGATTCAACTTTGTGGTAATAAATGATACCTCATTTGTCTCTGAGCCAGTTGCTATGTAACCATCAGATACAGATAGGCCAACAAAGTTCTGAAACAAAGAAATTCTTTCATCAGTCGCAAAGCACATTCAAGCATAACTACATTATCACGGGAAAGGGAAGATACAAAGCACAAATCAGGAGTAAGTTGTACGCAAAAACTAGAGACATGATTTGGTTACTTTTGGTCATGTCTCAAAAAGAAGAAACTGGTGACAGTGGCTGAGAATTACTTTGTAGATGCATAAGCTTCTATGTACTTAATATAAGTTACGTGTCAATAATCTATCATTTGAATAACTACATTATAGAGAGAGTGCAATATGACATAAGAATGCTTGAAGACTTGTCATATAGGCAAGACTGCAACTTGATTGTCTAGCTATCCTAGATAAGCTTGAGCATATTTATTAAATTTATGCAACATGTACACATCTTTAATCCCTTCCTTTCTGTGTCCACCTCTTGTTCATCTATTCACTCAGGTTTAGTCCCTGTTGCTGCTCCCACCCTACTTTTTTTTTTGTAAGCCTCTCTCCTCTCCATTTCTTTAACCCGCAATAAAAGCTATTCAAATTCATTTGCACTCAATCTTGATTTCACAAATCAGGTGAATAGAATTCACAAAACATAGAAGATATAGCATTTTTTGGATATCAGGGGTGTCATACACCTAATTTTTCATTTTTTCCTAAGAAGAAGAAAGAAAAATTAGAGAAAATTGAACTCTCGGAGGACGGAACTCAGATAGGATTTTAGAATAATGGATTTAATTAACTGTATGGGCAACTTAGACCTCTCTTAACTATATCACTAAGAATGTTACAAGACAACACACTGTTCGATGAGATCACAGAAGCAAAATCTTTATTCAGGTGATAGGATCAAAGTATGATACCTTTACATTCATATGTCCAGTAAATGACTGAAGAGGAGAATCGAGAATACGAGACGTGCATGTTGACAGATCCCACAGCTTTATTGTATTATCCGTAGACGCTGACACAAGAGTTGTTGAATCTATGAACTTGACGTAGCTCACTGTCTTGTTGTGCCCAATTAATGTGCATAGAGGCAACTTTGAGTTTCGTAGGTCATAGTAATATATCTTATGATCTGCTGAACCAAAAGCAAGGGCCCGTCCTGAATCAACAGGGAACTGAACACAGCAGACATTGGCTTTTGTTTTTATGGTTCCAACACTGACTCCCTGTGGCAAACAGGTAAGACAAACCAACTTATTACACATCCACATTCAATTAACACAGCAACAATAACTATATGACTGTAGTACATTTAGTTTTAAAGCTGACATCCACCAAGTGCAAAAGTAGAATTGCCTGATTGATATTCCAAAGCTTCACAGAACCATCATCGCTCCCGCTTGCCAACATGGTTGGATCTGCTAAAGAAAAATCAACAGACCAGACGCGTTTCTCATGCTCTCTCATCTCCATGAAAAGCTGACTTCTTGTGACATCCCATACCTGTATTGTGTTTCTAAGCAAACGTCTTTCTGCTACTGCTAAATAAACAAGATTGAATGATCATGCATTTGACGTACCTGCACCACACCTTCAAAGTTACTTGAGGCAAGCTGGCTTTTGATATAGCCATTCCAGCATATACTGCTTAACTTTGATCTATTAGCCATTTCAACGACTGGATAGTGTATATCACGATCCGCATTTAGAATTGAGTTATATTCAAAAACTTTGATCTTCTTATTTACACCAGCAGTTGCAAAAAATTCACCATCACGATCAAAGCTGAGAGAACATACAAGATTGGAAGGGTTTAGAAGATCCCCTTGCTTTAAATCTGCCTTCACTTCTAACTTGCTAAAGGAAAAGTACTTGCATAGACCCTCCAAGTACGAATTGATCCATCCCCTCTGTCTATCACCATTGCACCCTCCCTTTGATGACATATTACTAAGAGAACTCCTTTCAGTAGCTGTAGCAGAACTTTTACATTCCAGACTTGTTTGACAGTTTCTACTCATAGATTTGTCCCTTTTAATAACCCTGCGTCTCGTCATGAAATAAGCTGCCTCCAATTTTCTGAAGTTTTTCATCAACCGGGAACTTTTTGCCGAAATGCTGCTTTTATTTTCAATATGCCTTTCGAATTTCTGGCTTTCATCTGGATGGCCATCAGACTCCTCACCTGTGCTGGGCCTAGACCTCTTTCTAGATCCAGAGCTCCCTGAATCATGATCTTCAGTAATATTTGTCCTCCGAGAATTCAAATGCTTAGCTGGTTCTAAGCTTGAGCCTCCTTTCATCTTAAGGGGTGTCTGCATCTCAGTGGCCTCTTCTGCTGGTTCTACGCTTGAGCCTCCTTTTAACTTGAGGGTTGTCTGCATCTTAATGGCCTCTTCTACATCAGACGTTAAAAAAGACACGATTTCGTGCAAATTTTCCACAGCCTCCTGCTTTTTCTGTTGGATTAGCAAAAGGAACTCCAGCAATAATTCCTGCTCATCTATTTTTTCTCTAAGCTCTATTGCTGCTTCACGTTCTTCCAAGTCATGTCTTGGAGTTTTAAGGAACTCACTTTCTAGCAACTCACTGTCATCAATTTAAAGGAAGGAATGAGGAAAAGAGTGGCAAAGAGTCAAGGATATTGATGTTAAGATGATCAATTGCATAATATTCATTTTAATGAAAACCAGCTGAAAGCAGCAGAGGAAGTAGAAAGTTCAGGAGAACAGCGAGATGTCTGAAATGAATTTCATGAATAGATAAAAGGGACTCATTCAGTCAGATAGTACTCATTTGAAGATAACTTTTATGTCATTACTATCTATTTCATTTTACCATCAATATTAGAATTATTCTCCCTTACCCTCCTTTCTACTACAGATGTAATTAATAAGTTTCAAAGATGGAAATTGTCAAGGAAATCAGCAATGATATTGCAGATTGTATTGAGACAAAGCTTTTAGAACAGATTGCAAGATGCTGAAGAGGCAACCATGGAACTGCAGAATCAAGCTGTCCGCAGAGGACGATAGAGCTGCGTATTGGTTAGCTAGTTATGCATGAAATATAGTGCTGTCCATTATATTGATCATATATAAACACCCTCCCCTCAGTGGATGTAACTAGTTTACTTCTTACAATGAAAATGTTCCTACTCCCAAGGCACTAACCTAGATCCATTATATTGATCAATTCTTAATTAAGAACAAAGGATACTGCTGTTGCAAGACATGTAATATTTTTTTTTCTAGTTTAATAGCAAAAAGATGAGTTCACATTGCTGCATTTTCCTTTGTTCCTGCGGCTAGAATCTTCATTCCTGCATAACCTAATACCCATGATTCTTCCCTTTCGAGTTTTGTGCCACACAGGGAAATAGATACTCTAACATAAACCTTAATAAGTAAACACTTCGGAAATCAAGAATTATAGGACCACAATCAAGGCTCTCAAGGATAATGTTATATATCAGTAAGCATTACTCCTAGAAGACTTCAACAACAAACTGATCAGATTGCAGACAAATAAAAACTGGCATGCCTGAAGGAAAACTCTCTTTGGCAAAAACGAATAAACCAAGTGGACAGTAAAAAAACAGAATGCTCACCCCACTTTTGGCCGACTACTTGGATCCGGATGTAGTAACCATAAGCAAAATGAAGCTTCCTTAGGCCATTTCAACAACAACTGTGGGGGTAGGACACGATGTCTTAGACATGACATATTTGCAATTTTCGCATCTGATGAGTTGAAGGTGCAGTATAGCTGCTCACAAATTATAAGCATCATTAAGACAGCATCATCATGGAGGATACAGTAAAATTTAACTGAGCACACACCTCAATGCCACGGAGTTGCTAACTACTGCTACTAACCTCAAATAGAAGCACTCCGAGTCGATAAATGTCTGAAGCACAAGTGCCTGGAGCATCATTAACCTCTTCTGGACTAGTATACCAATTAGTTTCCAAGTGCAATATCTGTTTCATTGGAAAAGTATGCTTGTTGTTTTCTTCCTCTTGTCTATTCTTACTAACTTCCAAAGTCTGCACCATATGACCTGAACTTGACTGCAAGCAACTGCTTTCAGATGCTATAGCAGAGTCCTTCCCAGGAATCATCTCAAGTTGCAAAGGTGAAGATGAACTGTTTGGTTCATCTTCACATGAATCCGATCCCGAATCAGAACAGGAAGCAGATTCAATAAACGCAACACGGTTAAATGAAGACATAACAAAACATGATGGCCGCACATTATGAACGGCTATCCCTTGAGTATGTGCGAGTTTTACAATCTCTACAATTTGTGTAAATATATGCATACATTCAAGAGCATCAACAGTTCTCTCTGGATTATCCAACCAATGCCTCAAACTAACATCTTTACGATCGATTCCTCGAACCCCTTGATCTTTAAAGCAATTAACATCAGATGACTCAATTCTTTCCCACTCTTTTGAAACAAATCCAGAATCATGAGATGCATCACTAGACAACCTGATAGTACTTGCAGAACGAAATCTTGAATTCCAATCCACAACACCTGAACTATTCAAACCCCTTGAACTCTCAGACCTCTCCCTACCAGACTGAGATGAACCCTCCATTACTATCCACATAGGACAATGCACATAACACCCACACAATCAAGAAACTGGAAAATCCTCAAACTCCTAACACAACCCCTTGCTTCCAACATAGCCATATTGAATCAAGAACTCATTTTTACAACACAAAAATATCAACAAATCACCTCTCACAACTCTACTAGTATCACCTTTCAAAACACCAACCTGTTTTCCAACATAAGATATCTGAACAAAGACTAACAGCACCGCTCAAAATAATATCAACAGAGAAAAAAAGCATTAACCTGAGCTTGTATATCAGCACAAGAGCAAAAAAACAAAAACACAAGAACCACACAACAGATACTGCAGCTTTAGAAAATATACAATACAATAGTATATACTAATACTATATTTTATTGTAAAACAAGTACAACCTCACAAAATTGGTGATAAAAATCAAATCTTTTTCCTCTTTAAACAGGATGTGTGAACAGAAAAAAGAAAATTAAAAGGGGGGTTTTACCATTTAACATTTCCTTTTAAGGGAAAAAGAGTGTAAATTAATTTAATGATGTCAATGGATTTTTCTATTACTTAAAGGGTCCACTCATTATCTACAACTCATTGATTTTTAGGTTCTATTACATCCCAGATACGTGGCACATTCACATCCTCAAAACACTGAGAGTAAGCAGAGATGCCAAATACTCACTAGTAATGTAGCTCATCTTCCTGTGGACCAAATACCAAGAAAAAATGTACTTATATAAATAAATCTACAGAAAAAACATCTTCAAGAACAAGGACCATTGATTTCCAAGATGACAAACTACTCATTTATTACCTTGACTATACTTTATACTTTAATATTATTATATAAAATAAATAAATTCTTTTAGCTATATTGCAACATACCAAGCAACTCTAAAATAATATATACTCAAAAACATGGTATATAAAGATAAAATTCTGCTTTAATACGCGGTTGTAAAATTCCTTTAGGTTATATGTGCAAATCCTACTAACCTCATAATTATTATTTTACTATAATTATTGATAATCTTTAATAAAAATTCTGAATTCACTACCTAATACAGTATATGAATTAAAGATTAGAAATAAAGTACAAACCTTTCCATCATTTCAAAGATGGGAACGTTACAGCCACTTGGAAAAAAAAATCCCTAAAGTTGACGTAATCCGGAATTGATTTATCATTAATTTAAACTGAAAAAAGAGTCACTTTTTCCTCAAAAATGGTTGTCAGCAAATTAGGGCATTTAGAATGTTTACATAACTTCAACCCAAAAATCGATTTTGAAGTTAGGTTTGAACCCTAAATTGGTCCAATTATATGAAATTGGCCCAAATTATATAAATTTCTTTCATCCTGGAATTTCTGTAAGAAAAAACACGTTTGCTCATAAAATTCTTAAATTTCAGAATTCTTAAGAGTTTAAATACTAACAAAAAGTTTTTTTTATACTAAATTATTCGAAAAAAGTAAAAACTAACTTCGATTTGTAATTATGATGAAAAATAACTTCATTTTTCAAGATCAATTTTTACTATAACAATAAAGGTTTACATTATTTTTTTAATTTCACAATGAAATATAGTTAAACGCCCATAAAGATTATGTGGAGATGGATACAATGGGACTATAGAAAATTGGAGACATCATGCATTTAGGATTGGGGACACGGCCAGTTTGTGATGATGGGTTTATTTGAAAAAAATTCGGTGAAAAATTATATTATTTATACATAATTAAATATATATACATAAAAATTGTTGTAAGTAATATGGATAACTCAGATAATTCTTATGGGCCATTTATTTGGACAAAGGTTGGCCAAGTTGTTGGGCCAAAGGCCAAACCATAAAGAAGCCTAATAATTAGATAGGGAGCATATCAAAATTCCACTAGTTTAAGATATTATTATTTAGATACACTTTAGTTTACAATTATGAATTTTATCAGATTCTTGTACATTCAGATACGTCCAGATACATGTATCTCGAGATATATGGGGTCAAAATTAGGTATAAGTTATTCTAAATACATTGTATATTCGCATATATTAGAAATACATAACAAAATTCGTTTTTTCCCTTGTCACTCTTTTAAGTATCTGGTATCATAAATACATGCGAATCATACCAAATACATATATCTAGTGTGATTCTCATATATTTGGGATATATGACTATCTTACCTCCCATCTCACTGGTCTTTCTCTATTTTAGTATATTTCGTAGCAAAAATGCATATATCTAGGTAAATCATTTTCAATATATGATATTAAACTCTTAACTAATGAAAAGATACGAAGTTATTTGAAAGTATAGGTGAAAAGGTGAAATTAAAGAATCATTTATAAGGGAAATAGTTATTTTCTATGAAGTAGACTAAAAACAAATTAAGTAGGTCAGATAAATTGAAACAGACGGAATAAGTAAAGTAGTAGTAGCAGTCTATTTAACAATGAAAACTTGTGCTACAAACTTGACCAAAGAGACAAGACACTAAGTAGAGTACTAACTCCTTTACATTTTGTGTTTAGCACAAGGAACTCTTATTTCACCATACATAACAAAGTAATATTGTTATTTTATTTAAACACATATCACTCATATAGTTTTAGATAAATTGCTCTTGACATTCTTAATGAGCACAAGTGCAGTTCACACAGGAACAGCTACTGCCACATTTGCATTTTCCATCATGTTCTTCAGCTCCAACATCCATCATCACCACCGTCTCGCTGTGTTAGCAACATAGGCGAAGTCAAAATTTTAATTGTATAGATATTTAAAAAATTTATATAATAATTATTTTAAATAGTAATAACTGTATTTTAAATTTGATATTTGAATATATTTAATAAAATTCTTAATATAAACACATTATTTGAGTAAAAGTTAATAAATTTGACGAACTTATATTCAGACTTGTAGCTCCACACCCCGGACTACAAGAGGAAGAAAGATAAAAATACAACATATACAGCAACAAATTTAATGGCAATTAAGAGGCAAGAATTTCATAGAAAGAATTAAGAAAATATTCTACTTTGCTCTCCCTTTGTTTCAATTTACAAGCCTATGGAGTTTTTTCCATTACGAATCAATAAAAAATTGTGTTACCAAATATAAAAAAAAAATCAGTTATTTTTTTAAATCACTAGAAAAGCGCATGTAAAAAATAGATCTTCATTTAACTATTTTTTTAGTGGCAAATTTTAATGAAAAAATAATGATTTTTTTTAATAGTGTTTTGTGTTCTGATTCGAAATATGAGAGTAAAAAATCAACTAATTTGGGTGTTAATTCGGCAAGTATTTTTAAAAAAAAATATCATAAAATAAAATTTATATATTTTAAAACTACCTAAAAAGTTTTAGAAATCACAATAATTAATAAATTATGATTAAAAAAATAATTTGACTCTGGAAATAGAAACATCAATAGTTAAAAAATATTAGTACATAAATTTATCTTTTGGTATAGAAAAAATGAATCAATATATAGGGGTAATTTTGCTTTTTTCAAGTTATATTCTTGTTTTTGGGGAGTTAATTACCTCTTATCTACGATGATGATACCATATTGGTTTTCCTTCTTCCTGCAATATTTACAAACATTAATTTACATCGCTATACGTTATTTTCGATTTGAACTATATATAATTAAAAAAATATAAAAAAATCAAAATATATAGTTATATGCATTGACATAAATTGTGATAAAGAATTAATGGACGTGGTAGTCAAGTTTGTGAGATACAAGTATTACGGTATATCATTTGTGTACCTTTTTTTAGTTTGAGTAAAATTTATGAGGTTATTTCTCTCAATATTTTGTACTCGTTTTTATATAGTGGATTGCCCATCTTCTCTTGTGAATTAGATCGATTGATCGGACCACGCTAAATATTTATTTCTCTATTGATATATTTCTTTTTTGTCTTCTTACGTATTGTCTTTTTATGCTTGTTTTGCTAGCTTCATGACACCTAATTATCTTGATCGTAACAATGTTTCACACCAATAAACTTAAAATATTAAATCCACCTCTACCTGTTTCGAAAGTGGAAAGGCATTTTTCCCTTAGACATGATTATACACGAAACTTAACTAATATTAGAAGAAAATTGATGACACTTCCATCTATTCACAACTTTTAAAAGTAGTATTCTTTTTCTTTGTTAAATTTTGTGCTCAGTTAAACTACGTCACATAAATTTAAAGGTCAATAATTACTTACACGCATTGGCTAACATCAGCGCAATCGCAACTACCACACTTGTTCGACATGTTTAGGAGATTGAAGCTAAGGGGGATGAAATAGAGTTTTTTAGTTATGTAGGAGAGCAAGTATATATTATGAATTTGCTATGCCTTGAATTATAACTATGAGATTGAGTTGCTATTTATAGATGGAAATTAAGGACAAGTTGGCATATAGGGCTAGAAAAGAGAGCACAAAGCTTTTAACAAAAAAGTTGGAAAAAGGAATCTACAAAAGGGGAGGAGGGCCTTATTTATCGTCAAATGTTGTGGTGGAGTGGTAATTAGAGATTTTGAGATTGAACTTCAGATATAGAATTGTCTTTGGTATAGAGAACATTTTATCATTCAAAGTGAGACTTTTTTATGGGAATTAGAATTAATCAGACCCAAAACGAATATCGAATATCGAATACCGAATAGTGCCTTAGGCCTGGTTTTTTTCATCCTCTCATGTCACCTTCATGTTCTCCAATATTCTTTTCTTGATCGAATTTACTACTCAAATCACTATTGATTCTTTTAGATAGGGAATTTAAGCATTTTTACATTTTATATCAGCCTAATAAGTAATAAAATTCATAATATATTTACGAGCAACTTACATAAATCTCACTAGTTTAGGAGTTAATTACTTAGATTTACGCTAGTTTACATGTATATGACACGTCCAAATACGTCTAGATACATATTTCACGAATATATGGGGTCAAAATTAGACCCAATTTGATCTATCTATCTATCTATCTATATATATATATATATATATATATATATATATATATATATATATATATATATATACATGGTATCCAAGTAGATTCATAGGTACCTGACTCTCTCACTCGCATCTCTCCTATCTCACTCATCTCTCTCCCTATTTTAGTGTGTCTTGTAGCAAAAATACATATATCTGGATATATGCAACTTAAAATCTGATACTATGAAATTATTAATTAGCTAATAATAACAATCCATAATTTAAGTATTAAATTGATAAAACAGAAATAGTTTAGGGGTTCTTTTAGGTATTAAATCAGTATAAAAAATGGCTATTCTCAACCTTCAACTCATCTAGATTCTTGAAACTCTTTGTGAAAAATGCCTTTTACCTTTTAATCTATTTAAAGGAAAAGTAATTTATTCGATGGTCCTCAATAATCCACTGATTTTTTTTGGAAATAAACAAAATTAACAAATTGTGTATATCTACATTGGACATATGGAAAATTCCAATATTCAAATTATCAAAAAAGAAAATTCCAATATTCTATTTTTTATTTGTCATTTGATGATAAAGTTTTTCATGAGATGAGAGTTCAAAGGATAGTCTTTTTCATCAGTGGTAAAATCAAGAATTCTAATAAGGGGAATAAAAAAATATGTTAATAATACGAGATGATCGACAGAGTTGTTTAATGTTATTTTTAGGGTATTAGAAATGTTTGAAAAGTGGAGATTGAGTATAATAATTTTATTATATAAAAATAAAAGTAATATTCAGAATTGCAATAACTATAGGGGTATCAAAATGCTAAGTCACACTATAAAAGTTTGAGAGAGGGCGATGGAGATAAGCATAAGGCCAATCGTGTATATTACCGAGAATCAATTTAGATTCATGTTGAGGTGTTCCACTTTAGAAGTCATTCATCTCTTTCAGAGATTGATATTGGAGCAGCATAGGGAGAGTAAGAAAGACTTGCATATAATGCTTATATTGACCTAAAAAAATATACGATAAAGTCCCTAGGTGTTCTATGAGATGTTTTCAGGCTAAAGGTATACTTGTAGTTAGGACGATTAAAGAAAAGTGTATATAATGAAGTCAAGACTCGGGTGAGGACAGTAGAAGGAGATTCGGAGGCTGGAGCAATTACCGAGATGGAATTGCAACATGGTTAACATGTTTTTATATGTTTTGGTGATGAATAACATATCCTATGATATCATAGTATTTCTGTTTGTCAATAACATATTATAATTGACGAGACACACAATGAAGTTAACAATAGACCGAAGGTTATGGATGACTAGTGCCAAATTCCTTCAATCCACCCTTCTCTTTTTTTACTGACTACGTACATCTACTTCTTCCAAGTTTGGATCTATTTTTTCGTGATGCTTTCCTCATCATTTATTAATCTTTTTCTTCTACTTCGTCCTTCTTCTGCTCTTTTTAAAAAAAATTGATGTACTGTAAATGTGAATCATTTTAAGTAAATTATATATCAAAAAATTGAAACATAGAGAGGATTTCATATTTAAAATTTAGAATTGTTTAGAGAAAATTTTGAGTTAGTCAGATTTGAATAGTTCGTATATACTTCATGTATAGTTAGTGTACACCTCACGTATAATTAAGTTATATTCAAAGCCACGTGACGAGCACAATGTGATAGCCAAACTCGCCTCACTCTCGCCAAAATGGATAGATTTGAGTTGAGGGATAGGCGGGAAGGAATAGTAATATATTATTGGCTATATTTTAAATAGTTTGAATAAGTCATTTTGGGCTATTTGTATAAAAAGACTACTCTTGTAAGAAACATCTTATAAACAAATTTCTTAGCCATTTTGTTCTTTAGATTGTTTTGAGATGATGAATTGAGATATTGATATCTTGTAGATGATAAAATCCCTATTTTAGGATAACTTATTGTAGCTTAGTTTGATGGATCGATTTTCATTGTTGATCGAAAATTACATGCTCTTGATTTTATATTGGGTCACTCATTTGTACATTTTAAGTGAATTTCTCTTTTATATTGAATTCAAGTTTTTTTTTTCTTAATTAATTTTGAATTCAATTAACCATTCTTTCGTCTCTTCTCTTATTCCTCTCTATCTTTAAATTTCGTGTTTGAATCGATATTGATTGAATTTACTTGATTAAAATTGTAGTATTTATTTTACGTGTCGATTTGATTCTAATAGTCCAATTTAGATCTTATCAAATGTATTTTGAACTTATAATTTTTGAATTGTAGAAAATTTGATGATTAGATTTTGAATAAATTATTTATAAATAAAGAATCTATATCTATTTAATGATAAATACAAATAGAAAAAATTATTGAATTTTGCAAAATTCGTAAGATGAATGGTAGCTATTTGCCCCTTTAAGATGAATTATTTTTATAACTAAAGTAATTTTTTTTTATTGATATGAAAATTCACAATTGTTATTCTTAAAATGTTGTTTTAAGGTAAACTTTGCTCCAAATTAATTACCTGAATCAAAACTTTAATATTTGTATTAGTTCAAGATACAATTTTTTCTCCTTGAAGTTCCGAATGGTTAATTACTTTATCCTATGTGGCTGGATAATGCAATCTGGGACCCACATATTCCTTTGTCGCCAAGGAAGATAAAACCATAACATTTGCGACCAATGAGAGGAAATGACAAAAATATCCCTCGTGTTTAATAGTTGTAGATTTAAAATACTTTTTAGAGCTGATATAACCATCGTTATAAAAATGATTCAGATATACATTTATTGTTACACAAAGAACTCATATATGTATATATCTTTTTCCTTTAACAGAGTTTGAAAAAAAATTAACAGTGATTAAGTTCAAAATAAAATTTGACATTTACTTTATTCCGTTTGCGTATCAAATATTCCCTATTTTGATAAATTTAAATAATCAAAATTGTTCAATACTTAAGAGGCTATTTTAAACCTAACTTAAGAGGCTATTTTAAACCTAACTTCTAACATAATAGGCTTATATATGATTGTTGTTGAGATTTTGTGAAGATGCTTGGAGGCTAGAAGTGTACCCGTGACTTACACTAAATTGATCAAGGACATGTACAATGGAGCACAAGATTTGAGTAAAGAAATTGAAAGGATACTTAGAGCACTTTTTCATTTTGATGGGGTTGTAACATAGATCAACCCTTAGTCTATCTTTATTAGCCTTGGTGATGAATGCACATGACAAATTCAAGATGATATGTCATGTTGTATGTTATTTGCGGATGATGTAGCTTTGATTGATGAGACTCGCGACGGAGTTAAACACTAAGCTAGAAAGTTGGAGACAAATCATAGAGTCTAAAGATTTCGGGTTGAATTGGACCAAGACAAAATACGTGAAGTGCAAGTTCAGTGATATTATACATGAGGTTGATGTAGAAGTAAGATTTGATACACAATTCATTCAAAAGAGAGGCAATTTCAAATATCTCTAGTCGATTATCTAGGAAGATATGGAGATTGATGAGGATATGTCATTCACCGTATTAGTGCAGCGTGATGAAATGGAGGCTCGTATCCGATGCCTTATGTGATAAGAATGTGCCACTAAAACTTAAAAGTAAGTTCTACGAAGTGGTAGTTAGACCAACTTTGTTGTATGAGGAGTGTTTGCAACTCAAGAACTCTCACACTCAGAAAATAAGAAAATAGTGTCAGAGTTGAGAATGTTGTGTTGGATGTGTGCGTATACTAGAAAAATATAATAAAAAATGAGGAAATCCGAGACAAAGTGAGAGCGACTTCAATGGAAGACAAGATGTGAGAAGTGAAATTGAAATGGTTGAGACATGTGATGAGGAAAAACACATTTACCTTAGTACGAAGGTGTGCGAGGTTGTCTATGATAGATTCAAGAGAGGTAGATATATGTAGATCGAAGAAATATCACAAAAATATGTGATTAGACAGAATATGACACATTTATAACTAATCGAGGTTGACACTAGATAGATAAGTGTGGAGGACATGAACTAGAGTAAGAAGAATAGCAGGTAAGAAAGTGTTCATACTAATAGGTAAGAGGTATCGTCTTGCTATCCATACTAATATTCATAGTACTACTCTTATAGTTTTTTGTTTTTCGACTTCAGTTACTATTATTTTGTTTCATATAGTTTAATTATAATATTATCTTGTTGTCGTATTATTCTACTACTCTCTATCTCATGCTTTTGTTTCTCTATTTTGTTTCTTATATTCTTCATTACTTCTTTAATTTCCTAGACTATTTTTTTATCTTAAACTTAGGATCTATCGAAAATAGTATTTCCATCTCTGCGATATAGATAAAATCTGCATACACTCTAATCTCTATCCTCCCCAAACTTCTACGACGTGGTATTCTAACTAGATGTGAAGATGTGTCGAAAATGTTCGATACATATATAAGGGGTATTTTAGTCATTTCAAGAGTGTTTACTGTTTACTTGCCTTTTCAATGTGTTTTATCTTAATAAGCTTAGGATCTATTGAAAACAATCTCTCCATCTCTGCGATAGAGATAAAATCTGCATACACTCTATGCTCTCCAAACTCTATGATGTCGTATTTTAACTAGACGCGAAGACGTGTCAAAAATGTTCGTTACATATATTAGGGGTATTTTAGTCATTTCGAGAGAGTGTTTACTGTTTACTTGCCTTTTCAACGTGTCTTATCTTAAGCTTAGGATCTATCGAAAACAGTCTCTCCATCTCTGCGATAAAGATAAAATTTGTGTACACTCCATGCTCTCCAAACTCTATGACGTTGTATTCTAACTAGACGTGAAGACGTGTCGAAAATGTTCGTTACATATATAAGGGGTATTTTGGTCATTTGACAAGTATGAAACATTGAAACCGAGGTGGAGGCGCGAAGGCGTGTCAAAAAGGGGAAGACACGTTGAAAAAGCAAGTAAACAGTAAACACTTAAAAATTGTCAAATCAGCCATAAAAGAGTTTTTGGTTTTTCTGTAGAGAAGAGATTGCAATAACGTAATTTCTATATATAAAAACAAGATTTTGATCACCATAGTAGTTAAAGCCCTAGTTGCCTCTCCTTCCTCTTAATTCACATTTCTTCTTCTGAAAACTGCAGTCCATTAATGGAGTTGCCGCCGTCTCGATACATCTCTCAGAATTCCAAGTAAAAACACTGATTCATCACTTTTTTTTCTGGATTTTGTTGATATGTAGATAAAGATTACCTTTTTTCAGTAAAATCACATACCCATTTGAATCTTCTTCTTTTTTATACTCAGGTCTATTGAAAACAGTCTTTTTACCTCTAAGCTGAATACACATCATCCAGACCCCATTTGGGTATCTGGGTTTTGTTGATTTTGATGTGTAGATAAAGATTAGTTTTTATTTTAGTATAAACACATACCCATTTGGATCTTTTTCTTTTTTTATAGTTTTCTTAATTGAGGTCTATCGAAAATAGTCTTTTTAGGCGTAAGCTGAGTACACATCATCCAGACCCCACTTGGGTATCTGAGTTTTTGTTGATTTTGATGATGGTGATGAAGCCAAAGCGATTTTTGAATAAAAAACATACCAATTTGGTATTTTTTTAAAAAAAAGTTTCCATTTTTATTTTAATCTGTGTTCATTTTGATTTGGGGGATTTTTATTTTTTAATCAGGTATATAAAAAGAGAATTCCGAGTAAATAGCAAAGTCTCAGAAAGTTAAATTTTTTCCCCCTTTATGTGGTCCCTGAATCTAAAAATGTTGCATAGAAACAAAATGATTTTTTTTCTTTTTTTGTATGTAAGTGGAGAATTTTGATTAATAAATCATACTGCATTTGATGTTCTTCTGTTGTTTGTAATTTGTTTATGTTATTTTTGACAGGAAAGAGAGTGTTTTACTAGAATTCTGAGTAAAAAAAATTGCATGTTTGATGGTTTTTTTAGATTTTTTTAAATCTGGTGACTGTGATTTTGATGATACTAGTGCATTAGAAAAGGGCCATTTGGTATTTTTTGACTGTTATTTTTATTTTCTAGTGTTATTTTAATGGTGTATATGCATATGAAATGAGTGTTCCACCTGAAGTTAGAGCAAAAAGATAGAATCTTTTTTAGTTTGTTTCCTTTATTTGTGATTCTGATGCTTTAATGAAGTGTGTTTCACCAGAATTTTGAGCAAAACACAGAACCATTCAATGCTTTTCATTTAATTTGGTTCTTTTTTTTTTTTGTGTGATTCTGTTGATACTGTTATTCTTTTAGGATTTTTTATTCACCTTATGTGGATTTGTGTCAGGTCGGAGCCAGGTAGGGTCCCGAGGTGGGTTCATCCGTAGTCGGAACCTCTATTGACAGAAAATTACATTGTTTATACACGAATAAAAATTATTTTTTATGTATATAGTAGACGTCGAACCTTCTTTGGCCTTTTCGTGTGTTTACTTCCTCAGATGTCGAACCTCTTGGTAAATTTTTTTGGCTCCGCCATGGTTTTGTGTGATTCTGATGTTATTAATGCACAGGAAAAGAGTGTTTCCACAGAATTTCAAGTAAAACACATACCAATTTGATTATTTTTCTTCTTCTATTTTGTGTGATTCTTGATATTATTGATGCACAGGAAAAGAGTGTTTCCAAAGAACCTCAAGTAAAAAACATACTAATATGATTTTGTTTTCTTTTATTTTCTTTTCATTTTGTGTGTCTGATTTGATGTTATTGATGCCCAGGAAAAGAGTGTTTCCAAAATACTTCAAGTAAAACAAATACCAATTTGATTTTCTTTTCTTCTTATTTTTGTTTTCGTTTTGTGTGTCTGTGTGATTCTGATGTTCTTGATGTACAGGAAAAGAGTGTTTCAGCAGATTTTTATGTAAAACACATACCCATTTGATTTTCTTTGTTTTTATTGTGTGAGTGTGTGATTCTGATGGTATTAATGCACAGTTAAAGAGTGTTTCCCATAATTCCAAGTAAAACAGACCAATTTGATTTTCTTTGTTTTCATTGTGCTGGTCTGTGTGATTCTGATGGAATTAATGCACAGGAAAAGAGTGTTCCCTGGTGGGAGCTCAACCGATGCGCAGGTGGCGGAAGTCTCGGCCCCGATTGCTTGGATTTCAAAATCAGAGAGTGCTAAACAGAAGGAGGTATAAAATTCTTTTATTTGGTTCCTTCTCTAAGATAAATTGTACTGTGAAGGTTCTTAAAGAAGCTTCCGCCATTAACGTAAATAGCCGTCCACCCAACTGATTAAACTAAAAATTGCCGGCGGATGTATAATACGTATAATCTATGTATACCGGCTAGAAAAAGTAAACACTAAATCTGTCCAGCTATTTGTGTGAAGATCCCAATAATTCTCTGTATTAGAGATGTACAGTTTCTTGAATCACAATAAAAGTTAGATTATGTAATGCAAAAGTCCCGTTTTTTCTTTTGAAATACTGAAGTTGTTTTTTCTTTTGAAATACTGAAGTCAAGTTAATTAACATCACAGGTTTCCTAAGATTCACGAATTAGTGTGAAGTATAGCAGTGATGAGTTTCAAATCTGTTGAGAATATGGGCAAGTCAGTTTAGGAGGTTGTAAGAGATAAAATTTTGTTGTTGTTGGTTTTCACTTATCATTCTCTTTAAACAGGGAAATATACACACAACCTAGTAAAAGAAACGCAAACTAGCTGTAGACTTAGGCTAGAATCAGGTTTCGCAAGTTTTTGTCTGAATGGTGCACGAGTGTATTCCTTCAACAGATAAACTAATGTTGGGGCTTGAATAGAAACAAACGAGAAGCATAATTATCGATTATTGACCTAAAAACAAATGCACATTGTTAATGGCTTAATGCTATATAGTCATGAAATAGTCTTTTTCATTACTAACAGCGTGCAATGTGGCCCACTAGCCTTTCGTTAAAAAATTACATACAACTTGCTATGTGCAAGACTTCTGTCTTTATTTTTCAATTTTTTATACAGGACTTGCATAGATATTTTGGTTTGAATCTTTATTTTTTTGTGTTTTGAGATTATTGCGTGCAGGGGTAACACTTGATTGTAGTACATGGTACTAACGCTGATGAAGTGTGTTCATTTTTTAGCCTATTCACCATGGAGATGTTGACATGAAAGGAGGTGATAATGATGTGATGTTCATTGATGGGAATACTGGATCCCGTGGCAAAGGGAAGGTAATCAGAATTTACCATAGATATTACAAAGATCTTAGCATACTCCTGAAGTACTGATTATCTCTGTGTTTTATGTGTTTTCTGTTGGGGGTTATTTTGTAAATTCTTGCCTCATTCGCAGGATTTTCTCGAGCTATCCCTTGGTTGTGGTGGTTCAGAATATAGTGTTGGACCGAGTCAAGTTCAGTCTTCGAAGAAGCACTGCCCTTCAGAATCAGGTGAAGTGCCTGCGAACCTTTTTTATGAAGATGATCCGTCTATGGACATGTACTTTAATGACCTAGCACATCACGACTATGCCATTTTGCAATCACATTTTGATCATATGGATACTCCACCCGGAGTTGAGGTTCCAATCCCATGGATGTCTGGTTTTGCTAAAGCTAAAATGGCATCAACCACTACAAGCACATCGTCCACTTCAAAAGCTCTGAATTCTCCTTTTGGAAGAGAAACCCCTGAGGTACCAAAGTACCCGTCCATTTCATTTTATGACTTAAATCATGTTTTTAAGCCTACACCATTTGAGCTATCTTCGTCATCTCTGGGACCTGCTGTTGTCAAGGGCAAATTTTCTGCCAAAGCAAACTCAAAGGGGATATGTTTTAAAGAACAAAATGGTTCTACAAATGTTTCGCCCGGGGTAGAAAAATCTCTTAACATTCAAGGGTCTCGTCTTAGAAGGAAGATCCATTTATCGCCTGGAACAGTTTCTCATAGTTGGCATACTCCATCTATTCCTGGTGGAACTCCGTTCCCTACAGCTCACTTTGTACCTCCACCAATGCCTAGTTGGATGAATTGTCCCCCTAATATGCCAACTGCTCAAGCTTCTTCAGGGTTTATGCTCACACCAGGTGCTATGAACCCTCTCCCTCTGCATCAGGTTCATCCAGGGTTTATGCTTGCACCAGGTGATATGAACTCTCTTCCACTGGAACAGGTTCATCCAGGGTATATTCTCCCACCAGATGCTATGAACTATTTTCTTCCAGAACAGCTTTCTACGGGGCCTGTTCTTGCACCAGGTGCTATGCACTATTTCCATCAGGAAATGGATCATGAACTCTGGACGCATGGTCCGCATAACAGTGCAAGTCTATCACTCCAATGTGAATCAGCTCCTACTATGGAACAACATGGAGATTTAGGTGAAAGTCTGAAGAATTTCCGTCTTTTCAAGAAATTTGATACTGTTCAAGATCATTCAGGCAATTACTTTTCTGGACTTGCATCTCATGACAACCAGGTTGGTTTAACTGTAGGTGGTTTATAGTTTTGAATAGTCGTACATTATCTTATTTCTAAATGTTTGTTGTTCTGTATAGGCCTCTAAGGGTTGTGCCAAGAGGATACAGGAGGAGTGGAAGATACTGGAGAAAGATTTACCTGGTAACATGAACAAATTTTCCAGTCTTTCTTAGCATTCCTACCTGATCTGTGATGATTGTCTTGGCATCAAGTTATTGAAATTTGGCATACATGCTTACAAAATTTGTTCAAGTAATGACTTTCTGAGGAGCTCATAATGTGATCAGCGATAAAATTCTGCTTGTCGTATTTCATATAACCACACTCATCTGAGTGCCTTTTCATGAGCAGATACCATATTTGTCCGGGTGTATGAAACAAGAATGGATCTGTTGAGAGCAGTAATTATTGGAGCTGATGGAACTCCTTACCATGACGGTTTGTTCTTTTTTGATGTTTACTTCCCTAGCAACTATCCCAATGTTCCACCGGTATGTGTCTCATTTCTTCTCTGACTACTTTGTTTTTGCCTTCTTTTTCGCCTAAGATGCCTCAATTTATCTGTGGAACTGTTCTATTTTTTTTCTTCCTCTTTTTAACCTCATGCCTAACACCTTGCTAATTATTGCTGCCAGCATGTACACTACCATTCTTTTGGCCTTCGGATCAATCCAAACTTGTATGAGTGTGGAAAAGTCTGCCTGAGCCTTCTTAACACTTGGGGTGGTAGAGGGAAGGAGAAATGGATCCCTGGTGAATCAACTATGCTGCAAGTTTTGGTTTCCATACAAGGGCTAATATTGAACGCAAAGCCCTATTTCAATGAGCCTGGATATGCCAAGATGAATGGCTCAGCCATAGGGGAACGAAACTCACTGCGCTATAACGAGCACACTTGCATTTTTAATCTAAAGACAATGGTCTTTTGTATGAGGCGACCACCACAGGTATATCGTTCATGACCATCTATAACTTAATAAACTTTTCAATTATGCTTTGCGATGTTTTTTCCTTGGGATTTATCTGTTGGAACAGTAAAGTTACAAAACTAAATTTTAATGTCTCGTTAAAGTAACTGAACCTTTAACATTGTAACAACAAAGTGACTAAACTTTCCCCCTGTAACAACAACAAAGTCATGACTATTTTGTCAATAGAGATGCTGAACTTCACCATTATAACAGTCTAGTCACTAGACTTTTCCTTATAACAACAAAACTTAATCGTCAAGGTGACTTTATTGTTATAGTTGGTTTTAGTTTTGTGACTTTTTCATTCTAAATCAAGTACTACAAATTTGAACATTCTGCTTTCTTGCTGCAGCACTTTGAGGATTTTGTTATAGGGCATTACTTTCAAAGTTGTCAAGATATTCTTGTGGCATGTAAAGCATATATGGAAGGTGCTCGTGTGGGTAGCCTTGTTAGAGGCTGCGTTCTCGAGGATGGTGGTGATAAAGGTTGTTCTCGGAGTTTCAAGGCCATGTTGGCGGGATTCATCGAGGTACTTGTAGAGGCATTCAAAAAGATTGGTTGCGAGGATTGTGATAAGTTTCTTCCTTTGGCAGAAAAGGCGTCAACCAGAGTAACTCCAGTTAAGATGGAGACTGCTGACCATATATAGACTTCAATACTGTTATACACCTTATGTTGACAAACTAGTTTTCAGACTTGAATCATGCAGCAGAGTGTCCATGTTTGTGGATGATAATTTGTATATGGCTGCTATGACTTAGTTTTTCATTTCAACTAATTGATCAAGTAACTGTTTGTTAACTCTTGGTATCAAAATTGTTAGCTTGTTCAAGATTTCTTTCTTTTGTATCTAGCTTTGTCTATAGACATATTATAAGAAACCACTAGAGCCAAGTATCTGCATTTCATCAGCAACATATAAGCTTGTGGAGCTAAAATTTCAAAATCTGCTTATTTTGGTAACTGTTTTCTAGGGAAAGTACCTTGGGAGAACATCTCCCTTAGAGGCATTCAATCATATCGTCGCTTTCAAGTGGTTATATCTTTCTTTCGTGCTTTTCCATAAAACAAGTGGATCTTTAAATATATGCTCTAGCTCTATTTTATTTTGATACTTTATTTTCATCCTTAATTGTGTTTGCATCCAAAAGAATTTCAGCATCCAACATTCATGAAAGACAGTTCTTGAAATTCATTTGGATGCTATGAGACTTGGAGACATCATTTAAGGATGAAAATAAAGAATCAAAACAAAATTGTGCTAAACTTATGATATTCTTATGTTCATCGTGATCAAATTCTCTACTTATTTTTATAGAAAGGCATGAAAGAAAGATATGACCACTTGAAGATGATCATATATCCAAAAACACGATATGAATGGATGCATCTGAGGCTACAAGACTTTAAGTCTATTCATGAGTACAATTCTGCTTTGTTCAAATTACTTCTCAATTGAAACTATGTAGTAAACATCGAATAGTGATATTGATATGTTGAAAAGACGTTCTCCACTTTTCATGTCTCGAAAGTGCTCCTACAACATCAATACCAAGAGAAAGATTTCAATAAATATTCTAAACTGATTTCAGAGATGAATTACAAGGAAGGAGAACACTTCTTCTATAGGAAAAACTGACTCGGTCCCTAAGTAAATCCCTAGCTTTTCTCCAAATGAATCCACGCAATAGACATTCACTATAATACAAATATGTTTATGACATAATTTTTTAAAAAATAAGTTTTTAAACTCAAAATCTATTTCTATTTATCAAAATTTTCCAAAAATAAAAATTGAAGTGAAAGTGACACGTGTAATGGTGAACATTAGCTCCTCCTCATCCAATCATCAACTAACACACATTCATCACCTCATCCATTTTATCAACAAAATACCCAAAACCAAAACTCTGAAAAAATAAACAAACAAATTCTACTCAGCCACACAAATTTATCAACTCTGCCCATGGCTGGTTTGCTGGAAACTATCGCAGTTCCTCGTGCCGCCGCCGGCGCTGCTTTGCCGTCGTTGTCTCCTGTTTCCGGTCGCCGGTCTTCTGCTAAATTCTCTGTATTCAATGGTCTTAAGATCCAGTCGACTCGTTCATCAGTGTCCTTAAGCTCATTTTCGAAATCGGCTACCCGTAGAGGAGGAAGAATCGTTTGTGAGGCTCAGGATACTGCTGTTCTAGGTACTTATTTCTTTTTTCATCCTTATTAATTATATACTAGCTACTTGAATTTTGCCTGTAGTTTGAGTTATTTGGGGATTTTTTTTGTTAAAGCTTAAATTATGACCAAAAAAATGATTAAACACGCAATTGAAAGTGGGAAAGCAAAGATAATTCAGGATTTGAACTTTACGAGTTCGAGTTTGGGATTCTTCATTCTAGCATAGCAGGTAGTTGAGTATTGTCTTGCTTTCCAGCTGGATGGGGTTGATGGTAGTTTGGTGCACTGTAGCTGTTTCTATGTTCATACTAGTTGTAGTAGCATTGTTCTCGTAGTTTCTTTTCAGATGATTTCTGTTACTATCCGTTATTTTCTGTGTTTTGGTTATTGTATTATTTGGCTATTGTTGTTATTAGTTGTTTCTGAATTATGTTATGTAATGTTTTCCCTAATATTTGCTGTGTCCTCTTTATTTGTGTATTTTTATTTTTAAACTTCTTTGATGTGCATTACTCGAGCGAAGGTCTATTAGAATCAATCTCTACCTCTTACGTGGAGGGGTAAGGTTGTGTACACTCTACCCTCCGCAATTATCTTGGGGGTATTGTTATTGTTTGTTGTTTAAAATTATTAGCTATGTTTACTTATAGTGTGTTTTCTTATTTATAAATTTTATTTTTTAAAATTTTTAAGAATTTATACGTGAATTCATAGTTAAAATCAAATGTTTTGACCTTCGTATGTTGTACCCTTTCACATATTGGGCAGAGTGAGTACTGACTACTGACTAGTGAGCAAAAGCTACCGAGTTTGGACAAATCCGTAACATTAACACTACATCCACCCATATGGCAGAGTAGTCTTGTTGTCATGATTCAAAGATATTCAGCTATCTACTGCTGCGATTGTCAATTATTTACCAGATTATCATACAATCTTAAATTTGATGAGAAGTCAGTTCCATGACATTCGAGTTGGATATTCAACTGCACATTAAAGAGTAAATCAAGTTTGTACGAACAATGTGGAAATCAAATGAGTGGAAAGACTACTAGAATCTATGTTGTTTGGACACTCCATAATTGTTGCCGTACCCTTGTCAAATCCTTCAACAATGCACTACTTGAGGAGGATCTTACACACACTCGTCCATATTTTTTAAGAGTCCAAACAACATAAACTAGAATTGCCTGATGCTTGTAAAAGAATTGAAGTAAATCCATTAATGTGGAATGAATACATGTTTGGAGAGGGTAAACGCTAATAAAACCTACCCAAGCTTTGAACTTCATTTACTGTTAAATATTTGAACTCCTATGAGATACATTACTATTCTAGTAAAAGTGTAAAAAGAGGATGAATCACTTGTGCTTTTTTGTGTGAGAACACAGGCGTTGCCCTTGTAATAATAACAATCCTAGTTAGACAAATGTAACCCTCTGTTGTCAAATCTTCCATGCTAGCCAGCACTCTGACTAATCACAAGGAATAATGCAACAAATATGATGCATCGGTTTCTTATGTTGTAATTTTTGGTTGTCGAGGTATTACATGAAGTGTAATACATATTAGGGTGTGCTAAAACCATAGTTTTAGCAGTAAATCCATCAATTTATCAGCTTCTTTGTTTATTTAACATAGTTATTGTAAAATGCAGTGCCTGGTGTTAATGATCAATCATGGGAGACTCTTGTAATCGGGTCTAAGTTACCTGTTCTGGTTGAATTTTGGGCTCCATGGTGTGGTCCATGCCGAATGATTCACCCGGTTATTGATGAACTATCACAGGAATTTGCTGACAAGTTTAAATTCTTCAAGGTGAACACGGATGAAAGTCCTGGCATCGCGACCAGATATGGGATACGAAGTATCCCAACCGTCATGATTTTCAAGGATGGAGAGAAGAAAGATACAGTCATTGGTGCAGTCCCTAAAACAACGTTGACGGCCTGCATAGAAAAATTCTTGTAAAATGGTACAGATGTAGCTCTTTTATATTTTCCCTCTTTGCCTTTGGCACTGCAAGAATTATAACTTGATAAACCTGAGATTCGTCTGTATAGTTGTGTTATATGCTATGTTTCTTCTTTTGGCATTATGTTTGTTCTTCAATGTTTCTGAAGTTCAATTTTCAGTGGTAAAATTGTCTCTATATTGGCTTCATTTCACCATCAATGAAGGTGGTCTCCCCGCAAACACTTTTTTTTTTTAGATATTTGGGGTGTCACCATGGGCGGAGCCACCTTAGGTTAAAGATGGTTCAGTGTTCGCTCTTCGTATGAAAATTATGTAGTGCACAAAGGGTAAATGTTAGCTATTATGACTGTATATTTGATTGTCATCCCCTTTCTATGAGCTCTAGTTTAACTAATCAACATCCACACATTAATCTTTCACATAAAATCTATGGCTTACCTTACAAAGCCTCATTCCTATTAAACTAATATTATGAATATAAGCAAAAAAAAAAAAAAAAAAAAAAAAAAAAAAAAAAAAAAAAAAAAAAAAAAAAAGAAAAAAGAAAAAAGAAAAAAGAAAAAAAAGAGAGATATTTTAGCTTCTCAGTCATGTTGACTTTATGAATTAAATGAAAGGGAAACAAAATTAAAAGATTAGGAGATGGGCAAGACTTTTAATTTTAAATATCTACATAAATATTATTTACTTAAAAGGTAGTTGTAAAAATTAATAAGCCTTAAATTTTGTATTCCCCCTTCAATCGAATTCACCATAGGTGTTAACATACACTTTCGGAAAATTTAACCACGCGATATCTCAATATTAAAACTCGATAGGAGAGCCAAACAAATTCCATCTATTGCTCCACACTAATCACAGATTTTTCTCTATTCCTTTCTTATATCATCGTAACACAATCATTTCGTAATCAAGTTCAAATAGCCAACTAAAAAAAACATGTCACTACAGAGTTGTTTGAGTGTCAATACTCCGACCCATCTCGTATTCAACTAATACTAAACTCTGTATCAAATCAAGATAGAACAAATAAACTGAAACGAATGAAATACCTTACTTGCCCCCATTTAGTAATATAGAATGAATTCAATTTTTTTTTGAATAAAATATTTCATCAACTATAAAAACAATTTTTTTTTTGTCATATTTGTCTTTAAGAGGCTTTTTGCTTTTATGGGGTTCACGCTATAAGTCACACCCTATTCAGTATTTTTAGTACTACTCGTTTCCTTTATCTTTTTCCTCTCTAGCGGTTCTTCCAATTCTCCTTTGGGGTTTTCATCTGTCGGTATGATTTTTCTCTTTCTCAATGAGTTTTCTCTATCAATCGATTGCTTTTTTCCAATGGGTATGATTATTTTTTTTGATTTTTTTGATGCTTGAGATCGATTATAGGTGATTAATTTCCATGAAAAGGGGATTAGTGCTCTTGATTTGCTTGAGAAATATGGAAGAAACACTGAAAGAATCAATTTTTTGAAAAGTTACTGGAGGATTTTGATAAATTTGAGATTTGGGTGTTTGATATTCGTTCTAGTTTCTCTTTTATGTGAGTAAATTTTGGTTCTTTTACACTTAGTAGGATTTTTGTTGTATGGGTTTTTGATTGTTATGGCTTTTTATGGAATCTTGTGTTGCTGCTATTTTGGTTTACATTCGAAAATGGTGTTTAAGATGTTGCTGCTTTACTGTTTCAGTTTGTTGCTTATCACTTGGGAACTATGTTGCTTGTACTCTCAGAAAATGTTGCTGCACTTGTGTCGGATCCTTCAAAAGTGTGTTACTTTTCGAGGATCAGACATGTATCCGTCAACATTTTTGACGAGTTCGAGCAGTATAGGTTGGGAGAAATGAAACCAAACTTTAGGTTCTGTTATTGATTTAACAAGTATATATCAGTTCTAATCAGCTGACTGCAACTAGCTTGGGTTTGAAACGTAGTAGTTGTAAAATTGTGATATTTTAAAGCATCATTGTAGAACATAGGAATGCAAATAGTATTGATACTTGGGTTGGGTTTGAGCTTTGGGAGGTTTGAGTTAGAGACTGGTTTTATGTTATCTGGTGTTATATTTCCATCTGATACTTTTCATTATTACGTGGGACTAAATGATATTGAGAAAAACCTGCAAGGGTTGGCTAAGTTGATTGGGTGAGTGGTTTCCCACATGGGAGCCTTGGATCGATCCCCCCCACCAGCAGCCTTCTCAGTGAGAGCTCGTCGCACTTGTCTTGCCTAGTGCGGCTTACATCTCCAGTGTGCACTTGAAGGGTAGCGTTTGTGGGTTTCCAAAAAAAAATGATATTGAGAATATGACTGGGAATACATGTCAATTATTTTATTCAAAGAAGTTTTCCAAATCCATGGATCCTAATGGATGTTGGAGTGTTTTAACCCAATTAATAATCCAAGTTTATATATTCAAATTTTGGGAAGCAATCATAAGTTTATTTTTGTCTTTTTGATAACTTGAACTACTATATTTTTTCACTGAATGGTTTCGAGATAGGACAGACTCAAGCTAGTGAAATGAAACTTTGTAGGGCATTGTTTTAGTGCTTGATTAAAGAGGCGTTCAAATGGACATGATTTTGTATCCAATCCATACTACTTGCTTTCATACTCTCACTCCCATTTGATTCTTAAACAGAAAGAAGAAGGAGAAAACAATGAGATGCTTTTCTGATTAATCCGCGAAGACCAAACTAATCATCATTCATCAAAAGTTTGTTAGTCCCATTTGTGCATTTCATGTAGTTCGCTTGCTCATACACAGATGTTTGATTTCTATAGTGCATTTTGTGATTGTGAGGTCTGTGATTATTTGTGAATTTCATCTTTAACAGATTTCATGACTATCACCCACGTTGGGTCTGATGAAGATATTTCCATTGATAAGAGAAACTCAGTTCCCTTTCCAACAGCAGCCTCTGAAAATGAAACTTCCTGTTTTGATTGCAACATTTGCCTTGACTCAGCACATGATCCTGTAGTCACCCTCTGCGGTCACCTCTACTGCTGGCCTTGCATTTACAAGTGGCTTCAGGTTGAGAGCTCTGGACCAGGATCAGTAGAAAACTCTAAATGTCCAGTCTGTAAAGCTCACATTTCAAACTCCTCGCTAGTGCCTCTCTATGGTCGTGGGATATCATCATTGGAGTCTGAACCCAAGAAGGCTCAGGCAGATGTAGACATACCTCATAGACCTCGAGCAATTAGGACAATGACACTGCGTAATTCAGTGTCTCCAATTCCTCGCTTACATCAGAGACTTCGTCAAACTTCTCTCCACCCTCCACGGCCCTCCACATTTCAACATCACCGGCAATACTTCCCCCAAGCCTTTGGTAGCTATGCAGCTATGGCTCCATCTAGCTTTGGGAGCACAGCAATGACCAGTTTGTTTAGCCCAGTGGTTGGTGTGTTTGGAGAAATGTTTTCTTCAAGAATGTTTGGAATTGCTTATCCTCATCCTAGATCTTATTTCATCCGAGGACGCAGTGGTCTTAGAATGAGAAGGGAAGAAATGCAGGCGGACAAATCTCTCAACAGATTGTCCATCTTTCTTTTCTGCTGTTTTATCTTGTGCCTACTCCTGTTTTGAGGTTCATATAATGTTTATCTTCATCATATATATCATATATATTATAATTAGGAAACTCCAAAGTGAAAAATTGAATTACCATTTTGCCCTTTTACTAAATTAAAATTTGATCAATATAAATATTTTAATTACATAATGGTAGAATTTGAAGTTCTTAAGCCCTTTAATAATTAAATTATCATTTTCTTGATAAATGAGTACATTCATATTGCTTTTAATCGTAACCATAAATTTCATAATGGAAGAATTTGAAAAGTTAAGATATGGAAAGCCATTCATCACTTTAATGTAGAAATCAATTTCAGAATTAAAATTTGAATTTAAAGGGTCATTTCTTAATGCTATTTAAGAACCAACTTGCAAAAATGGAAGCTCACAATAGGAAGTCGAATTATGGAAATTGCACAATTCAACATGAGAAGATAAGAGAGTTAGAAGTTGCAAGTGGGATAACCAAAAAATGCTGAAAATTGGTAATCAAGAAGAAAAAATAGCAGCGGAAAAAAAGAGAGTAAATTTAATACATGTGTAATATTAAACAGTGAACAATTCTATGTTGATATGTTGTCTCTAACAATAACAAACTTTTCTTTTCAGAGCATGAGAATTTTCTTTGCAATATCCCCAACTTTTCGTTCTTGCTTTCTTTCTCCATTATAAATTTTTTCTTCTATGAAGCATTTAGAATTATATGGATGTTGGACTTGAAGTATAGATATCAATTTAAGGTATATGTAGAAATTTTCTAATTGTGCATTTAAATGAGAAACATTAATCATTTTTGTTATTCATTTTTGCACATACCCAATATATCATATGTTTGGACCTAATAACTTAAAAATGTAGTTCATTATTTTAGTTACCAAACTAAATTTTGCAGGTTCATCAAATGTCTAATCATTTGACATACAATAAAAAAGTTATTTGAATACATTGATTGTTCATCTATTATAAGTTATATAGTATTTTTTTGAATAGCTTGCAATACTGATTAAAATGTGATTTTGACAGTAATTCATATTTTTCACAGGACTCATGTGCAAAACACGTTTAGTCTTACTAAAAGTGGGAAGCTCCAAAGATGAAAAGTTGGATTACCATTTTAGCCATAGACTAAATTAAACATCTAATTAATTAAATAATATTATTTTAATTATTTTTTGAATTGTAAGTTATTTATTAGAAAGGGAATGTAGAAGAACAAGAGTCAATTAGGATTTCTAAAATTTTAAATAAGTACATGAATCAAGGTTGTCTCATTTTTTCTAATTAATTAAATAATATTATTTTAATTATTTTTTGACTTGTAAGTTATTTATTAAAAAGGGAATGTGGAAGAACTAGAGTCAATTAGGATTTCAAGAATTTTAAATAAGTACATGAATCAAGGTTTTTCCTCTTTTAATCTTAAATTAAAGAATATGAAGAGTTGTAGCTAAATCAATATATATCACTACCAAATACAAATTTGTCATCTTTGTTACACTTTAATTCTTTAGTTATTTCCTTCTAATTAAGTTTCCTTAGTTATAAATTTGAATTACTTAATTGCATTCTACTTAATAAGAAGGAGAGTTTCATCTTCTACTAATTAATGTTAAAACATTTTATCTTCCTGAAATGTATAACTATTAATTTAATTTCAATATTTTTACTCTATTCTATAAGACAAGAGAGATATTTTAAGAAAGTTAATCATAAGGTAGTGTGCCTCTATATTTGTTTTTGCTACTTTGTTTTGTCTTTTAAAACAAATATAAAAATTTATATATCGAAATTATAATAAGGGGATGACTAAATACAAAAGAGTTTCTTCTTATGAGTTGACTATACACTATAAACATTTATCATTTTACTTTTCATATTTTTGTTGTAACTCAAACACAATTTTAAAAGAAATTATGTGATTTTTAATAATTCATAATCATTGTTATGGAGTACATGTGCAACGCACGTGTCCAAAGTAGGAAGCTTTAAAATGCTACACTAAATCATAATATTATAAATCATTAAATTAATCATTAAATAATAAAACATGTATCATATTATAAGTGGAAAGACCCTAAATGAAAAGTTACATCATAATCAATCATAATATCATACTTGTACATTTTTTTCACCATTTTTATAAATATTTACTGCCTTAATGACTTGATAAAATGCCCACACCATAAATGTTGAAGTAAATTTCACTAGCAATATCTCTAAGAGAAAAGACCAAATAACCACTTAATACCACATATAATACTAATTCAATTGATTTGCATTTAAACACAATTAGGAGTTTTTTTTTTTCTTTTGCATTATCTTTTTTATGTAGAAAAAAATGTAAATTATTATAGGTAGACAAATATATCTCAAATCTAATATAAAAATTATGTGGAATGTTCTATAATTTTTTTTTAAAGAAATATTGTATTCTTTTACATCATAGAGAAACATGTAGTATGTTTAATATAAAGTAACTATTATATAAACAGTATCAAAACTACCTTAATTTATATTTTAACTTTACAAATATTAAATCCATTTTGAATGTAAGTGTAAGGAGATTAAAATATAAGATTAATATTCATTATGCTTAGAAACTTATATTTTTCGATATACTTTAATATCTATTTTTATCATCTAACATATCAATTAAAATTGTATATAAAATTTTGATAGCAACTAATAGAAATATACGTGCAACACACGTAACCAAAACTAGTATATATAAATATGTGGTTGTGCTTACAACAGTCATGTAATAATTCATAGTAAAAAAATATAGACTAGTAAGAGATTTAGTAGAAATAGCTTTATACACCATGGTTGCTTCATTTCCTCTTCTTTATGCCTCTTTTGGCAAAACAATAATGTTTCTTCAGAAAGTGGCAACAACAAATGATACATGTTAGTTTATATTGTTTATACTTTGAGTTGCTTTGTGCATGGAGTGACAATGTGTTCTTCGCATTTGACAGAATTTTCATTCAAAGTAAATGGTTCTAAAATATGTATTAGTTGCCATCACAAATGGAAATGATGATCATTTTGCTTGACATAGCTTAAATTTTGTTGTGCTTGATTCTCCTAAAGACCTGATCTGATTCTCTACTAATACAGAAATGTATGTCCAAGTGTCCATGACAACAACATACTTACTAAAATTTCACAAGGGAAAGTAGAGTACGCATATCATAATCCTATCCAAGAATATTGTTTTTAGAGGACCTACGGTTTGAGCATAACATATCAGAATAATGAAAAAGGGAAAAACGATAGTGGAGAAACAAAACAACTAATAAGGAAATAATAACAATCACAAAATAATGTGATAACCTAAATGCAATCAACAAGTGCTGGTGGAATCAAAAGCAAAACACTATAAGAAAACGACTAAATCCCTCGAAAATCAAGACAACACTTCATACCTACTAATCTTTTATCCTAATATGCGACCTTCTATTTAATGTCATGTCCTGTCTAATCACCTCTTTTCAATACTTTTTTCGGTCTACCTCTACCTCTCATCGTACCTACTACATCCAGCCTCTTGCACTTCTTCATTAGGGCACTGCTCATTGTTATGCCGTAATTTTCCTAACCTTTAGAAAAATAACTTTTGAAATGTTCTAAGTATAAAACAATTTGAGAAAAATACTTAGAAAAGAGTCGCCACTTAATTTTTTGAAGAAATTAAGAAAACTTATAATTTTCAAAGATTTAAACAGAAAAAATCATTTGAAAATACCAAAGAGGGTTCGGGGTTCAATTTACACTTCGAGAAGGGTTTAAGCATTCGAAGTGTCCGCTAACATACGGTTGACCTGCGACTTGACTAAAATATATTTGACTATTTTAGGAAAATAACGATTTAATATAAAAAAATAATAATAACTTACAATATTTAATTAGCTTTGAGAAAATAATTAAATAAATGACGCATTTTTTATTTATTCTATTTTTTAGAGAAAGGGGTCCAAAATAGAACATTTGACTCGAAAATCAAGTGATTAGAATATTAATAGAATTAGATTAATTAGAATTTATTTGATTCATTTTGAAATAACTTAAACCTATTTAATACATTAAAGCATGAAAATCATTTCTTATTAAATGACTAAACCTTTTGAGAAAATGACTAAGTAAGTATTATTATTATTATTAACATTATTATTATTTTATTTTATTTTTATTGATAAAAATGACTTACATTTTCCGAGTTTATTTGAGAAGAAAAAACACTTAAACATAAAACATTTTAAAATGAGTTAGAAAGTGATTTGAGTGAAAAGTGTTAAATAACAAATCTTTTTAAGAACAACGATTTAACTTAATTAATGATATAAAAATTGATTGGTATTTGATTAGTAAAATAAATGACCACAACACAAAAAGAATATTTAAAACAAACCAACACTAAGAAATAACTCATCTTTTGGGGATCTAATTAAGTTAATTAAAATAAAGTTAGAGTTAAACAATAAACAATAAATAATCACAATTAAATAATTAAAGAGTAAGGGAGAAATTGAATTTGGGCCCTTTTGGGCCAAATTCGCTGAAAATTTTGGCCTTTAAACCAATCCCGTTTTTGTATACACAGGCTGTATATTAGTGTATATCGGATGTATACAGCCCATTTTTCTGCTTTCCGAGACCTGTACATCAACTCCAAATACTTGTTCTTCGATTTCTCAAGGTTGGATGACTCGTGAAGAGATAAAATTGGGTCTTTGACCCAACGAGGAGATGCAAGGAGAGGAGGTGAGGGTCCAAAATAGACTCGGACTCGAAGCGAATTTCTCATGCAAAGAAAGAGTGATAAGATTAGCATTCACACTTAACTTATTCTCAAGAATAACTATCTTTAGTAAAAAACATGATAAGGCATGACTTTAATTTACAACAAGGCAAACTAGACATTTCACAATAAGTAAGAGAAGAGAGGAGAGGTACTGGAGTTAACAATCATTGATGTTCAACTCATCCTGCAAGCTACTCATATTAAGACTAAAATTAGACCAACACTTTTCTTTCTCTTTTTAAGATAAAGCTAACACAAACCAATGACAATAATGTAAAAAAAAGAAACCAACAGTAGACACTAAAGAGCAAATATTCTATCCACTATGACTAACATGTAGCAAATAGATCAGAACATGCCCGCCAATGCGAGAATCGATATCACTAAATACGAATCAGAACATATATGATAAGGGAAGGCTGAAACTTAAGAAATTAGTCCAAAATGAACAAGCGCTAATTCGACAAAACACAAAATAATCAAAATAAGAATCTTTTTCTTCCTAACCAACAGTGAACTCCGAATAAGATAGGAAAGATACTATTTATGCTCTCATACGGTTAAGCAAAAATGGCAAAAACAACCTACGGGCATTTTGAAGATAGTTGGTCTTTAGTCGAAAGGCAATTAAGAGCAAAACAGAACAACAATAATAAACAAATCTCCCTCTTGTCATACGACAAAGCTGCAAACTTGCACATATCAACACTAGCAATTCAGAAGGAAAACAACAAACTACTAGTGGGTATTTTATAAATTCAAACTATAAGAGGTAAGTGATTTCCGACTAAAAGAGGACCCAAATGAAGACGTAAACTTAATGACAACAAGTCATTCTGGGCAGCAACGTGAAGAAAGGAAGGAAGAGACATTCAAACCAACTTGTGTACGGGTAACAAGATCCAATTTTTTGCATAATTTATGAGTGAAGATATTGTATATACAAACTGAACCTTATGGGAACAAAAGGGCATTAATAAGAAAACAAACAACACAAATGAAATCAAGCTCCAGTAGCTTGAACTAAACAACTATTCGGCATACTTCTTTTTTTTATTTTTTCTTTAACTTGACGAACCTATCACAAGCTAACTCGGCATGACCGAAAACAAAGAATATACAAGCTGACATTATCATAAGCAACATTTTAGAGATGCAAATGACTAACAAATGGACTAAAACCTCCTCACGTATCAGATTGAGAAAACAAGCAAACTATATTAATAACTTCAAAACTAAAACAATACTCTCATATTAAGAAAACAAGCAAACCATAGTTAACAACTTCAAAACTAAAACAGTACTCGTAGGCAACATTATGAGACTAACAATAAAATGAGGAAACCTCAATATGAACAAACCAAAACAAAATCATCAAGAAACTTAATCAACGACATTCGAGTAACAGGCAGGTTACACTACCAATTTGCAATCAAAAGTAAGGATTAATATTCTGTAAATATCAATAATTGAACACCTCAATCAGTCAAGAGCAAATAATCGATACGCTAAAAATAAGAGAGACCTAGACTGAGGTAAATATTACCTTTTGATGGGAAGCGAACTGAGGACAACGAACTTAACCACGAAGAACTTCCACCACGAACTTCGAATATGAACAACAAGCTCAGAACCAAAACTCAAAACCTTATAAGCTATCTTTCGTTCAAAATCCAATATTTTTCTCCTATCTTCTTTCCTCTTTTGGGGAGAGAGCTATTTATAGGGAAAGATGGACGATTCAGGGGGGTAAAATTCGTTCGAATTTTGAATCTGCCAGTTTCTTTTCGAGGCAACAGTGAAGGGATTTAGAAAATCCCATAAAAAAGGGGAAAAGGGACGACGAAGGTGATGGATTAGGTTGTTGGGGTATGGGTTCTACAGGGTAGTTGGATGAGATTTTTGCAGCGCGATTTCTGGGTTTGTTCTGCTTGCTGCGTCGTTTCGCTGAAGAAGAAGAAGCACGTGTCTGGGTCGGTCGGGTACTGTATGGCATATTGTATGCTGTATTGTATTGTTATTGGGTTATTTGTAATAAGAGTATTGGGCCTGGGTTATTGTTAGTGGGGTGCTGGAAAATGAATAGAGAATGGAGTGGGCTGAAATGGTTTAAGGAAAAAGGCCCAAAGTGGTATTGCAATTGATTTTAAAGGGAGATAAAAAGGAGCTAGTTTTGAATTAAGAATTTGATCAAATTGATTGAAATCAAAATTAAGAACTTAGTCAAATTGAATTTAGTTAGCAAATTCGACTTATAATTAAAGATGACAAATTAACATAATTAATTAATGAGCTTCCTAATTTAATCGATTATAAAACAATTAATTTAATTACAAACTAATTAACTAGAAACTATAACTTAAACTAAAGTAAATTGATAAAATATTTAACTAAAAAAATGTAAATCTTCTGAGATAATCTTCGATATTTATAAAATAACGTGATTGTAACAATATACATATTTATTATTTAAAATTGTTGAAGAATGAAATTTCTTTAGAAATAACTTGAAAGTATTTTGAATTTCATAAGACTCAATAATTTGAAATTTATAACCATCACTAATAAAATATTAAAAATATAAAGTCTTTTTTGAGATAATTTTTAAATATTCGTAAAATACATTAATCATATACATAATTATGTAAAACAAATATATTATTTAAAAATTATAAAAGTAACAAAACTATTTAAAATAATTTGTAAACTATATATATATATATATATATATATATATATATATATATATATATATATATATATATATTTTTTTATTT